>NC_139034.1:77340930-77708250 GCF_964662115.1 Mustela nivalis | reverse complement strand
CTAGAGCTGGAAACATCGCAGCTATAGGAAGCATCTGCTGCTGCAGGAAGCCTCACAATAAGCATTTATTGATGTCTTACTGTATACGAGGCATCCTGCTGGCTGCGGAAGGGACATGAACTGAGTTGCCTGCAGGGTTCTTGTTTCTTGAGTCAGTGATCGAGCATGACATTTGCAGGAAGGCCGTCCATTTGCTTTCAGTGTCTGTGTTTAAGGTCAATTTGTTTAATAAAACTCCGGGCAGTGAACAATCAGGGTTGGCGCTGGCTTTCTACTTGTGAATGTACAGCAATGTTGCAGGAGCTGTTGAACTTGCTTTGTGACCGGCAAACCCTAAGTGAGCCCTCCTGAGCTATTGTTCATAGATAACTTTATAGCAGAGTTGATTTGTCATATAAATAAGAATCACAATTGAGTTTACTGTAATTAAACATAAATGATAAGTAAGTGCTCACATTTATGCATTCAGCAAACATTTACTAGTGGCCTCTGGTGCCAGGCAGTGTCCTGTGCACTCTCCCCTGCTCTGTAGAGGGATGGTGACACCAGTGCTGTGCATGGGGTAGAGGGGTGGTAACACCCCTGCGGTGCTGTGCAGGGTGTTGTAGTGGCAGGTACCCGGGCTGGTGCGGCAGAGGTGAGCAGACACTGAAATCTGCTGTGTGTGGTCTTGGAGGGCTTTGGAGTGGGCTTGAGCTGAGTGTCAGGGGGATGTATGGACAAGGTGATTCTGATAATTCAGTTCTCCAATATTACCACTGCCTACCTGAAACCCCCAGTTCCCTCTGCGGTACCCTGTGCTCCCCTTCCTTGCTCCTGGTGGGTAAGGGCTAGAGATAGCCCCTGGCAGCTACGCTTGTCTGCCTCATCTTGTTCTTGGGTCCTGTTTGTGTACCTGTGCGGCAGACTCCCTCTCTTCCTCATGTACCTGGTGGGGTCTCTGGATCCCTTGTGCCCAGGGTGTTTGTCATAACATGGAAAGCCAGAGGGGCTGACATCTCAGGACATGAGACTGTAGAGAAACGGGACAGATGACCTTTCTACACTTGGGGAGAAGAGAACCTGTCCAGGATTGCTGGGGCAGGGGCAGGGGGGCCTGGAGGGAGGTCCCACAGAGGTCTGTAGACCACAGAGTGATGTGGGTAAGCCCCCGCCAAGGCCGCACACCCCAGGCACCTGTAACTGAGGGTGGGTTGTCCTCAGGCCAGCTCTAAGGGAAAACAAAGACAGGCTGATTTCCTCCCCAGGTTCTTCCTTTTGCCTCGAAGTCCTGTTGAGGTGACTGTAGGAAGTTGAAAAGAATTAGGGAAGGGTGCAACCAAGAGAAGCAGTAGTAACACACAGACTTCATTGGATGGCTCTTGGAAGGGATTGTAAAAAACTAGCCAGAGGCTTACAGAAAAGGGGCTGCTATTCAGAGGGAGAGGAGGCCTGGAGACAGCTCAGGTGTCTGGGTGACGTTGCTCAGCTACAGAGAGCTCCCAGGGGCCTCTCAGCGTAGAGCCTTAGAATTCTAAGACCTTTTCAGGATCAGGTGAAGTTCATGAGATATGTAAAGCGGGCTAAATGGCTAAAAATCTGCTTGCTTGTGTTATTTAATTTTTTTTTTAAATTTAATTTGTGTTATTTAATTGGACGTGTAAAAATTTGAGTTTTGTGCCTGTGGGCTTTTGAGCTAACTGGTCTCAGCCTGCAGTGAAGAAATAACCTATCTAGGGGTCAGTGTATGGAGGCCATCTTTGGACCATTTATATAACAGTGACAGAGTTTTCTGTTCCACGGTTGAAAGTAAAGTGTCTAAAAATGTAAGCGCTTGGGGAGTAGTAACTCATTGGTGTTAATATATTTCAGTCAAAGTTTAAAATACCTCCAGATTCCTTCCTCATTTGACAGGGGATCTAGAAGTCTGGGAAACATCACTTCCCGGCAGGGCTGAGGGCGTGGGTAACCGCTGGGCAGCAGGAGGCTGGGCAGTGTGCAGCACTACACATGTTTTAGATGGAAGCCATGGCGATCCAGGAGAAAGACCACATTCATTGGAGTCCGGAACACAAACTGCTTCTCCACCGTATCTTGCTGTGTGATCTCGAGCAGGTTTGCTTTTGGTGCATCCTTGCATGTTTGTAGAACGGAGAGAACACTTACCTTGGCAGTTTGTTAGAGTGATGGACTGTGCGCCATCTTCTTGGAAACCTCTGCGCCATGAGAGCCAAGTGGAGGAAGTGGCGAAGACATAGGCTGAAGTGTAAAAGAAGGAAGATGGGACCAAGGTCCAAGCAGAACACTAGCTTGTGCACCCATGAAGCCACAGGAGCAGGAATAAGAAAAGTCAGAGGCCGGGGATGCTGGTACCAATTGTTGGACTGCATGCCCACTTTCTAGAGCTTGATTCAGGGGATCTGGAACATCTGTCACCATCTGATCTCAGTGACCACCTTTGAGAGACCCACCTTGCTCATGCAGTCCTTCTGGGTCCTTTGCCATGGACCTGTGACTTTTCAGTGCTCATTCTGTTTTCATTTGCAGCTAAATGTAACATGTGTACAATAAATCTTCTCTTCTGCTGTCTTAGCTGGAAAAAAAAAAAAAGAATTATTGGCTACAACAGAAATAAAGGTGCCTGATTGTAGAATGCCACTAAAAGGTTACCAGGAAATTCTTAAAACCACAGGTTTTCCTGTATTAATCATATTGGTCTCTGTATTTGTTTCTAGGGCTGCCAAAACCAATTACCACAAGTTTGATAGCTTAAAACAACAGTCTCTGCCTCTTTCTTCACGTGACCTTCCCCTCTGGGTCTATGTCTCTTGTCTTCTGTCTTATCAGGACACTTGTTACTGGATTTAGGGTCTTCCTAGGTAACCCAGGATGATCTCATCTCAGTATCCTTCATTGCATCAGCAGGGACCCTTTTTCATAGGTTTTGGGGGATACCTTTCAACCTTTTACACTGTCCATCCATATCCTGATGATTAGAAAGTGTACTGTGGCACTTCATGGCCTGCACTAGATGTCCATCTTGGGGAGATGATGCTTTTTAGATGTCAAAGAAGTTCATTCTTAGCTTATTATAGAACATTTGAAACTTACAGAAGAATATAAAGAAACCAGAGGTAAAATGCATCTGCTTACCAGAAAATACTCTCTCCATCTTAGTGGGAGAAAGTGGCTTATTTTTGCCTGATGTCCTGCTTAAAAATCGTCATGCCTCCTTGTACTTCCGTCAAAGATTCCCTGGGTGCAGATGCTCAGTCCTCCCTGTTATGGGCCAAGATATGTCTCCACCACCTCAAATCCATATTTTGAAGTCCTAAGTTCCAGAACCTCAGAATGTGACTGTACTTGGAGATAAGGTTTTTAAGTAAGTCATGAAGTCAAAATGAGGGTATTGTAATGGGTCGTAATCTAATACGATTGGTATTTTTACAAGAAGAGATCAGGACACAGACACACACAGAAGGAAGACTGTGTGACGATTCAAGGAGAAGACGGCCACGTACATGCTGATGAGAGAGGCCTTGGAAGAAACCAACCCTGCTAACACCTTGATCTTGGACTATCAGCTTTCAGGATTGGGAAACAGTAATTTCTGTTGAGTTGGGCATCCTTTGTTACAGCAGCACTAGGGGGCTAATCCCGCCCCTCACCCACTGCCACCCAGCAGCCCCATACTCTTGCCTGATGGCAATTAGATGCCTGTGGGCAGAGGGTTCTTCAGGGCCCACGTTGGGTGTGAGTTGAATGCCTGGGAATAGGAAAACCACCTCTGGATGGATGTCTATGTGGGTTTCCAAACCAGTTTCCATTCTAGTTAGCCTTAGAGGAGTAAAGCCATCTATTGTTAACACTTCTGGCTTGGGGAAGGTTGTCTCCTGCAATGATGGCTTGGCTAGGGGTGAGGGGGGACCTGGGAGGAGTAGTGGGGCAGGAAGGAGTTGGTCCTTTCTGATTGGGCCCTTTTTCTCTTTCTTCTCACCCCTTGTCATCATGGGCTCCTTTAGGACTGGAGCAGGTTTTCCTTCCATGGATCCTTTCTCCGGAGTCTGGAGCGGAGAAGGAGCTCTCCGTAAATGTTTGGGGAATGACTCCTTGAATTCTGAGGATCCATGAATGCTTCCTGCTGTCACTGAGTTTATGGTGCAGTATTTTGGTTGAATTTTGAAGCAGAACACTTTATTTACAGAGTCACCATGTGTACCTTTTCCTGAAATGTATGTATTTCTGACTATGATGTCTTTGGCTTCCCAGAAAGTGCCATCTGAAAAACACTTTCTCCTCAGGAGTCAGAATACTTGAGATATCCTTCCTGCTGATTGTGCTCTAGAAAGTACTTTGTGGAAATAATGTTCATGAAGTACTCACTATGCCAAAGGGAGGTCGTTTTATCGTCCCCCATTAACAAATGGGAAAACCAAGCCTTGGAGAGGCTAAGCAACTTGCTCAGGGTTACATGCCAGCAAGAAGTGTGACTGGAACTCCTCATGCCAGGGCTGTCCGAGGCCAGGGCACCTCGGAACTTGAGCACCCTTTCAGTACTGTCTGAAAACTCACTCCCATGAGGCAATCCAAGCAGGAGTTTGCAGTCGAAGTATGATGGTTCCCAGCCTCCTTAACAGTGTTGCTGTGCTGATAATTGAGTGAATATGGAGGAGGAAACAGAGTATGTTTCTGGGAATGGGCTGATCTTCCCTCTCATAGAAAACTTCTGTGCTAGACAGAAGCTCTTGTGGGATTGAATTACTTCTCCACTAAATTTCCTCCACCAAGCGTAGTGCTTGTTGAAAGAACGCTGACCCAATGGCAGCAGTTGGCAGACTAGCTGCTATGCTTTGTTATTACTATTATCAGGATTCAATTAAAGTATTACATGTATTACTTTTTATTAAGGTTTCTTCTTTGTAACATTTTCCCACAGTTTCATTTAGAGTGGGGTTTTATTTTATTTTAGTAGTTAAAAATAAAGCAACTCCCAAGTGTTAAGAAATCAAAAACATTTTTTTTCTTTCCATGAGTCATGGTTGACAATAATGTCATTTAAAAGTTAGATTGTTCAGGCATTTTAACACCCATAAATTACAGGGCTTATTTTGTGAGCTGGAGATGTTTAAGATCCCGTCTTATGTATTGGAGAGTTTGTTAACATAATTATTATGTATACAAAACAATAAATTTTTTAACTTCAAAAAGTAAAATCTTTTATTCACTAGATCTGCTCAAACATGTGGTTTTTAAAATAGTACATTATTTACTGGATCTATGGTCCAAACAAATGTTTTTAAAATATGCATGAGGGGCGCCTGGGTGGCCCAGTGGGTTAAGCCTCTGCCTTCAGCTCAGGTCATGATCTCAGGGTCCTGGGATCGAGTACTGCATTGGGCTCTCTGCTTGGTGGGGAGCCTGCTTCCTCCTCTCTGCCTGTCTCTCTGCCTACTTGTGATCTCTCTCTGTCAAATAAATAAAATCTTTAAAAAAATGCATTAAAATTAATTTATAAAAGATGTTTCCTGAAAGGTTTTAGTACTTCATGCTAGATAAAGCAAATGCAATAGCACAGATTTTTATTTAGAAATAATCTAAGAATGTAAGTAGATATAAATCGAGTGGATTAAAAAGTTAAATTATTTTTGTGTTTTAAGTCATCCAGAGGATGATGTGAAATAATAATTGTCATGTACCAAATGTGTATAGCTTCCAAGGTCTCCAATAGGTACTGTGTTTGTGAGCCTTTCATTGTGTTTGAGCAGTTGTCATGGTGGAATTAGGAGAACTTTGGTTCATCTATTAATGCTCAGTAATTTCTAGGCACTACTTATCCTTTCCTTTTTTAATCCGCCTTTGAAGAATATACACATGCATGGGCTTGAGTGTAAATGTGCTTTCCCATGGGAGAAGCCAAAAATGGCACCTGGGAAAATTGAAATCCTCTTAGTTTTCAAAGGACAGAGAATGTGACATGCATTTTCTTCTTCCCTTTTCTCAGAAGTCAGTTTTGTTTTGAATTAAAAGTGGCATAACATCAGCTCTTCAGCTTCATAATTAGTAATACCAGAGTATTTTGATAACTTTAGAGCAGAGTCTGAATTGGATTGATTGAAGCTAACAAGAGAGCATACATTTGAGTCTTTGAGTGAAAATGTTACCATGAAGACTTTTCCCCTTACATAGCTTTATTGAGGATAATTGATGTACATTAAACTACACATATTTAAAATGTAAAATAGGCTAAGTTTTGACATCTTTCAAATCATCACTGTATTCAAATAATGAACATACCCATCACCCCCCAAATTCTCCGTGTGTCCTTTTGTGACCCGTCTCTCTCGTTCTTTCCTCCGTCCTACATAATCTGAGATGTGCTTTCTGTTTCTATGAATTAGGTTTTATAAAAATGCAGTCATTAGTTACAAACCTTTTTGCTCTAGCATCTTTGAGTCACATAATATTTTATAATTTATACATGTTGTATATATCAATAATTCATTCCTTTTTATTGAGTAACACTTGATTATGTGGATATACTCTGATTTATTCATTCATCTATCAGTTCCCTGGACATTTGGGGTGTTTCTAGTCTTTGATTATTACAGTAAAATTGCCATGAATTTAGTGTATAAGCTTTCATACAGATGCATGTTTTAATTTCTCTTCGGTAAATATCCTAGCTATAGAATGGTCATATGGTTGGAGAATGTTTACTTTTAAGAAACTGCCAGAGGGGGCGCCTGGGTGGCTCAGTGGGTTAAAGCCTCTGCCTTCAGCTTGGGTCATGATCCCAGCGTCCTGGGATCAAGCCCCACATCGGGCTCTCTGCTCAGCAGGGAGCCTGCTTCCTCCTCTCTCTCTGCCTGCCTCTCTGCTTACTTGTGGTCTCTGTCTGTCAAATAAATAAATAAAATCTTTAAAAAAAAAAAAAAAAGAAACTGCCAGAATATTTTCTTTTTTTTTTTTTTTTTTAAAGATTTTATTTATTTATTTGACAGAGAGAGATTACAAGTAGGCAGAGAGGCAGGCAGAGAGAGAGAGAGGAGGAAGCTGGCTCCCTGCTGAGCAGAGAGCCCATGCGGGACTCAATCCTAGGACCCTGAGATCATGACCTGAGCCGAAGGCAGCGGCTTAACCCACTGAACCACCCAGGCGCCCGCCAGAATATTTTCTAAGGTGGTTGTACCATTTTATTTAACCCCAACAGCCTATTTTTGTATTAGAGTTCCTTTCCTCCATATCCATATCAACACTTGCTATGGGTCTGTCTTTGATCTTAGCCATTCTAGTAAGTGTGAGTAGGTAGCTCATTGAGCTTTAAAATAATTTTTGCTTATTGCTAACAAAGTCCAGCATCTTTTCATGTACTGCATTTTGTATTTCTATTATTTTAAGATTTTTACTTATTTACTTGAGAGAGAAAGAGTGAGTGAGAGAGGGAGCATGAATGGGGGTAGGGAGAGGGAGATGCAGGCTCCCTGCTGAGCAGGGAGCCCAATGTGGGGCTTGATTCCAGGACTCTGGGATTATGACCTCGGCTGAAGGCAGACCTTGACTCATTGAGCCACCCAGATACCCCTGTATATCTTTTTTGGGGAAGTATTTGTACCTTTTTGTCTGTTTTTAATTTTTTTCTTATTATTGAGTTTTGAAAGTTGTATATCTGGATAAAATTTTTTTTATCAGATATATGACTTGAAAACCTTAAATCACTGAGTTAAAATTTGTTTCTTTTGCAGTTTTCTTTTTTGTAACCTTTTTAAATTTATATTTTAACTTTATACTATATATATTTATATTTTATTTTATTTTGTATTTATAAAGTTTACTGTTTAAACAATGTTAAAGTGGGGTGCCTTGGTGGTTCAGTTGTTAGAGCATGAGGTTTTGGGATCATAAGTTTGAGTCCCACATTGGGTGCAGAGATTTCTTATTTTAAATAGAAGTGAAAAAAAATTGTTTAATTGTATTGTTTGGTGGCATTAAGTACATTCACATTGTCTTCTTCTTTTAATTTTATAGTTCAAAGTCTTAAAAAGCCCATTCGAGCATGAGCTCTTAGAGGGCAGGAACTATATCTTATTATCAGTTGTATTTCTAGAGTCTGTAATATGCTTGGCACATAGTAGGTCCCCAAGAAATATTCAATGAATGGACAAAATGTTTTCAGGTTTGTAGTTGATTTAAGTATTAGTTAAGATTTAACTTTAACAAAGACCAAAAAGCAGTGGCTTGTAAAGTTTAGAAATTAAGTTCTCTTTTACATAATAGTGCAAATATAAACGGTCCAGTCTTGATTGATGACTCTACCATTTTGGGACCCCAGGCTCCTTCTGTCTGGTTGTTGTGCTGTCTCCCACATGATCTTTCTTATTGCAGCTTTAGATAGGCACTCCAGCTTCTGCTAACTTCTCTGTATTCTGGTTACCAGGAAGAGGTGATGCTAAGGGATGGTATACATTCCTTCCCATTTAAGTGTGCTTGGGTGGCTCAGTTGGTTAGGCGTCCGGCTCTTGATTTCAACTCAGGTCATGATCTCAGGGTTGTGAAATCTAGCCCCAGTTGGGCTCTGCGCGCAGCAGGGAGTCTGCTTGAGATTCTTTCTCTGCTTCTCTCTCTTCTTTCTCTCTCAAATAAATAAATAAAATCGTTTTAAAAAAGTTGTATACATCACTTCTGCCTAGATCCCATTAGCCAGCACCTGGTCAGATAGCCATAGCTCCCTGCAACAGAGGCTGAGAAAGGTAGTCTTTGGCCGGGTGGTCATAAGCTTGCAAATATTGCTAATATTATATTGACAGGGGAGGATAGATACCAGAGTGAGGGAGGCAATCAGCAGTCTGACAGTGCTCATTCCTGTTTTGTGTAGGGTTATAGTTAATAGTTTAATTGGAGTCGAGGGTGTTTACTGCTAATATTAAATATGTTCACTGAAAACTGGGAAATTGAGAATGTATAACACAACAGAGGTTCATAATTGATGTCATTGGACTTGATCTTTCTTCAGCACTGAAACATGCTATGGTGAGCACATACCTGAAATTTGTCATACAGACTGTGAAGTTGAGGCAGAAGACAGAAACCCGTATCACTAGAGCACTCCACTTCATTCTTCAGGAAATGGGGTGACTTCAGGTTTTGCAGTGTGGGAAAGTGACAGATTGGGGTCAAGAAAGGATAGTCTGGTGGCTCCCCTTTGACTGTTGGATGAAATCTAAACACATGAAATATGGTTTGCAAGGACCTGCCTTCTTGTTGTCCCTAAGCTCCTAGCATCTGCCTATGTTACCTGGCTTCTAGGTGTTCAGCTCCTCGACTGTTCCTTATTATTGTTATGTGTTGTGTATCTTCTAGCACCACTGCTTTTAAAATAGAAATTTAAAATAGAAATACCTTTTTAAAAAATAGAAATTTGGAGGTGAAGAAAAGGAGAGAAAGGGCCCATAGATTGGAGGAGTGAGCCTACGTAGGTCTCCCTGTCGGTCTCTAGCGTTTATTAGTGCTTGGTCCTCTGGCAAGTAGCTGAGGTGCTTCTCACTGGTCATCTCTCCTCGTCCTCACCGCACCTGGCTAGGGATATATTATCCCTATTTTATAGACGAAGAACTGAGCCAGAGCTTAGGTGACTTACTTCAGGTTGCAACATTCAGAAACTTGGCAGGACCAGGGATGCCGGCTGACATCTGAGTCTGGGTTTTTCCTGCCACATCTTGTTCTTTTCTTTGAGAGGAAGGTCTGCTCTTGGGCTTAGGATGAAGGTTAGTGACTGCAGTAATACCAAGAGGCTGTGGAATGTCCATGAGCTTCAGAGTCAGGTTTGAGTTACACCTGCTGGAGATGTGCCCACTGAGAGCTTTTACCTTGATTACCAGTGAAATGACCTACCTCCTCACTGACTTATATTGGGAAAAACTGGGGGAGGGAGGAGGGAGATTTGGAGTACAGTTCTAACGAGTTGGAATGAATTCAGCCTTGATTCCTGCAAATGAATGCTTCAGGGTTGTGTGAATTGAGCAGTATTAAACATGTGCATTTCCCTCATCCTGAGGATCTTCCATGAATCCACTAGATGGAGCACATGGTTTGAATATATTTCATGATTTGAAGTTGGAAGAAAAGATGTGGTCTTCACTTTGGAGCGATGCTGTAGACCCCTGAAGTTGGCCACACATTTTGATCTATGGATTTGTTTTTTGTTTTATTTCCCATATAAGTATAAACGTTTCTTTTACTTAGTACTTATGTGGGTCAGGAATGTATGAGGTTCTTTGAGGGCAGAGAGGCGGCGTGGTAGAGTAGGAAGAGGTCTAACCTGCAAGTCTGCCAATGAGGGACAGATACCCAGTACTCTGTGACTTTGGTCATCTTTAATCATCTTTGAGCTTCAGCATTGTCACTTGTAATGTTGTTGCACTAGGTGATAATATGGAAGATGTACCTTACAGATGTTGGGTATATGGTGTCTTCCCTGCCATCCCTTTAGGTCACCAGTATAACCAAAGACACACCAGCCCCCATCCTGCCTGACTCAACTTGCAGTCACAGCCAATGTCTGTAAAGTGGAGAGCCCATCGTAGTGCAGGACCCAAAGCGACCTTTGATGTCATTTGAGTTCAATTGCCATCACAGTGCTCTGTCACTCACTGGCATTCCTGCTCCTGTGTGAACGTACCCTGGGGCTAGAGTTTCATTTCCTCCCTGACAGCCTGTTCTATCTCAGGGCAATATTGAAGATGAGAGAATTTTTTACTATCAGTCCTGGTGTCCGTTCCAGAGCAGCCTGGATCTTGTAATATAATCTGCTTTCCATTTTCAGATTTTCTGTTTAGAGCCAAGATGGACATTTGTCTTCGCCTTCTCTACTGCTGGACCTGGCTGAATTAAATGATCTGTCTGTAAAAAATAAAAAATATCATCAAAGTGTTTCCTAGTCCTTAGCTCTTACCTGATGGATAGAAAAGCTGCCATACATACTTCAATTTGTCATCTGTGCCCAGATGTCCTAAAATTTTTAGCTTTTATAGCGAGGAACTATTCTTTAAGAGTTGTTGCCCCATTTTTTCCTAAAAGCCAATGATATCTTCGACTACTGGAATCTGCTGTAATGTTTAATGAAGTAAAATGAAAACTTTTCCTTTTAGGCAGCTTTGAAGTTTCTGTGGGAGTGTGTAATTTCACCATTCATAATTTCTGTTAATTTAAAATTCTGCTGAATACAGACTTTCACATGAGTTGACAGTCTTGGTTGCCAAGTACAAAAAGTTTGTGATCTTTTGAAGCCAACTGTTCAGAATTCCTTTAAAATTATACAGGTTTGATATCCTCAATGGAAAAGCAACAAAACACCAAGCTCACTTTAATTTATAGCGCCTAAGTGAATATATTTTTATAGTATCTCTTCTTTTGGTTGATAAAAAGGGCATGGCTGCAGTTTTCATTCTCCCAAATAGAGGAGTTTTCAGGGCTCATGTATTTAGATGGGTTTTGGAATCAGTTTTAACATTAGTTTATCCATTGTATCTTCATTGGCACCAATAACACATTAACTATGTATGGCCATCTTCTCATTTACTGGGTAAGAAACTTCCTTGGACTGAGACCACTTAGCATAAGTATATACCTTGATCTCTAGGTGACCTCCAGCCAGTGACCTACATTGGTGACTCTGATGGGTTAACAGAAGGAAATGCATCATTAGTTTTTCCCAGGAAATATTAAGTCATCAGGACATTTCTTTCGTTACATTATAGATATAATCGCGCTCTTGGTTATTACGAAGTTAAGAAGCATGTCTTCCCAGAAGAGGCCTTGAGTTTGTTTATTTGTGGAAATCAGACTCTACTAATCTCTGCTACCCATCAGGGGTGTGTCCTAAGCAGGTGGCTGTGACACCAGCTCTTGAATCCTCTGGTTCTTGTCAGGAACAGTAGGAAGGAAGGAATCACCTTCCATACAAGTGAGGGATTTATGTTGTGAGTAGAACATGAAGCAGACCCTTCAAATCGAGACGTTCCATTAGCTGTGCATGAAGCACCTTTGCTATTTTAGAAGTTTTGCTTGGGTCCTGGGATAATAAAAATGATACCTGGCGCTTCCTGAGTATTTCTTGGATGCTCTTTGGGTCTGGAGTATATACCTCCCTTTTCAGCTAATGAAAAGGACCAAACCCAGCGCCTTCTTTTCCCAAATAGAGGACCAGATCTATTTTAAGTAACAAATGTAACCAAATAAAGAACTGGAAGATATGTGCTTTTTTCCTGAGTATTACATTTGTAAATACCTTATAATTTTAAATTCCTCTGTGTAATCGATGTTGTTATTAATTTATTATTATTATTTTTTACAGAGAGAGTGTGTGGGAGTGGGGTGGGGAAGGGGTAGAAGGAGAGGGAGAGAGACAATCTCAAGCAGACTCTACACTTGGTGCAGAGCCCAATGCAGGGCTCAGTCTCAGACCTGAGATCATGACCTGAGCTGAAATCAAGAGTTGGACACTTAACCAACCGTGCCATCCAGGCACCCCATCAACATTACTATTAACGGAGTTTGTGACATGCTGGGAAGAGCAGGGACTTAGAAGTCAGGGAGCTCTGGTTCGTATTCTACATACTGGCTGTGTGACTTTGGCCAAGTTAGTTTACTTCTCTGATCCTTGGTCTTACCATCTGTAATGGGAGAATCCCAGAGGCAACCCACTCTTCTGGCTTAATAGGTTCCTAGATAACATTTGAAACAATGTCTGTTAAATTCTGTCGTCTGTTAAATTCTGTATTTCCCTTAAGCACGATATTGCAAATTAGGATTGTATTGTAGAGAATATTTTTATTAAAAATTAGTGAAAGCATCAAATATTATATTTTTAAGTTATAGTAATAGGTACTTTTAAAAACATCAATTATGAAAAAATATATTTATTTAAAAGTCTATGTTACCATTATATTCCCTTTTGAGATATTCTAGATGGATTTTAGGGGAAGAGCCTTCTTAAAATATAAATAACCTGAACTTTGGGCTAAAGTTGCAAGCAAGCATAGACAACATCCAGAAATAAACAGATGTGTTCCAAAATCTAAGCCATTCACTTTAAGAGGAATTATTTGCCTGTCCAAATGCCTGGTCTAGTGGAGGGAGTGTTTCTATCTTTAGGAATCCCTTACTTTTACACTGTAATGATATCTGATTTCAAGCACAATTTCAGGGACATACCTAAAGTATTTGGTTGTATTGGTTGCCTGCGGTCAGTCTGCTGTTTTGTAATGAGGCATCATAAGCCTGTCTTCCTTAGCAGTGGCACCATCACTATTAAGAAGCATTCCTTTAAAAAAAAAAAAAAATCACGTGCAAGAATGTGCTCAGCTTCAGAACAGTATCTTCCTCTTTAATGGCATTAGCTAAATGTGAATGCTGATGCTGTCCCATTGGTTCAGTTTGTTTGTTTATTTGTTTATTTGACAGAGATCACAAGTAGGCAGAGAGGCAGGCAGAGAGAGGAGGAAGCTGGCTCCCTGCTGAGCAGAGAGCCCAATGCGGGGCTCTATTCCAGGACCCTGAGATCATGACCTGAGCGAAGGCAGAGGCTTTAACCCACTGAGCCACCCATGCACCCCCCATTGGTTCAGTTTTGAACAAACCATCCTTCATTCAAGCTGGGCATGCCTTTAATGCTGTATACCAGACCTTTTCGTAAGCATTTGAAAGAAAGTTAATTCTGTTTGCTGAAATGGTTTGGTCCTTAGGCATGCTGTCTTTATCACATGCCATTATATGTGTGTCTAGACACAGACGTTTCATTTTACTTATCAGTGCATTGTGGTTTCTTATCATGATTTATATCATTTGCCTGTGACACTAGGTTTTCTTCTGATATTTTCCCTAGTCTTTTTTGTTTCACAGCTTCACTGAGGTATAATTTACATGCCATAAACTTCAGTCTAAATTTTAAATATTCAGACTGAGGGTTGCTGGAGGGGAGGGGGTGACTGGGTGATGGACCTTAAGGAGGGCACGTGATGTATTAAGCACTGGGTATTATAGAACACTGATGAATCACTGAGCTCCACCTCTGAAGCTGATAATATACTATATGTTAATTGAATTTGAATAAAAAATAAATTGTAAATGTTCAACAAGTTTCAGTAAATTTGGACATTCGTGCACTCATCACTGTGGTCTAATTATAGAACATTTCTGTCACCCCCAAAAGAAGTCTTCATGCCTATTTCCAGTTCCCACCCCTAGCTCCAGGCAACTACTCATCTACTTTCTGTCTCTATAGATATACTGTTTCTCAGTAGTTAGAAGTAGAATCATACAATATGTGCTTTTGCGTCTGGCTCCTTTTACTCAGCTAATTATTTTTGAGGTTCACCCGTGCTGTGGAGTGTGTGAGTAATTCCTTCCTTTTTATTGCCAAATAGTATTCCATTCTGTTGTCTGGATAAAACACATTTTGTTTCTCCAGTTACCAGTTGATGGACATTTGAGTTGTTTGCACTTTCTGGTTATTGTGAATATTGTTGCTGGGAACATTTGGATGCATCTCTGTGACCATGTGCTTTCGTTTTTCTTGGGTGGATACTTAGGAATGGAACTGCTAGGTTAGATAGTAACTCTTTGTTTCACATTTTTAAGCGCTGTTAAAGTGCTTGCTGGGGTGGTTCTACCAGCCATGGATTAGGGTTCCAATTATTCCACAGCCTTGCTGACACTCAGTATGGCCAGTCTAAAGATTCTAGCCATCCTGTTAGATGTGTAGTGGGATCTCACTGAGTTTTAATTTGCATTTCCCTAATAATGTTGAGCATCTTTTTTTTTTTTTTTTAAAGATTTTATTTATTTATTTGACAGAGAGAGATCACAGCAGGCAGAGAGGCAGGCAGAGAGAGGGGAAGGGAAGGAAGCAGGCCCCCGCTGAGCAGAGAGCCCGATGCGGGACTCGATCCCAGGACCCTGAGATCATGACCTGAGCCGAAGGCAGCGGCCTAACCCACTGAGCCACCCAGGCGCCCCTGTTGAGCATCTTTTTATGTGCTTATTAGTTCTTCTCATTCTTTGGTGATCCTTGTCTTTTAAAACTGTTGAGAGCTTAGCATAGTATAATAGTTAGGGTCCAGCCAGGAAACAGAAATCGTATCAGTTATTTTAACAGAGAGAATTAAAGAATTGCTGTTAAGTATAAAGTTGTTAAGCTGGGGGAGGCCTCTGTGGCTCAGTCCGTTAAGCCTCTGCCTTTGGCTCAGGTCATGATCCTAGGGTTCTGAGATTTAAGTCCTGAATCCAGCACCTTGCTCAGCAGGGAGCCTGCTTCTCCTGCCTGCCGTTTCCCCTGCTTGTGCTGTCTCTCTCTTTCTCTGACAAATAAACAAATAAAATCTTAAAAAAAATTGTCAAGTTGGTAATTAAAAAGGTAAAAAGAGAACATTACCGTATCATAGAGGTAGTGACTGCAGGAAGCAGCCGTGTGCCTTGGGACTGGGAGGATCAGGAAATGAGACTGTGTTACAAAATCTTAGAAACTTGGAGGGGGTGCCCACAGAACTGAAGCCAAGACCTCTGAGGAGTGGGGGCTGGGCAGCTGGCCATGGTTTCTGAGGGTGGCTGTGATGAAGATGGGTCTGTAAGTGTTAAATGTAAATGGCAGACCTGTTTCAGGTGCTACCTGGGAAGGCACTGTTCCTACCAGGGTGCAGGAGCATTGCAGGGTGACTTGAGGAACCAAAGCCCCAGGAAGCAGGAACCAAGGAGCAAGCTCCCTTTCCTCCCCAAGCTTTGCAACCTCCCTCTTATGCTCCCTAGAGGTGAGCCCCACAGGGAGCCAACTGGTAAAGCTTTCAGAATGTGGTGTTCCCAGCTAGCCCCAGGGAGCTGAGTTGGAAGGCTGCCGCTGGAGTCTGGAGACTGTAGCTTAATAACTGGCACTGCCCACCCCTTTGACTGCTCAGTAAGCAGACACCCCACCCCTCCCCCGGCATATCTGAACTGCCATACAGCAAAAATGACTATGTTTCAGCCTAACAGAACACAGATACCTTCAGTCAGAGGAAGGTGTTCTCACCAGGTCCTCGAGACAAGAAGTCACATCTCATTAGTCATCTTATCTGTCTTTGGGGGAAGGTCACATTTCCGTTTCTGGACTTTGTTCATTAATTCTTAAATTATTTTGCAATCTTGCAGGAATATATGCTACCTGAAGTCTAAATTGTAGTGTCAAGTTTCAGCAACAGTACTTGTATAAAATAGAAGGAGAAGAATTTGTTAGCCCCCCTCCCAACACCCAAGCAGGAGGCAAGAGGGAGATACGCAGTGCTGTTGTAGGGTTTACTTCTCTTACTAGCCGGTTGGCTGTAGTTGATATTTATATCTTTACTCTTCTATTTCTCTTATTACTGCTTCCAGATTTCCTTTGTCCCCAGCCAGGATCTCAACTGATTAGAATTCTTTACTTGACTGTCTGAATTCTCGGTGGTCCCACCTTTCTTTTGATTGCTGTGGTTTTTCGTGAACTTGAACTATTAGAGATAGAATTGCTAGGAGATGCCGTGAAGAACCGCCCTGGATTTCTGAGTCTTTGGAGGCAGCAACCTAGTTTCCTCTTAACCCTGTCCGGTGGAGTCTCCTCTTTTGCTTCTTGGTTCAGTGGCTTAAGGAGCCCCCAAATGGCTGGGTGGCAGTCTGGCCTTCAGGTTCATTGTACACGGTGGTCTCCCTTTAATGAAAGCTTTCTTCCCTTTAGATCCAGGATCTCCATGCCAGCAGGGATGCAGTGTGTAACTAGGGCAGTAGAGTGGGCTCCCTCCGAATTCAATCCCTTGATTCCTAGTCCAGTGTCTTCTGACCTGGGGAGAGACAGCTGACCCAGAGTGTGTGCTGTGTATGTGAGGCAGAACAGCGTCCTTTCAGAGCGCTGTTTCACCAGTGCCCTCCTCAGTAGGCCATTTCGTTCTTCTCATGGGCTGGCTGCTTGTAGGTAAGGAGAGTATGTGGGAAAGCTGGTGAATTCCGAGTGCTGAGAGACCGTACGTAATAACTGGTACATGTGGTTTTTTTCCCCCAAACTGCAGGCCATGAGCCATAGTGGTCCTGAAAACAGTTTAGTGGGCTGTGTCTGGTTTCCTCCCTCCCTCCCTTCTTCCCTCCCCCCCACTGAGCTAGGATAGACTAGAGAGGCTGGAATAGAAAATAATATAGCATAATACGTACTATATGGGTACCTGTATCTTTGGGAAAGCTTGAAAGCTCTTGGTCTAAGGAGACATTTGGACTTGTGGGGGACTTATCTCTAACCCCCCATGGTTTCTCAGCCCTACTCCACATGATGTCAGCGTTAGTAGCAATCCTTCAGGGGTCCTGTGAGGATGGGTTTCTGTGGAAATCTTCTTTACTTGTAACAAGGTCAAGGGGTAGCAATCGTGAGTGAGATCACTTATAAAACTTAACTTTTAGAGCTGATCAGAAGGTTCATTGAGACCTCATGACTGAATTCTGTCTCAGTGTCTGGCATGTTGTTAGATGTCCGTCTGTGTAACATACCCTGTTAAGAATGTGCCCGATACTCTTTATACAGTGTTTTCCTTTAAATTTTACATTAAAATTTACATTTAAAGTGTTAGTCTATATAGTTCAAGTGACTAGAATGACCTAAATAGAGCCAACTCCATGGTCTGAATAAAAGTTCAGGATCTCCTGTTAATGTTCTGTCAATTTTCATCCCTCTTCTGACTTTTTCTCTATGTGCTATTTTTTCTTGGATTTTGAGAGCCTGTGGTTAAAGCAGAGATGAAAATTTTGTGGGAAAATATCTATAAAATAAATTTCTTTATTTTTGGAGTAAATGAATTGGGAGAGGTGGCCCAGCCCTCAGACACAGACCTTGCAACACAATGAATGAGCCAGAGTTAGAGAGCAGACAAAAGGTTTCCCTTAAGTGCTCAGTAAATTTAAAGCAGAAGAGCTTGCTTGCTGAAGAAATCATCTTGCCATTATCTTCTGTACTTTTGGGAATTCGTTGTGTTGGGAGTAGTGATACATTTTGGAAAGATAACTGTGTTAAGGGTAGAGTGCTTTCAAGAGAAATTCAGCTTTTTATAGGTGTGCCCCTGATACGTCCTATGTTTTTTTTTAAACAGCTTTATTGAGATACAATTCACTTACCATACAATTAACCATGTAAAGTATACCATCCAGTGTTTTTCAGTATATTTACAGTGTTGTGTATCCATCACCGTAATTAATTTTAGAAGGCTGTTATTACCCGCACCCCCCGCCCCATGAAATCCTGTGACTTTCCCATTCTACTTAACTCACCCCCACCCCCAGGCAAGCACTGATTGCTCTCTGTCTCTCTGCTGGTTTGCCTGTTCTGGACATTTCATACCAACAGAATCATGTAATACGTGATCCTTCATGACTGGCTTCTTTCACTAAGGTTCATCCACATTGTAGCATGTATCAGTACTTCATTTCTTTTTATTACAGAATAATATTCCATTGTATGGATAGACCACATCTTGTTTATCCATTTGTCAGTTGGTAGACGTTTGGGTTGTGTCCACTTTGGGGCTATTATGAATAATACCGTTAAGAACATTCATGTATGGGTTTTTGTATGGGCATGGTATTTTCAGCTCTCTTGGATATATAGCTAGCTAGGAGTGGAATTGTTGGATTATGTGGTAACTCTGTATTTAACTATTTGAGGAATTCTCAGCTTGGTTTCCCAAACAGCCTCCCTATTTTACATTCCTACAACAGTGTAGGAACAATCCAGCTTCTCTATGTCCTTATGTCTTTATTTTATCCATTTTCATAGATATGAAGTGCTGTCTGCTGATTTTGATTTTACGCTTTTCTGATGACTTTTTTCCTGATGAGTTTCCATTTGCTTATTGGCCATTGATACATCTTCTTTGGGTTCTGTTTTTAGGTGGCATGGAGGCATGGCGATATCTTCGATCTGTCCAATTCCTAGGTGGAAAGTAGTTTCCCTGAAAAGTTTCTTGCTTCTCTAAGTGAAATTCATTTACACACCAGGAAGTGTTCTATTCAAAGTAACATTTTTTTAAAACACAGTTACAGTTAAGTCATAACCCAACTAGAGACTGTATATAAAAGTGAATCTTAGGAAGTCCTGAATTTTTTGTCCCTTAAAAAAAAATGAAAACTCATAAGGGCTCAAAGAGTAGAGTTTTCTGAGTCTTATAAGCAGGGGCACGGACCCAGTCTCTTCTGACTTGACAAGAAGTCTGGACAAAGGAGCACATACTATATTTTGAGTCTGTTTACTCTGGTTTTTCAAAGCCATAGGAATATTTTGGAAAAGTTGTGTTTTTCTTCCTATAATTTGGGGGAGCTAACCATTGCAGTATCTTCATTTCTTATTTGCCTTTTGATTAATCTAACTGAAAGTTCAACTATATTGAGATAGTTTTTAAAAGGACAAACTCAGATTTTATGTTTAATTTTTCCTTTTTACCCTCCAGAAGTTTTTATTCATGTCGGAGGCAGTTTTTCTGTCTTGACACAATGACAGTGAAAGATTTATTTATTTATTTATTTATTTTTAAAGATTTTATTTATTTATTTGACAGAGAGAAATCACAAGTAGATGGAGAGGCAGGCAGAGAGAGAGAGGGAAGCAGGCTTCCTGCTGAGCAGAGAGCCCGATGCGGGACTCGATCCCAGGACCCTGAGATCATGACCTGAGCCGAAGGCAGCGGCTTAACCCACTGAGCCACCCAGGCGCCCGACAGTGAAAGATTTAAAGTATTCAGCTGCTGAGATGTGAGATGCGAATAATTGAGGTGTGTAGGATCTGAATTTTAGTCTTTCTCTTCGCATGCAAGATCAACTTTCCAACAGCTCTACCTCCATATTTGAAGCACATAAACTGTTTCATGAGTGCATTTGTTCGCCACTTACACTGTGTGGTGTCTTTTCAGTTGTTTAAATTCGGTATGCCTTGCTTCTGAGTGATCTTCTCAGATGTTGGCCTAAAGTAGAATTTGCCTGGAAGAGGCTGGTGGCGTCCAAGAGGACATCACTCTGAGTTCTGATTTCCTTCTGCCTGTGTGTTTGTGTTTGCTCGCCTTCCTTGTTTCTCACTCAGTGTCTCGTCTACAGTTGGTTGTTGGTGCTTCCTGCCTTCGTGGCGATCTGCCCGGTTATCAGCCTCCCTCCCCTGAGTACCTGGCCCCAGCCTGTGTTTTCAGTGAAGAGTTAAAGCTTTGCACATAGAGGATCCATGTCATATTTGACAGGATCAGTGCTTATGAATTTATTGGTTTTTCGTCGAAGACCCCAGCACCCTCAGAAACTTTTACAGTTTTGTTCTTTAACCTCCCATGATGGTAATTGGAGTTCTGAATTAGTCTGCAGCTTCCTGAGCGGAGGGTTAAATGAGACCCTGTAAACGCTGTTGGTTCTCTCCTTTTGGAGTTCTTTATGAAAGAAGTGGGAGGTCTATGAGTCAGGAATTTGATTTCCCCTCTCTTGTTTCTGTGACAATATGTAGCTGGAAGGGTTTTTCTGTAGGGGTTTTCCATTCCCAAGTGGAATGAGGAAATGAATATAAATATAAAGCCTGTTCCTGGGCTTTTCTGCCCTTTGTGTGGGCCAGGGTCGGACAAGGGAGACAAGTACCCTCCTGGCTTTCTGTTATTTCACTTGTTCCTGGAAGTCATAGGAAAGTAGTCTAGTAACTGTGTCGTCACCTCCCCTTTTAAAAAATAGTGATAAGATATATATGACAGGGCGCCTGGGTGGCTCAGTGGTTAAGCTGCTGCCTTCGGCTCAGGTCATGATCTCAGGGTCCTGGGATCGAGTCCCGCATCGGGCTCTCTGCTCAGCGGGGAGCCTGCTTCCCTCTCTCTCTGCCTGCCTCTCCGACTACTTGTGATTTCTCTCTGTCGAATAAATAAATAAAAATCTTAAAGAAAAGATATATATGACATAAAATTAACCATTTTAACTTTTTTTCTTTTTAAAGATTTTATTTATTTATTTGACAGTAGATGGAGAGGCAGGCAGAGAGAGAGAGAGAGAGAGAGAGAGAGAGAGAAGCAGGCTCCCCGCTGAGCAGAGAGCCCGATGCAGGACCTGATCCCAGGACCCTGAGATCATGACCTGAGCCGAAGGCAGTGGCTTAACCCACTGAGCCACCCAGGCGCCCACCATTTTAACTATTTTTAAATATTCAGTTTAGTGATATTAAGCACATTCAGCACCTGGTTCACAATCCATGTTCGTCATTCATCTCTGGACTATTTTCATCATCCCATACTGAAACTGTACCTACTGAATAATAATTCCTCGTTCCCCTTCCCCCCAAGCTCCTGGTAACCACCATTTTGTTCTCCCATCTTCATGAATGTATCTATTCTAGCTATGTCATTTAAGTAGAGTCATACAGTATTTGTTCTTTTGTGTCTGGCTTATTTCACTGAGCATAATGTCCTCAAAGTTTATTATCCATGTTGTAGCAGGTGACAGGATGCCCTTCCTTTTTAATGCTTAATAATATCCCATGGTATGTACATAGCACATTCTGTCTGTTTGTTGGTGGACACTTAGATTCCTTTCACCTCTTGATAATAATGCTGCTATGAACATAGGTATGCAAATATCTCTTCAAAACTCTGCTTTCAGTTCTTTTGGGTATCTACTCAGAAGTGGATCATATAATTCTTCATTTAATTTTGGAAGGAATCAACCATACTCTATTTCACAGTGGCTGCACCATTTTATATTCCTACTAGTGAGTTAAGTTCATTCTTAACTCCAACTCTTCTTCCTTTAGGAGTTCCGTTTTATTTTAAAGGCTTTTTAACCCAGTCTTCTGTCTATAAAAGGAAGATTCTCTAGTTTCTTTTGAGAGACTCTGATCATCTTGGGAAGACCTCCATGGGCGTGCCGGGTGTTCAGAGTGCCTCATGTGGACTGCTTGCCTCCCTGATATTCTAGCACCAACATGGAGACACCTGTCTCTGCTCTGTGTCTCTGCTTTGGAGAACATTTAAATACCACTGTTAGCAGCAGACTTGGTTCAAATACTTTATGTAGTTACAACTTTAGAGATACAATTTTAGCAAAATTAGTTTCACCAAGCTCTCTGAGCGCGCGCGCGCGCGTGTGTGTGTGTGTGTCTGTGTGTGTCTGTGTGTGTCTAAAACTCCTGCCTGTGCCCTCGTCCCCTAGGTCCATCTGCCATCTCTCTACATCTCTAAAGATGGATAAATTTAGATATGCTATAAGTCTGCCTTCTCTCCCACAAATTTTGAGGTTTGTGTTCCTGAAATACACAATGGTAGGAGAGTTTACCTTGTCCTTATTTTTAAAAAGATCCTTATGTACATAATAACATTAACTTAATTTTCCTTACTTAAAACAAACAAACAAACAAACTTCTTCTAATGGTCATTGCCAAAACCTGCACTCCATTCCACACCATCTTAACTCCCTTTTCTTGTTCCGTAACACTCCCATTTCTCTCTTTGAATCATTTTTTTAACCAATATAATAATTTGGAATTTATATTTATTAGATCTTAAATTCTCATGCGCTTGGGTTTTGTGTAAGAAATGCTTGTATTTTTAGAAAAACTACCTCACTTTATAGTAGGAAAAATAAAAATTTAATTTGCGGAAAGGTGGAGGAGACCAACATTTATTGGACGTGTGGTATGCCCATGCTGGGCGCGCTACTTCCCTTTGCTTATACTGATGGAATATATAATGAATAAGGAATTGACAAGCCAACTTACATAAGGTTTCTTTGTTCAGCAGAATTCACTGATTGCATTGAGAAACGTAGTATGGACTGTCAGGCAGTCCATTTCCATTTTATGGAAATAAGACACTCAAATGGCACTTAGATAGAATGTGATGTATTATTATTATTATTATTATTATTGTGTGAGATCTTCATTTCAGCCACTGCAGAATGGACAGAATTCCACTTATTTCCTGGCCTTCTAAGGTAGGACCCAAGGTCTAACCTAGGTAGAAGACTTGTATGTATCTGAGATAGAATATTACTTGCAGTTTGTAGTTCTAGATTTTTTTAGGTGTTACTTCAGATTCTAATTTATGCGTACTTTTCTGAGAGAGTATGAAGTAAATCTGCTAGTCAAACTAATTTGGTCCTTAGAACATACTTAAAACAGAAGAGCAGTTGGCAAGGAGAAGGCTGCAAATGGGAGTGGCAGCTCTGGATAGATCCGCTTTGGGAGGTGGAATCAAAGCTTGAGACGGATTTGCTGTGGTCTCTGTGGCCCAGTGGCTGAAGTTTGTCCATGACCCCTGAGTGGAGCAGCAAGTGTTACTGTAAACGTTCTGTTTGTACAGGTTTTCTGGTGGTTTGTACAGTGAGGAGCCCCTTTCCTAGATTAAAATGCACACCCCAAGGGCAGCCACAGGTTCTCCCAGGGTCTGTGGTTTGTGTATTCCCGTGAAGTGGGCCAGAGCAGCAGTCCAAATTGTAAATTCATTAAGCAAGGTAGCTATTCCGGAGCTACTCAGTAAGTCCTTTGTGAAGTATAAAACAATAGTTACTGACATGTTCATCGCAGTTTCTTGGTTGAGTTCTCCCCTATTACTTTATTTGAACTTGACAAATGGGCAGAGTAAGAGGCTGCTTTCCTCCCCTCTCCCATTTTTGAAAACAGTGTTATTGAGATACAGTTCACTGTTGGGACCACTCCACAGAAACAGGACGGCCCCTCCTCCTGCTCCCCTCACACCCCAAATGTGCTTTGGATGTTGAGGCTGATGACACCGTACTCATGAGAAGGTTGTGGAGAGGTCAGTAACTCACGTAATGAGGCTCTCTGAGGAGAGCAGGGCAGCTCCCAAACAGGACCTGAGCCTGGTTTGGGATTTCTATGATGGTTAGCAGGTGGGGCCAGGGTGAGGGCTCCTGAGTGGTTTGAATTTCCTCCAGGGACCCAGGGAGGGAACCACCTGGAATGTCCTTTCAGTTTGGTCAGATATGGGACAGGAGGGGAAAGAAGCGGGGGAATGCTTAAAATCAATCAACAACTATTGATGTTGGTAGTAAAACATCAGTAGTGGAGTCAGGGTCTTTATTCACAGATTGTAGAACTCACCTGTTTAAAATGTCAATCCAGTGGTTTTTAGTGTATTTGCAGACTATACACTGTGTATGGATAGCATACATGTTAGAAACACTGTCCAATTTCTGAGCATTTTTATTACTCCTAAAAGAAGTTTTGTGCCCGTTGGCAGTCACTTCCCATTCCCTGGCAACTGCTGATCTACTTTCTATCTCTGTGGATTTTTTGGACATTTCATTTAAATCGAGTCATATAAGATGAGGTCTTTTGTGACTGGCTTCTTTCATTCTCCATAACATTTTGAGGTCCATCCATATTGTAGCACGTGTCACTACTTCATTCCTTTTTATGGCTTAAAAGTATGACATTGTGTGGAGATACCATCCCAGTTTGTCATATTAAAAGACGATTGATTTGGAACATCTGAGGGTGAGGCGGTGCTAGGAGAGTCAGGTACCCTTATTAGCAGGGGAGGAAGACATGGGCTTGGGGCTCAAGACGGAGTCAGGGCAGAAATCCAGTCTTGGGAATTGTGAAAAGGAGAGGTCACATTTAATAAGAGAGTAAGTGTGATTTCCAGATTGAAATACATACGCGGTAGGTGGCTGAACTGGTTGCCAATAGATACCACCCATCTCCATGTTTTCTGATGGAATTCACGGTAATTATCCTTGTAGACTAATCCAGGATCATTCTGATGCAGAAAAATCAGTGAAACCAAAGACACATTTGAATGATTCGTTTTGTCATGCCTCTATTAGCATGAAACCCGTTTCTGGCCTTGTTGACTCCTTTGCTCTAAATAGTTTCTGTTGTTTTTCTTGCCACTAATTTTTTTGCCCACTAATGATTAACATTTAAAATTGATACAAGTTGCTTAAATGCTTGTTAGTAGGTCCCTAGGAAACATTTCTTTTTTCCTCTGAATGATTGTTAGGAAGTTGTTCCATGCTGTCCCACTGTTTTAAATATTAACTCGGGAGTTTTTAACATAAATCAAATAGAATATACTAGCAGCTTCAGATTTTGCTTGGTTATCATTTATAATCTTTCATAAAGTCCAAACATGATCTTTTGTATCTCAAATGATATTTCCTGGCTTCTTCACCCAGGATGTCTGAAATAGGTAGTAACAATAGTAAATCAAGCTTCAATTTCTAGGTACCATCTTTATATTCAGTAAACTATTATTTTTTAAGTTGTTTTCCTTGCAGTGCAGAAGTTTAGATGGCCTTTCGGAATTCTCAAGATAGATAATTTAACCCATGTGTTGGGTGTTTTGTAGTCTACATTGTTGTGTTTCCATGTTATTTATCTGCCAGTATTGTGATGTCACATGAAGACTTGGCTCTTCTGATGTCAGGACTTGGGTGTAGTCTTAACACTGTAGCCCTGTTGTAACAAGAGTTGCTATTCTGAAAGCTGAATGCTGTAGACCACAGATAGTTACTCTCGTGTTTTTTTTTTCCCCCTGTGGCCAGAATCTCTACTCTTTTGATCTCTGTGGCTGTTAGATAAACCTTGCATAAAAATGCAGGAGAAAGGAGTAGCCTAGGTTTTTGCTTATCTATGGGGCCTAATAGGTAAACTCACCATAAGAACCAGAAATTTGGGGGTTAGGGGACTACATGGTATTCTCTAAAGATCTGCTTTTATTACATTATACAGATCTCCAGTAAGCAATTCACAGGTACTCAATCATTATAATTCACTCTAACTTCAAAATCTGTAGATAGAAAATGAAAACCATCTGTTGCCTTGTGAAATAAGGAAGAATTCAAAACAGATCTTAAAAGAGCAGTAACTTTTTTCTAGATGCATTTTATGGAGAGGAGGGGTTTTCCTGTGTTCATCATAGTGATTTTATGTAATTTACTTTTCATTTTTAGAAGGAAAATGCAAGAGTCAACTTAGTGTTCTGTCAGTGACATGCTTCCCTATTAGCCCTCACCAAAGGCACACAGAGGTAGTAGAGAGTTACTACGTTCATTCTGTAGTGGAGGGACCTGGATTCCTTCTGCATCCCAAATAATAACCCTGTTGACTGTGGGACTTCAGTGCGTGTTTAGCATCATGTCCTAGAGCCCTGCTTCAGAAGGTGTATGTCCCGCCCGATCAGGTCACCCTTTATGCATGTTCTCATTTGCATCTTTGGGTACCAGAGATGGGAGAATCCTATTAAGCAGTGCAAACTTGCTAGCCCTCTCTCTGGCAGAGTGGAAGTGGGCAGAAGTCAAGATTGACACAGCAATTTTGTGTTCCCCTGGGATTTGCTGTCAGCGAGCTGTTACCCACACATGCAAAAGGTTGTTTGAAGTGGGCTTATACATGTTTCCATAGCAGCAGTCATCTTAGTGATTTCTCTCATTTTGGGGCTTCTTTTCCCTTTTGCTTCTCTGTTCCTCACGGATGCAGGATTAAACAAACAGCATATTTAGGTCAAGGAAAGAGATGTTTGCTAATATAGATGCTAGGCTGAGCATTCTGGGAGAGTGATTTCTTGCAGCAGATGAACATTCTTTGTGCCTTCCAGCAGCATCTGCAGCAGGGTGGCTGTCTGGCACCATTTTTTCATTTTGGGCAGGTTCTGAGATTCAGAACAATCCTAAGCAAATCACGGGAGCCGGCAGTTTTCCAGTAACCACATGTAAATCGTCGGCTTGTTTGTTCTTGGGTATTAACAGGGAAGCAATCTACTGGAAAAACGGCACTTTAAAGATTTTGGTGCATCCGAGGTGTGTCATCTGGTTTTTGCACCACCCCTCCTGTTTGACACTCGGAGCCGGGATTTTTTTTTTTTTTTTTTTGTCAGGCAGTTGGGCAGGAGCAGATTCTAGTGCAACAGCTCAGAGCTTCCCTTCTGTTCTGGTGCCGGCAACTGCCTGTCGTGAAGATGGTTCAGTGGGAGCCTGCTCAGAAGAGCCAAGGAAGATGATGTGGAGATGGAGTAGAGATTGCTAGAAATCGGAACATCCACACCTTGGGGATGGGTTGCACTACTAGTGTCATTCTGTTTAAAGGCATCCGCACCGTTTTTGAAAGAAACTGTGCTTATATGTGCAAACAGCAAGGAGAGAATAATGCCCTTGACTATACAGCATGCCATTGGACAAAAGAAGATTCAGAACTATTGATCTCCTGTCTGGTAAATGCTGTCTTGCTTAATTAACAAGTACTTTGATGGTGTTAGAATAAACTTGTCTTTACTTATAAAGCAGATGTATTTATTTACTGCAGCATGCTTATATATTTCTAGCCTGGGTGCATAAATGGGTAATTAAGTGGCTTTAAGTTTAATTATGAGGTGCCTGTTTGTATGTGGGAGAATGCCATGCATTCACCAAAGCTTTAGTATGTACAGAGAGAGAGGAGCCAGAGTAAGCTAATTGATTACAGATTAGTTTTCTAAGTTAGCTTGATGAGCGTCTATGTTCTTACTATATAGTCTCAGAAATAATGTGTGGCAAAGTGTGTATTTCGGGTTTTCTATACTGAACCCTCTACCAGTGATAGTGAATTATTCAGTTCCTTTACCTCTTCGTCTTTTCCTTGGCGAAATTTTCTTGCTAATGGCTTGTGGTCAGTCCTCCCATCTGAGGGAGAAATTTAAAGGGAGCCTGAAAGAAAACTGTAATGGGCGTGAGAAAAATATTTATAGTTTTATTGTTTTAAGTCTGGCTATTTAAAATGTTTTTGGGCGAAGGCTCTCGAGACCGCAAGGAAGCTTAGCTAACACTTGTGTGTTCTTTGCTCCCCTTACGATGCTCAAGGAGGTGTCAGGTCGCAGCTGGGTGTGCCCGTCCCTGGCCTCACAAATACCGGGCTGGTGAGGAAGCTGCATATGGGTCTCCTCTTCCCTCAGGACGCCTTGCCATTTTCCCTTCTGTTCTTATCACAGCTTTTTGTCAAAACGAGTGAGAATAACACACGTGGGAGTTTCTGTGTGTGTCTGGCCAGCAGCCACTCGGTATGGTGAGGGCGATGTGTGTGGAAACCCCGAATCCATTCCTGGTCGTTAGGCTGCCCTCCGACAGGGCAAGGGGGTGCTGGCGGGCCACAGGCACGCTGGGATCAGATCAGGTCACCCCGGCCTTGCAGGAACCCAAGAGAGGATGCGTTTCATAGAGGGTCTTCTGTGAGATTAGCTTTCCGAACACTTGGGAGGAAGGGAAAAGAGCATCATTTGAGCACCAGATGCATTTTGGAAGGCAGTTTTATGTGTGGGTTTGGAACTTAAGTGGGGCTGTATTAACTGTTAAATATTTTAGACTCTAATGTATTTTGGAATAGGCTTTTGAGAACAACTGGTGTCAGATTGGAAGGACTAGCTCATTATGGAGTCTGCCCCGTTAGGTGTAATCCATAATGCTGACGGCCCCAGGACTGCCGCATCTCTCCCAGGCCGCCCGCTTCTGCTCCCTCAGGTCACACTGACTTGTCTCGGGTTAACCCATCTTTGAGAGACTCTGCTTGTTTTTCTTTCTATTTTGTTGCACGAGGGAGTCATAGCCTGCCGAGGGCTTCTTCGGCGCGCTGGAACTGGAGTTTGAGGTGCTCCTGTGGTTGGGTCAGGTGCCCGCTGCCCTTGCTGCGCGCATGTATGTGGCCGAGGCGCTGTGGGTGGAAGGTTGCCCCCTCTCCCTTCCACTGCTCTCCCTGCTTCTGTCCTTGACCCTTGACCCTTGACCCTTCCCTCACTCAGCAGACAGTGGCCCTTTGATGGTCACTCCTGTACTCAGAATCAGATCCAGAATCCTTCCTGTGGCCTCCAGGTCTATCCATAACCTGCCATCCCTGCCTCTTCGGGCCACCCTCGTTTGCTTCTCACTCTCTCCTCATTCCTCATCCCCCTGCTGTTCTCTCCTGCTGGACCCTCCAGCCAGGCATTACCTGGTGCACCTCTGGCCTGCTCCAGGGCTAGCTCCGGTTTCCCTAACCAGTGAGGCTTCTTTGACCCCCGGGATAATCTTGTTGACCCCCGGCACACCCTTCTCTGGGTCCCTGCCATAGTTTCTTCCTAACATTTATCTCCACCTGACGTACAGTTAGTCAAGTATAGTAATAGTAGTTAGTAGTATTACTTCTCATATTTACAGTAAGAAGAAGCTTTCTTTTTTAAAAAAAATTTTTAACTTTATTTTAAAATAATTTTAGACAATAAAATAGCAAAAATAGAACAGTGGTCGCGTATTTCCTTCACAGAGCTTTCCCTAATTTTAACAAATGACAGAACCATAAAGAATAAGCTTTCTGATGGCTGGGATTTTTGTCTGTTTTGTTTGCTGTTCTGCTCCAACAGCTAGAACAGTGTTTGATTTGTATTAAGTGCTCAGTTAATGGGTGAATTCCGATGAAATGGTTTTATGGTCCTGAACTTGAACTTCAAGAAGGTGTTGAGAATTTAGGTTACAATCACTTATCCCAAAACCAAAAGTCTTTTTTTAAACATATTTGTCATTCCCCCCCAAACAATAACTGGCTCGTTTTCAGTAATGTCCACTAGAGTTATACTTTTCAACCCTCTGTCCTGCACCTGTACCGAGAAGTTATATGGTCCAAGGCCAGACATCCCATGGATTTGCTGTGGTCATGACTGACAGTTGATACTGGGATCGTTGGATCCCAGACTAGTTCTTTTGAGACCTATCCCAGGGCACAGGCATTTCAGGACCTTCTCATCCTTTAGTTTGAGTGAGCCCAACACTTTCTTAAGGGAGCCCTGCCCGATGGTACTCCCATGAGCCCCCTCCACACAAAGGTAGGCTGACCTGCTCTTCAGGCAGCTGTGGGCCTGCCGACCATGGTTGGTTAGTAGGGTGGCTGCTAATTGTCCTTCCTCCAGCTCAGGTGGCTCCCAACCTGTGGCTCTCCTTTACCTGTCCCCAGGTCAGAGCGCTACTTCACCTGCTCCAAGGGCATAACCCCCAGCCTGGCGCCTCAGTGTGTGCTAAGTCTTGTTGAGGAAGAGGAGTGGTATCATGAGCATTAGGACTTGAGGCCACCCAGTCTTCGAGAGACACCTAAATAGCCCACATGTCTGTCCATGTGTCAGAAGCCCACGTGGGCGGACTGCCTCATTTTGGTGTCAGTGGAATTGCTGCTCCTCAGCTAAGCGTTGTGCTTTCCTCTTGGCCTCACGGAAGGGCATCATAGGAACATCCTTATGAAAGTGATGTCTGCCGTGAGGGTTTTGCTGAGGGCATCGCTCATTTGCTTTTGGATCAGCCAGCGGCACAGTGCGGGTGGTGTAGCGGTTAAGTGTGCGGATTCTGGGGCGCCCAGCTGGCCCAGTTGGTGGAGCATGCCGCTCTGGAGGGTTGTGACTTCGAGCCTCGTGTTGAGTGTAGGGATTACTTAAAAATAAGGTCTTAAAAACAAACACAGAGGGTCTTCCCTGGAATCATCCTGCCAGGCTTAAATCCCAGATCCACGACTTGCTAGCTGTGTGGCTTTGGGCAATTTACTTGACTGCTCTGTTCCTAAGTTTCATTATTAATGAGTAATGAAATGGATCTGCACTTAATGAAAAGCAGATAACAGCAATATTTTCCTCATAGGGTTACTGAATGAGTGAATACATCTAAAGACTTTAGGATAGTGTTTTGTATAGAAGTTAGTGCTAATTATTAGCTATTATCATAATTATTTCTATTTTTTTGGTGTTCTCTCTATGAGGGGCCCAGAAGTAAATTTCTTCTCTCCATACTCTGAATGGTTGTGCTTTTTTTGAGGAACTGCTTTGTATTTTATATACATTAAGATTCATGTAACTGATCCCAGCTCCCTCTTCAGTTGACTGTTAGAGAAGCTTCGATCCAAGCATGTGACCCAATCCTAACAGATATATAGGCTCTTTCAAAATTAATTTTTTAAAATTTATTGGGGAGAAAGAGGGAGAAAGTGGGGGGGAGGCCCAAGGGGGAGAGAGTCTCAAGCAGACTCCCTGCTGAACCCAGAGCCCTGTTGAGGGGGAGGGTCTTGACCTCACGACCCTGAGATCATAACCTGAGCAGAATCCAAGAGTGCGACTGTTAACTGACTGAGCCACCCAGATGCCATGTGATTTTTTTTTTTTATTGCCCTTAAACTTTGCTTCTTACTTTCCTATATTACTATTTTATCACCATCTGCTTTTTCTCATCTGCTTATTAAATAGTTTTTATCTTATTTTTTATATTATTATGTCATTTTAAATCCTTTTGCAACAAGGCAGAGTATGAATTAATAAGTTAATGGAGACCTTTATAGTGAAGAAAAAGTATTTTTAGGATCACTAAGGTTGGTTCTGAAGCCAAAATCAGATGTCTGTAGTGCAGACTTTAGCTTTGTAAGACTGCAGCTGTGGGATCTTGTACAGGAGGTTCTTTTTATATCTGGACGGCATGAATCAGCCCCATGGTGGGTAGGACACTGGCAAGTGGGCTTATCTGGCTTCTGGGCACTGACTGAATTTCAGCTGTACCACACTTAAATATTGACTAGTAATCCTACCACAACGGAGGGCAAGGCTGAGTTAGGATTGTCTCTATTTCCCAAGTATAGATTTTTCCTAACATCCTCTCTTTCTAAGTAATTGAATGTATTAGTTCAGCTCATTCCAGACACAACCGGAATGCTTCTGTGTGCTGAGCACTGGCATACGAGGAAGCTCAAGTCCCTATCTGGGAAGGGCCCACAGAACTCACAGGGCCTGTTGGGCAGGAAAGGGGGTCGGAAAGCACAGCTCAGCCCAGTCACCTTCCGTGAGGAGGGGCGGCAGGAGTGGACACTAAATCCCTTTTTTCCTAGTCTGTGAGGGTCTGTGATGGGTCCAGCCTTATTGACTAGGACTTGACCTGTTTTACTCAAGCTGGTAATCTAATACTCCCCTTTTTAACATGTTGGTGGAAAGACCGAGGAGCTGTGGTGTTATTGCGTACCCTGCTGTCTTTTTGCCCATTAGAACTAAAGTGGAAGAAGTTGCTCAGTCGTAGCCCTGACGGCCGCTGGGACCCTGTCAGCAGCCCCATAGAGAGTGGTCATGAAGGCAAACTGCTGGGAGTCACAAGGGGAGAAAACACACTTTCTGTCTTCCATTTCTTTGGTGACATGATGGGATAATAAGGGATAATTTTACCTATTATAAATTAACGTTTACTCTTTTTTTAAATCTCCTTAAAGCTGTGAAGTTTTTCATTTTTTTTTTAATTATAAGATTTGCTATACATCTTCAGTGTGTTTTCAGCCTCTATTACAGTACAGAATTTTATCAGACCACTGCATAAACAGTCGTCCCTAACAGAAAATACCTTTCGGCTCCGAAAATCCTCTGATTCATCACACGTGCACTGTGCAGAGAGAACGGAGTTGAGGGTGATAGGTTGTCTCGCTCCAAAGAGCCTGCAGTCCTGCTTGTGCATGGTTGTGTGTCTGGAGGTGGGGGGAAAAGGGGGGACATAAGTTGTGAATCTGTGACTAGTGATAAAAGAAAAAGTGTATAATATCTGTCAGCTTGAGGCAGTGGGGAAAGTATAGGCTGGATCTTGATGATTTTAGATGTGCCCGCATAACTTTTTCTTGCACTGTGAGAACAGTCTTGAGGTATAAGAAAGCAGAGACCTGCTTGGTGGCCTTCCAGAATATTCCTTTGGTTCTCAGTCTGATCACTGGACTGTGGCTTTGGATAGGATGTGTTTGCCATCTTATTTCTAATATCCTTCCTAATGATGCGCAGTGATTTTGTTTTTGTTGCCTGTTTGGATCATAGCAGTAAATTGGAGATGTTTTCAAGGAACAGTCAGTCTGCTCTGGTTCCTGGATCCATTTCCTGCATCCACGATTGCACTGCTCTGTTGATGCTGCTTTTTGTGAGTGAAGCCAGCGTGATTAGCGCGAAAGCGTATTGCACCTTTCCCCGATGGCTTATTAAAATTTACTATCTTATTAATATTTATTAAATTTTAAACAGGTAATTAACATTCATTGTAGAAGCTAAGCATGCTGATGTACTGAACATAGAGGTAACCACCGATTTAAACATTTTGAGGCAAAGCCTTTCAGAATTTCATCCATGTACAGCATGGTTCATAAAAAATACATAACTGTTCAGAGTTGCTGTGGACTAAATTGTGCCCCTTCCAAAATTCAAATGTCGAAGCCCTAATTCTCAGTGTGACCGCATCTAGAGATAAGGTCTTTAGGAAGTAATTAAGTTAAACAGAGTCATAAAGGTGGGGCCCTCATCCACAGGGTTGTGACCTTATAAGAAGAGTCAGAGATTCCTAACTCACTGCCATGTGAGCACACAGCATGAAGGCAACCTGTCTGTAGTAAGCCAGCATAAGGGTCTTCTCCAGGTACTGACCTTGCTGGTATCCTAAGCTTGGACTTCAGCTTCCAGAACTGTGAGAAAATAAATTTCTGTTGTTGAAGCCACCTGGTCTATGTTATTTTGTTAGGGCAACCCAATCTAATACATGGGTATAATAAGCATGTTGTTTTGTCCCATAGTCTATAACTAGCTTTAGATAATCTGCAATATATCCTGGATGTCTTTCCATGTTAATAAGTATACATTTATGTCTCAGTCCTAATGGTGTCATTTCATTGTGTGAATGTATCTTAGTTCATTTTGGACTGCTGTAATAATATACCATAGACTGGGTGTCTTACAAGTAAAAACATTTATTTCTCCAGTTCTGGAGGCTGGGAAGTCTAAAAGTCAGGCATCCACAGATTTGGTTTCTGGTAAGGGCCCGCTTCCTGGTTCCTTGAGAGCTGTCTTCTCACTGTCACCTCACATGGAGGAGGACCGTGGATATCTGTGAGGTTTCTTTTTTTTTTTAAAGATTTTATTTATTTATTTGACAGACAGAGATCACAAGTAGGCAGAGAGGCAGGCAGAGAGAGAAGGAAGCAGGCTCCCTGCTGAGCAGAGAGCCCGATGCGGGCCTCGATCCCAGGACCCTGAGATCATGACCTGAGCCGAAGGCAGCGGCTTAACCCACTGAGCCACCCAGGCGCCCTGTGAGGTTTCTTTTATAAGAGCACTATAATCTCTTACAGATTATAAAACAGCTTTATTTTATTTTATTTTTTAAAAGATTTATTTATTTATTTATTTGTTTGACAGACAGAGATCACACGTAGGCAGAGAGGCAGACAGAGAGAGGGAAGCAGGCTCCCCGCTGAGCAGAGAGCCCAATGCGGGGCTCGATCCCAGGACCCTGGGATCATGACCTGAGCCCAAGGCAGAGGCTTAACCCACTGAGCCACCCAGGCGCCCCATAAAACAGCTTTATGAGGGCTCCACTCTCATGACCTAATTACCTCCGAAAGGCCTCACCTCCACATACATGTGGAATTAGGTTTCACCATACTTGGTTTGAGGGGGCACAAACATTTACATTGTAGGAAGTGACATTTTGTTTAACCAGTACCCACTCACTGTTTTACTTCCCTGTTTTTTTTTTTTTTTTTTTTTTACTGTCTTGTGTTTTTTTCTATCCTTGCATATGTACTTTAAACGTTGGTCAAATTGTTTTCTTATCACAGATTTCTAGGCCTGGAATAGGTAGGTCACAGTATATTTGGTTTTTTAAAGGGTTTTGATAAATGTTTAGCCAAATTGGTCTCTAGAAAGGTTATTTTGATATTTTAAAACTTGGAAGACAAGAAAATTTATTTTCTCTCCTTGGGATTTCAAGCAGTCTGCCTTTCTTATTGCTCTTTATTAAGCCACTGATGGCGTTATCTATGAACAAAATAACATCGCCTTCGATTGCTGTATAGTTAGGCCAATAACATGGTTATACCAGGGTTCAAATTAGCACTAATTTTGTCTCAACTGCTGGAAACTGGCGTTCTTACATACCCCAGGGGAATTCTGAAATGTTCCATTGTGGGGGCTGGAATGTATTGTTCTGGGAGGTCTTCACCCTTTCAGAGTTGGTAGCTATTTCTTAGATATTAAAAGAGGAAAGCAGGAAAAATACTGAGTAGAAACAGATGAGTAAAGCTGTTGTTGCTTTGCACAAGTCTTTTTAGATATTCAAAGTAGCTGATTTACATTTCCTTCATACATTTAGTGAGAAGCAGCAACTCTTTTACTTTTTAAAAGTAACATTGTCTTTCATAGTTAGAATATATAATTATTAGAGAAAATTTAGAGACTACAGAGAGGAAAGAGGAGAAGAAAAATCAACTATAATCCCACAACCTAGAAATAATTACTACTTAACACGTACTGTGTGTGTCCTAGTATTTTTCTCTGCTTATGCAGTTATAAAAATGGTATGACATTTCATAAATAATTCCTGATGCCTTTTTTTTTTTTTTTTTAGAATTTTTAAAAAAGCAATCTCTATACCCAGCATGGGGCTCAAATTTAAACCCTGAGCTCAAGAGTCACATGCTGAAAGCACGTACCAACTGCATCAACTGGGCCAGCCAGGTGCCCTTTCTGATGCTTATTCCACTGATTTTCTTAGGACCATTTTCTTATGCCCATAATGTTCCACTAAAATACTAGTATGTGCTTAATATTCCATTGTACTGTATATTCTAGAATTTATTTAAATGCTTCTTTGTTATTAGTCACTTAGGTTATTATACATTAAATTTATAGAGGACATCTTTACCCAAAAATCTAATATTTTCAGAGGCTAGATTCATGAATGTGAACTTACTAAGGCAAGAATGAATTTTTAGGGGCGCCTGGGTGGCTCAGTGGGTTAAGCTGCTGCCTTTGGCTTGGGTCATGATCTCAGGGTCCTGGGATCGAGTCCCGCATCGGGCTTTCTGCTCAGCAGGGAGCCTGCTTCCCTCTCTCTCTCTGCCTGCCTTTCTGTCTACTGTGATCTCTGTCTGTCAAATAAACAAATAAAATCTTTAAAAAAAAAGAATGAATTTTTAGAAGTCCGTTTAAGGTATTTTTTTTTTATTGCTTAATGATTGATCGCATTTACATTCCAGCAGTAGTAAATATTTGTCTTGTTATTTTTGTTTTTGTTTTTTGTGGTTTTTTAAAAAAGATTTTATTTATTTGAAAAAGAGGGAGAGTGTGTGCTACGTGCGGGAAGGAGCAGAGGGAAAGGGACAAGCAGATTCCACGCTGAGTGTGGAGCCTGGCTCAGCGCTTGATCTCACAACCTTGAGATCATGACCCAGCAGAAATAAAGAGTTGGATGCTTAATCAACTGTGCCACCCAAGTGCCCCTAGTCTTGTTTTATAAATGATTGCTAGCGTCGTTCTTTACCAGTTTGAGAGGTAAAGATAGAACTTAAAAGCTCCAAATCCTTTGTCATATTTATTTCAAGTATTTCTACATTTTGTCATTTCCTTTTGATTACTTTCTTTATAGTACTTGTTTTACTAACACAAATTTAAATGTATATGGTAAGCATAATCGTCTTATACTCAATATACTCATCTTATACTCATCTCATACCCATTGCTTTTGTGCTCAGAAATTCTTGCTTATCTCAAATCAGATATTTACTGGTATTTTCTTCTGGAATTATTTGTTTGTTTACTATTTGGCTTTCTTGGTCCAAGGATCCTGTCACCTGTTTTTGTAAATAAAGTTTTATTGGCATAACCACACATACTTTTTCATTGTTGTCGATGACTCCTTTCCTAGTGTCATGGTTGAGCAGTTGTGACAGAAATCTGTAATAGTCAGTAGCTGGCTTAAAATGCTTATTAGCTGGTCCTTTACAGTTTGCTGACTCCTGGATACATGGTTTAGTTGAGGCCCTAATTTGATTCCCTCCTTACCTCCAACTCTCATTTTTCCCAGTCCTATTCGTTGGGTTCATTCATTCCTTACTCACTGATTTGTGATACTGCCTTTATTATATTTTATGTTCTTTTACATGTTAGCATTTATTTTGGTACCACCCTGTGTCCATTACAGAGGGAAAGTTCTTATCCAGCTGCCAGTTCAATTGCAATTTAATAACAATAGAAACAAGGGATTTAGAGAGAGAAACATAAATTCTACATTTTTAAGGTAGAATAAATAGACTGTCCTCTCTAAGTTGCTGAATTAAATAGTCTTATAAAGCATATATTAGTAAAGCTTCAGGAGTGAAGGGTTAAGGTTTGAATGTAGAATTAAGTGTATTTGTAAATCTCTTTCCTTGTGAACCAGCCTGTTCATAAAGCAGATCAGACTTGTCTTTGTAGGGACTCTCTGGTGCATTTTGATGAAAGAAAGATTCCAATGTAGCAGCTGCATCCTCAAGTAACCTTGATTTGAATCTACATATTTTCTATTTCCGGTCTTTGCTAACAAAATGAGTCCCAGCAAAATATAAGCAGAGATACTACTGGAGTTTCCAAAGCAAGTGTATTCGTGTCCATGGGAAATACATCTGTGTCTGAATAGATGGAGAATAGATTCTAGCTTTCCTGTTACATGTTACTTGAATTCTGAAGATAGTTTTCCTCCTTACCCCATTTTACGTGTGTGCAAAGGTTTGGGTATGTATATGGCTGTGTGTGATGTATCTGTGCTTGTGTATTTGTATATGCCTGTGTTTTTTTTTTTTTTTTTAAAGATTTTATTTATTTAGGGGTGCCTGGGTGGCTCAATGGGTTAAAGCCTCTGCCTTCAGCTCAGGTCGTGATCCCAGGGTCTTGGGATCAAGCCCGCATCGGGTTCTCTGCTCGGCGGAGAGCCTGCTTCTTCCTCTCTCTCTGCCTGCCTCTCTGCCTACTTGTGATCTCTGTCTTTCAAATAAATAAATAAAATCTTAAAAAAAAAAAAAGATTTTATTTATTTATTTGATAGAGAGCTCACAAGTAGGCGCAGAGGCAGGCAGAGAGAAAGGGGGAAGCAGGTTCCCTGCTGAGCAGAGAGCCTGATGCGGCGCTTGATCCCAGGACCCTGAGATCATGACCTGAGCTGAAGGCAGAGGCTTAACCCACTGAGCCACCCAAGCGCTCCGTCTGTGTGTATTTTTTTGTTACTACCATCCTGGGATACTGGATAAAGGAATACTTTACTTTTTTTCAAATGTCAGTGAACAATCAGAGGCTTTATCTGAGGGCACATTTCAATAAACATTGGTTTCTCTGCCAAGGAAACACCCGTATCCTAGGGACTGAGGTAGATGTGACCTGTGAGCTGAAGCGGAGGGAGGATGTGAGCTAGTAGCTGATGGGTTTCCTCTTCTCTCTGGAGTAGGTTTGGTCCGTGCAGAGTCTCTGTGATGAGAGTTTGCGTACAGAATGGTAAGATATAAGAGTTGGTGACAGTCCTGTGTAGCACGTAGTTTGCCTTGTGCACTTCTGATGTTCCTTGTGTGTTTTCTGGACGGATGAAGTAGGCGATGGCATCATCGAAGCCAGGGTTACACACTGCTCTTACTTCTCTCGGCGTCCTTGATGGTGGAAGAGCAGAGAGAACCCGGAAACCTTTCCTTGTTTCTTCCTTCCCCTGGAAAGAACTATTTCCTCTCCACAACACTTCTGACAACAATTGTGTGCTCCCCCCGGCCCCCCACATTAAACAATTTGGACACTAACTACCTAGAGTGAGTACAGACTCGGTTTTTTAGGACTGAGTGCCTGAAGACTGCCCCCCCCTCAGTTGCTGGTCTGAAGTCCCAGTTTGTCACCTCTGCATCCAGCTGGCCGGCTGTAAATCTGGGCTTCTCAGGATCCCTTCCTTAGGTTAGATAATTTGCTAGAAATGCTCACAGAACTGAGGGACATACTGGTTATCACCGATTAACTAAAAAGGAGATAACTGAGGAACAGTCAGATGGAAGTGATGCACAGGGCAACGTATGGTGAGAGGGGTGATGGGTGACGGGCCTCCATTCCTTCTCTGGGCCCATCACACTCCCAGCCCTGCCGTGTGTTCACGGACCAGATGCTCTCGGAACCTCTTCATTTAGGGTATTAATGGAGGCTCCATTATGTGGGCATGATTGATTAAATAATTGGTTATTGGTTATTGAACTCCACCTCCTGCCCTTCTCTCCCTCTGGGTCAGAGGGCTGGGCTAGAAGATCCAGCCCTTTTATCACTTGGTTGGATCCTCTGGCAACCAGCCTTCTGGAGTCACCTCATTAGCATAAAGTCAGATTAGGTTGAATGGGGCTTATTATGAGTAACAAAAGATAGTCCTTTGTCACTCTTGAAATTCCAAAAGTTTTAGAAGCTTTGTACCAGGGACAGGAGCAGAGAGACCAAATATGTATTTCTTTTTTTTTTTTTTTTTTTTTTTTAAAGATTTTATTTATTTATTTGAAAGACGGAGATCACAAGTAGGCAGAGAGGCAGGCAGAGAGAGAGAGAGAGGGAAGCAGGCTTCCTGCGGAGCAGGGAGCCCGATGCAGGGCTCGATCCCAGGACCCTGAGATCATGACCCGAGCCAAAGGCAGCAGCCCAAACCACTGAGCCACCCAGGTGCCCCCCAAATATGTATTTCTTTCTTTTTTTTTTTTTTAAAGATTTTATTTATTTATTTGACAGAGAGACATCACAAGTAGGCAGAGAGGCAGGCAGAGGGAGGGAGAGGCAGGCTCCTCACTGAGCAGAGAGCCCGATGGGGGGTTTGATCCCAGGACCCAGAGATCATGACCCGAGCCAAAGGCAGAGGCCTAACCCACTGAGCCACCCAGGTGCCCCCAAATAAGTATTTCTTAATTTGTTATGCCTCCTCTTCTTTTCTTTAATTTTCAAACATTCAGTGGATGTCTGGGAATACAGTCTCTGCTCCAAGAGAGCTGGTAGGAGCTCCTAAGCAGGATGCAGGCTGTGATGGGCAGAAGCATCCCTACCACGTGAAGATCTCTGAGGCATGCCTGGGACAGAGTCAGGGAATGCTCCTGGTGGAGGTGATGTCTAACCTGAATCTTGAAGGAAGAGAAGAACGTACTAGGTGGAGGGGTAGGAGAGGGACATACCGACCAAGGAAGCCCAAGGAAGCCAAATCCGGGGAGGGAGAGCCGAGACCTCCCTAGAGCCGCTAGTAATTCCATAAGGCTGGAGGTGCATTATGGAGCTGGAGGACAACTGTGGGGGTACGTTGGTGACCAGTGGGCTAGAGAGGTAAGCAGGGATCAGATCCTGACGGGTCTTTGGGAACTGTATTCCAAATTGGAGGGGAGCCGTTTACTGAAAGTTTTAGACAAGGAAAGACATGGTCAGATCAATGTTTTAGCAAGATCACTCAGATTGCAGAGTGAATGATGGGTTGGAGAAGGGAGGCAGGGTCTGAAGATGGGAACACTGATGAGGCGGGTCCTTGAAGCAGAGTGACAAGTGATGTTGGCCTCGTTAAGGTAGATGGTAGTAGAGATGGAGAAAAGTATCTGGATTTAAGAGATAATTAAATCTAGATGAGAGGGGGAGTCAGGGGGCCGGGTCAGGAGTGTTCAGATGTTTGCCTTGGGCACCTCTGGGCCATCTACTGAGGGGAGAACCATTTTGAGGGAATGAGTCTGAGGGCGTTGGGATGGAGAGGAGGATTTCGGTTTGGGGTGTGAGGTTAGACACGTCAGAATGGAGACATCTGTAGATCAGTGGGCCATGACTGTGGAGGCTGGAGGTAGCATTGTGGGTTCCAGCAAGGGAAGGATGGCATGGGAATGGGTGAGGTGCCCTGGTGAGAGGGCCCAGGGAAATGCAAAGGACAAGGAGCTGGAATAGCTCTCCTAAGTTGAGTGGTGGGGGTGGGGGTGGACGATAGCCTGGTTTGCATTTGGAAACAGAGGTAATAGCCCTAGCTTGAGGAACTTGGCCTTCAGGTGGACCTGCATGTGCCTGTTGCTTCCCATGCCCCGACAGCATCATCTTTATTATTGACAGAGACATGTAGGAGACATGCGCAGTGTCCTTCTTTGCACAGCAGGGTTTCAAGTTAAGTATCCCCTCAGCTATTCGGAAGGGGCTTATACAGTGGATTGGGAAGACAGTGGGTCACTGACTAAAGCCACCCCCCGCCCCACCCCGGTTGGAAGAGCTGACACTGAGTGTTCCCTGCTTATCAGCCATGCTTCTAAGCTCTTTATGTCTGTTGACTTATTTACTCCCTAGGATAACCCAAGAAGTAGATACTCTTGTTACCTTTATTTTACGGTTGGGGAAATGGAACCAAGAGAAGGGTAAATATTGTCTAAAGTCACATAGCGAGTAGCACAGCCTGGATTCAGACCAGTCACTTCGTTCCAGAGCCCTGTGTTCCTCACCGTGAACCAGAGCGTCTTGCCTTTCAGTGTAACAAACGTAACTGTTCAGGCGAAGCCATGATGGGATATGGGAAAGTTCTCAGAGATGAAAGAGCCCCTCGGCGGGAGGGGAGTGAGAAGAAGAGGAGGCAAAGATGAACAGGGAGCCCGGGCTAGCTTGGGACACAAAAGTAAACATTAGTGAAAAAAGGGCTAGATTCCACCAGAGTCAAAGGGTGATGTGAACCAGTGACCAGGGTCGATCAGGAATGGTGAAGGGTTCTGAGCCGACCGTGAAGAATGAACACAACCCCAACGGGGTCAGGGTCTAGGCAGGGCTGGGGTGGATCTGCATCCGTCCGAAGGGAACAGCCGTTCAGAGGTGTGCAGGGAAGGGAGAGAAGCTCCGAGCTGGGTGTGCGATGAGGTGGCCAGTTCCTGAAGAGCTGCCTTGTGTGCCCAGCCCCGCTGCGTTCCGTCTGGAAGCCCGTGGAGCCGTTGCTGGGTATTTTAGACCATCCTCATGTCAGAGTGGGGTCAGAGTCAGAAAGGAAGAGGAGGGAAGTCGGGGGCCAGGAGTGAAAGTTCTGAGGCCTCAGGCAAACCCTGTGATTGAAAGGGATGGGGGAGAGGGTTAGACTGGAGCTATCTTTTATGGAGCTAGAATTCGCTCGGCCGTTGCGTGCTGGAAGTGGGTGAGGGAGCAGGAATAACACCCGGTCTCCTGACTTGGATGGTGGTGATGCCATTAATCTAACGCAGGCCCCGCAGGGGCGGGGGCAGGTTTCAATGCAGCTGGTGTGCGAGCTGAGACAGGAGAGATCAGGAGTTCACTTTGCGTCTTGCTGAGTTTCCATTGCCTGTGGAACCTTCAGGTGAAAGACAGATCCAACTTTCGGAGGGCCCCGAAGTGCTGCAGGGTAGAACCCCTCTCTAAGAAAATGAATAGAAAATTACAAATAACAAGTTAGGTGCAGGACCTTGAGTGGGACCCCTGCCTGCCAGTGAGGGTCCTGAAGCTTAAGCCTTGTTAACCTCTGCAGAGCCAGCTCCTGCTTCATGGCAGATGTCTAAGGCTCCCTGAGGTCCCCTTCCCTGTCCCTGTCTTCCTCTATGTCAGGCAGTCCCCAGTTCTTCTCTCTAAGCCGTAGGCTGGTCGTCCCATTAAAGTTAATCCAGGGTTTACCCTAATGTGGTGTTTAGGAAGATCTGTGCTGTGCCTTCTGATTTTTCTGCAGAAAATGTACCTGCTTCTCCTGTCTTCCTATCACAAAGAGACAGAAAGAAAAAGCCACAAAGTGCTTTTATTAGACAAGGGTTTGGATTTATTATCCCTCTTCATGACAGAAAGAGGATAACAGTATGAAAATATATTCTACTTGGATTATCAACAGGAGTTTGGAAGCCGCGGAGACAATGACCTGTTAACACTTCCAGCTTTTCCTGCAAAGAAAGGGTTTTGGGGAACTGTTTTACCTGTAGTCTTTTACTTAGAATAAAACCTTTAAAACAAGTTTATGTGGTTTTCTAATAGGGATTGAAAGTGGTTTCATAATAGCAAGTAAATGTACAGCACAAGACAGCACATTTAGACAATTCTCCCAATAATACTTACAAAATGAGTTAGGAAGCAGTAAGATGGGCATGGAGAGCAGAACCCTAGATTCATTGTTTAGTCTGCGTCTTCGATTAAACTCCAGCTGAAAAAAGCCTTTCCTTGCAGGGAGGTGGTTGCCAACACTGCCACGGACAAGGTTATATTTGGGCAAAATGTTGTCCGCCCTTGTCCTGCTGTGCATAGCCTGTGGAACCCCCGTGACAGCCCTCATCCTTGCGGTGGCCTCTTGCCCACCCCTAACTCAGTGTTCCAGAATCCACCCCACTTCCTTTTTCTGTCAGTCTCTGTGTGTGAATGATCTCAGCTAGATGTTGGGCTCTTATCTGATTAAAACATTCACACGTGGTATAAATAGCTAACAATTACATCTGCCAGAGGTATTTGCATTTCGGAGGGGAGTTTGCTAACTGAGGGTGGCACTGAGGTGACGATGGAAGATTCGGGAGCAGCTTGTCATTTATTTCCAAACTGTGGAGTGAATGGGAGTTGGATGCCAGTGAGTCTCGGAGTTTGGGCTTTTGTTTTGATTATAGAAGGAGGGTATCTTCAGCTCATTTTTCTTTCTTTCCCAAGTAGGCGAGTTTTTTGTGTATAGTTATCTAAGAGCAGATTTAATTAATTTATTTATTTAAATTTTTAAATTTCTTTTCAGCGTAACAGTATTCATTGTTTTTGCAGTGCTCCATGCAATCTGTGCCCTCTCTAATACCCACCACCTGGTTCCCCCAACCTCCCACCCCCCGCCCCTTCAAAACCCTCAGATTGTTTTTAAATGTTTAATTGGGGAGGGCACGATTTTTAGTGGGGGCCGATTTTGCTGTGTGTTGCCACTGGCAAGCCCTCCAGTTCCTCTCCCAAGCTCCCAGAAAGATCAGCTTGGGCACCGAGCATCTCCCTTTGGAAAAGATTGGCTCCTGTTCCTGTGCACTGAGAATATCTGCAGATTTCATCACGGGCCTTGTAAAGAAATAGCACTGAGACGTTACTTTCTCATTCAAGTCCATGACCTGCTCCTGCTCTGGGTCTGTGTTTAGAACTGAGTGCTACATCTTAAGGAGGACATATCAGGGCAGGAGAAAATCCAGAGAGGGATTAGTAAAAGGACCAGTACATATTTATAACAAAGTTGGTAGGTAGCCTCTTCTATGTGTGTTCCCTCCCAGAGCCTTCAGTCAGACCGGGTCATCCTGCTTTTATAAATCGGAGACGGGTGTGGGGGGGTTGGGTGGAATGGGGATCAAAGACGGGCAGAAGAGCCCTGAACGTTTTAGCCAGACCTGGAGAGCGGTCATCATTGTCTGGTTTTTGGCTTCTCTTTTCCACCAACCAGAGCAGGATTTCACCAGTGCTTCTCTGCCAAATTGATAAACGCATTTTCACTTTCACCCTTAGAATTCAGCCACCTTTTAGCATGGCTGTTGTGGAACAGAAGGACGCAGGCTGCTTGTGACCGGTGTTGTAGAATAAGCAGAAACTCTGATGGTTTCTGCAGATGCGTGTTTATCAAACATGCTGGGCACTGTCCAGAGGCCGAGCAGGCAGTAGTGCTCTTAATTTTGAAAACAACCTCTAGCTGCATCAGAACATTCAAACCTTTTTCATTTTTTATAATTTCTAATCAACCTCTGTTAAGAAAGAAAGAAAGGAAGGAAGGAAGGAAGGAAGGAAGGAAGGTAAAGAAACACATTGAGGATAAGCTTTAAGACTGCTTATGTTGTCTGAAGTGCATCCCCAGACATGTACTTGGCTGGGCCCAGGCAATTAGGAAAGCCACACAGTCTTGAAACAAGCAAGAGAGTTCATCACGTAAGAATTCCTTCTATTGGGAAATGAATTTTTTAAAAACCCTTAAAGCTATTTTTGCTTTTCTTATTAAAAAATGTTGTTTTGTCATCCTCTCTTTGGCCACCTTCTCGCATATGTGTGTGTTTATGTGTGTGTGTTCATAAGCTGCTCCTACAAACCTTGTTCCAGGCCACATACCCACCCTCTGAGTCTGTGAACAACAAGAGTCATGAGTTGGAAAGATTGTCGAAGGAACTCAGGGAATTGCCACATTAGGTTTTTCAGAGAGTACTTAGGCCATTTATTTCCAAAATATACAATATAAGAGCTTCTAATGCCAAACTCTGAGTTTGAGGTAGGTCTTCTTATCACAAAAGTGAAAGGGGGAGTTGATGCATGTCTTTCTTTGACTTCCTATCTACCCTGTTTGTTATCTGTGGTTAGATGATTTATGTCGGAAAACTGTGATTCCAAGACTGCTTCCCCTTCCCCTCTCTCTTCGCTTCCCTCGCACTCCCTCTTCACCCTCCAGGGACCTGGTGGCCGTCTTTCTCCACCACCCACTCACTGCGTGTTTGAGATGATAAACTAATTTTACTAAGAGCCCTGAACATTAATCTGGTGGCTTAGGTTCATGAGCAAATACAAATGGTTTTGGATTGTCCAGCATGATGGACAGCCGGCCCCATCGCCTCTCCCCATTTACTCTTTGTAAGTAACAGAGAGTAGTCTGAATGATCTAAAGGAGTTGTGTGCCCCGAGTTTTACCTGGATTATTAGCAGCCCTGGAACTTCCCTTCTGAGGGTGGTGTTACTGTATTGGGTAAGAGAGAGACTGGGAAGAGCCCATTTGGAAGGGGTTAGGGAGGTCAGTCTAGAAGGAGGCAGTGCTGACCGCGACCGTGTTCTCTGAATCACACATCTCCCTCCTTTATGGATTTTACCAAGTCTCTTGGGTTGGAAACTCTGAAATATTTTGGCAGCTGGGCTTGGGATTCTGCCTGCGTGATTCAGATGGAAACCGAGGCCAGGAGTGCTGTAAGTGCATTCGAGGTTAAAAAGGGCCTTCAAGCTCTCATCACATAATCGGTGACAGGCTTTTTCCATTTGTCTGTCTGCCAGGACAAATGATCAGCTCTTAGTTGATACCCTGAGGGGGAGCACACTGGAACCAAGGTGGGGCGGTTCCTGCCTTCACGGGCTTCTGCTTCATTTAGTGAGATGAGACTTGTATGCCGAGGTGTGTGCATGCCCTGGCCTCGCCACACCCTGGGTGGCTTTTCTCTCCATCCTGTGTGACACGTCCCCTCACCCTTGCCCCGTGGCTCCACCATCCACCTAAGTCCCGTGTTAGCTGTTCTCCTCTGTGACTCACTCCCAGGAGGTTAGCTGTGTGTGAAGGAAAAGCAGAGTTTATCAGGGTGGGCACCTCCCGGGTGTTTCTGGTGTGCAGCACACCTTGGAAAAGCAGCCCGGCATCTGCCTCCCAGCCTGAGAGACTCCTCCCGGCTTTTTGCAAAGAGGATTGTGGGGATTTAGCAGGGCTTTGTGGTGTTAGCAGAGGGTGGGCTGGGTGGCCACCACACCCAGGCGGAGTGAAGCCCCGTCTAACAGTGAGGTTGGAAAGTAGCGTGCTTCTCACACGGACGGATGTCTTTTCTGTGATGTAACGAAGAAACACGGAAAGTATTCCAGACAGCTCAGGACTTGACACTGTGTCCCGCTGAGCTATAGGTCCGCAAAGCACAGGGACAGGGAGAGCGCATTCCTTGGAGGCTGAGTGTGGCCAACGGTGGGAAACAGTGTAAGGGCAGAGCTGTGGGCCGGGTGAGTGGAGGGCTGAGGGGTGACGGAGGGTGTCAGAGGAGTGGAAGCTGCCTGTGTAACAAGTCAGGAGTGTGGAATCATCTCTGGGGGCCTCAGCCGAGTGTTGCAGTCTGTTCCCTAAGTTACCCAGACATGTGGCATCTCAGACAGCATGCGCAGAACCCCTTAGAGAAGGCTTTATTGATCCCAGATTGGTTAACATCTTCTTCTTTCCTTCTAGTGTAATTCGGTTGCCAGTTGCTTTCTGGATTGATTCCATTGTGAGCTTTGTGTATGCTGGGCACTCAACAGGTTCCCCTGATCTCCTTTCTCTTAGCCTATGTGATGACATATATGATGAACCCCTGTAATGTTCTCACTTGAAACAGTACTCTGGCATTAGCTTTATATGAATGAATGATGTTAGTATAATGTCCACAGATAAAGGTCCCCCTGGGAAAAGATGTTTTGTCATGGTTGGACTTGGTGTCCTTGATGGTGACCTGCACATTGTCTCCCCATGGTAAATGACCATTGCCCATCTAGCAGATAGACTTCTAACAGCATGATTCAGATTCTAGTGACTTTTTTTTTTCTATGCATACATTTCTTTAGAACACTCTAGGTCATTTACACAGTTTCCTCTTGGTATAGAGGTAGCAGCCATACCTTACTAACTTCTTACCATTTTATACTTGCTTATGATTTAAAGTGAACAGAAACATGAAACAGTGTTTAATATTGTTGGGCTTCTAGAATATACTATTCTAAAACATAATAAAGATATATTTTTGACACTTAAGACTCAGTTACCGTGTATAAGGTCTGGGTTTTTGCTAAGCATGTTCCTGGTTTTTTCCCAGAAGTCATGCAAAAGAAGGCATGAAGAGAACAGGGAACAGGAACTACCACTTGATATATAGAAATTGGGCACACAGTTGGGAGGAAGGAACAAAGATCATTAATTGACCTTGATAAGGGACAGAGTTGTCAGTAGTCAGTATTTATATGAGTGTGTGTGTGTGTGTGTATAAAATACACACATGCATATATGATTATAAGTAACCTAATTATGATTGTATGAATATACCGAACTCTTGGGAAACAGGTTTTCTTGTTGCAGAAGGAGGTCTGTCCATTTGAGAAGTAATTCCTCTGAGAGAATTGGTATAGGTTTCTTAGTCTCAGCACTTCCAACATTTGGGGCTGGATAATTCATTGCTGTAGGGGCTGACTTGGGCATTGTAGGGTATTAGGAGAATCCCTGGCCGGTACTGACTGGATTCCAGTATCAAAGCCCTTTTCCACAAGGCGTGAGAACCAAAAATGCCTCTGGATTCTCTTGCGTGGCCTCTACAGGAGGGTGAAATTGCCTGCCTTTAAGAACCACTAGATTAGAATACCTGATGCTTTGGGTTCAGTCTGTAGTTCGAAGGGTAAGTGCTCCAAACATGACCGGGATCGGCAGAAACAGGTGCCTGTCTATATCAGAGTTTCCATCTAGGAGATGGTATGAGCACCCCAGCTTTTCTCGAGACTCAAGCCAACAGCCCTTCACCTGCCTTGGACATCTCATTTTGGATGTCTCTGAAGTAAATGAAGTCTGGCTCATTGATTTTTCTATTTAACTTAAGTTTGAAGCACCAATCCAATTTTTTAAAATTTTAATTTTAATTTTTAAATTATTATTATTTTTTTTAAAGATTTTTAAATTTATTTGACAGATCACAAGTAGGCAGAGAGGCAGGCAGAGAGAGGGGGGAGGCAGGCTACCTGCTGAGCAAAGAGCCCGATGTGGGGCTCCATCCCAGGACTCTGGGATCATTACCTGAGCCGATGGCAGAGGCTTTAATCCACTAATCCACTGATCCACCCAGGTACCCCTGAATTTTTATTTTTTTAGAGAGGCGAGAGAGAGAGTGTGAGAGTGGGTGGGGAGGGGCTGAGGGAGAGGGAGAGAAAGAATCTTAATCAGGCTCCACGCTGAGCATGGAGCCCATCATGGGGCTCAGTCCCACAACTCTGAGATCACGACCTGAGACACAATCAAGAGTCGGATGCTTAATCGACGGAGCCAGCCAGGAACCCCAGCACCAATCCAATTTTTAATTTTTTTTTTTTTTTTTTTTTAGTTTTATGTTTATAGGAGCTCTGTGTCAGAAAGGGGACAAAGACCAAATACATATTTCTTATTTTAAATAACAGTATCACAGTTGACTCCCTGGGCTTCAAACAAGGAACCCTTGTAAGAAAACATTCGTAAAGGTCAAAGGATCCTGGCACATTACTAGAATCTCATTCAGTCATCAATAACTATCTAGTCCATCAGCATGTCATATGAAATGTCTCCCAGGATGAGGCCACTCAGGTTTGCAGGCCTCTATTCTTGTTACGTTCCAAAAGCAGGAGTGGTGTCAGCAATATATGGCTTCCCCCTTTCCAGCATCTGAACTCAAGAACGGCCAGATGGAAAAGGTGTACAGAGTGAGATTATGAGGAAGGACAAGCTACGGGGAAAGGGGCACGGAGCTTCCATGCTGTTTTCCAGCCTGCCGTGCTCTACACTTCTTCACATGTTCACCAGCCTGAAAGCTTCCTTAATTTTACTTTCAGAGCCAACACAAACCCGCCTTCTCAAGGAGTGAGGCGATCACCCATGCAGACCTATGAGCATTTGTTTGCTTCCCTCCTAGGTTCCCAAGTGCCTGGTACTCAGATCATGATAGAGCTGTTTCAGATCTGTGCAGAAATGAGGAAAATGTAGTGAGCTCCTAAAGATTAAAAAATTTTTTTTATACATGTTTTTTTTTTTTATTTTAGAGAGAGAGAGGGAGAGAGAGAGGGCATGAGTGTGGGAAGGGGCAAAGGGAAAGGCAGAGAGAGGGAGAAAGAGGGTCTCAAGCAGACTCCCCACCAAGTGTGGAGCCCCGTGCAGGGCTCTCTCTCAGGACCCTGAGATCATGACCTCAGCTGAAACCAAGAGTTGGACACTCAAGCAACTAAGATACCCAGGTACCCCAAGATTTAAAAGCTTTAAAAAAAAATTCTAAGATTGTGGGACACCTGGGTGGCTCAGTCGGTTAAGCAGCTGCCTTTGGCTCAGGTCATGGTCTCAGGGTCCTGGGATTAGGCCCTGCACTGGGTCCGCTGCTCGGTGGAAAGCCTGCTTCTCCCTCTCCTTCCGGCTGTGCTCTCTCTCGCTGTCACTGTCTCTGTCTCTCTCTTTCTCAAATAAATAAATACAATCTTTAAAAAAAAATTCTAAGATTGCCATTTCTAGTTTCAAGTATGTTTGTGTGTGTATTTTAAATAGCTCTTCTGGAAGCATTGGTAGCGATCACAGTTATTTGGGTTTTGTATTTTAGTATTTGTTAACCTGGCACAACAGATACTGGAAATCTGTGACAGTGCCCTGATAAAAATAAAATTGACAATATATGTGAAACTTCTTTGACAAAGTTGTGAATTAAGGGTGGCAAAAAAGGTATCTTCTCATTTTGCAGCTTGATGATATTAAGGAATATTGCTGAAAGTAATACCACACTTTTTTTTGCTTTGAGGTAAAAGCAGTCGACTCCCCTGCAGTTTTGACATAAGCAAATTCCATGTATTATTCATCTAATTCTAACTACAGTGAGAGAAAACATTTAATAAACTGTTTTTTTTTTTAACAAACTGTTTTAATTAATCACTTTCCCCCTCTGAATGATCGCAAAGGGACCATTAGATTTCTATGTTGAGTAAAGAATATATTTAGCTCAAACAGAACTCTTCCTCCTTGCACTGTTAGAAAGAAAAACACTAAAATCTATTCCCCAGCATTCATTTGGATGCAGTACAAACAGTGATTTAAGAGGTTGTCTCTTCCACTGCCATATTTTATAGCTACTCAGAGGGTGCCAACATCTGGCTTTTAATCCAGTTGAGTGAGTTAGAACTGTTTTGTTTTGTTTTGTTGTTGTCTGTCTTGAATATGGAAAGGAGGGCACTCGGAATTGTACTACTGGAGAGTGCCTGGGGCGCTCAGATGGTTAAGCGTCTGCCTTTGGCTCAGATCATGATTTCAGGGTCCTGGGATTGAGCCCCATATCCGGATCCCTACTCACCAGGGAGTCTGCTTCTCCCTCTCCCTCTGCCGCTCTCCCTGCTTGTGCTCTTTCTCTCTCTCTCAAATGAATAAATAAATAATAATAAAAATAAAAAAAAGAACCGTGCTACTAGGAAGGATTCCCAGTGAAGTTAATGTTGTTCCTCTTGGTCACTGTCTTCCTCCATGCTGTTGGTCAGCTTCGGTTGCTTCTCTCCAAGACAGTCATTTGCATCGTACCAGGTTGAGTAGTGCCTGGTTGAAATAATAGACATCTTTGCAGGTAAATTATATACCTTTTCCTAGAACATTTTTTTTTTTTTTTAAATTCCCACATCTAATCTCACAAAGGTTTCTGTGAAGTAGGTTGAAGGCAAGTGTTCCTCTGCTAATAGCACAACCGCAGCAGCTGTCTCATGGTTGTCTCATTTCTTAGGGCACATAGCAAGTTTATAACTAGGTGGTTGACCCAAGAATTAGGGTTTTGGAGTCTCACACTTGGCCCACAGTGGTCAACTTACTCTACTGTGCCCCTGTCATTTCCTCAGGAATTTTGTAGGAAATTGAAGTATTAGCAGATACTCATATACTTCAGTTATTTTTATTGCTGCATATGCTGTGGGAAGGGAAGTTCTGCTTTACAGTTATCATGGAGGGAGTATTCAGACTCCTGACTGCGGGATGTAAGTCTCTACTTTTCTAACCTTCCACCCCTCACTTGTTCCCTAGGTGCTTCCTTTAGGACCCTGGGTTTCAAGGTGTGTCCCCAGACAAGCAGCATCAGCAGTGCCTGGAGCAGCCAGAGCTGCTTGTGCTCAGAAACCCTCCCTACCTGCTTCAGGGGAGGGAGCTGCGGGGCAGGGCGGGGCTGACGCTGACCACATCCCCCTTCCTTAACTCCATCCTCCTAGAGAGGATTAAAGAGGCTCAGCAGACTATACTGGAACCAGCTCTCTGAGTGGTTCTCACCCCATGGAGTTGGAGAACCTGAGGTTTCTGCCCTGTTATGCACCTAACCTTCCAAGCTTATCCTGGAATTCTTTTTTTTTAAGATTTTTAAAAATTTACTTGACAGAGAGACAGCGAGAGAGGGAACACAAGCAAGGGGAGTGGGAGAGGGAGAAGCAGGCTTCCTGCCAAGTAGGGAGACTGATGTGGGCTTCAATCCCAGGACCCTGGGATCATGACCTGTGCTGAAGACAGACGCTTAACCGACTGAGCCACCCAGGAGCCCCTATCCTGAGAATTCTGGAGCATGTAGTTATCCCTCAACTTTTCCTGTAACCGAATGGCAGTAGCGTAATGCTCTAAGTATTTGTACTTACTTGTCACTTGTGACAAGATCCCGTTGGGTGTACATTGGGCGGTCTTCTCAGGGACGATTCAGGAATCTGTGGCTCCACATCCGTGGCTCCCCGTGGCGCGGGGCCTCCTGCGGAGTCTCCTTTCAGTGGGTCCACGAGGAGAATGAGCTGGGACAGCCATGCACCTTGTTTCATGGTGGCACCTAGACTCTTCTCCCTCATATTTCTTACATTCTTTTGGCCAGAACCCAGTCACATAGTTTCCCCCAATTGCTGAGATGGGGAACTGTGGTCTTTGTGTCTGCCCAGCAAAGACAACCCGGACTGGGACGCATCTAGCCCAGCAGTGTCCAATTAAAATACAGTGCCAGTCACATGTGCAGCTTTACGTTAAAAAAATAGTAAAAGAAACGGGTGAAATGAATTTTAATAATGTTTTATTTAACCCAGTCTATTCAAAGTATTTTCCAACATGCAATCAGTGAAAACTTAGGATATTTTACTTTCTGTCTTTTCATACAAAGCCTCTGAAATGCAGTGTTTATTTTATACATAGAGCTTCTCAGTTTGACCAGTTACATGTCAGATACTCGGTGGCCGCATGGGACTAGGGGCAAGCATGCTGGACAACACGAGGGTAACCTGTTTCTTCTGCCACTCACGATATTGAAGTTACTTGTATAACCTTTCATCTTGGTCCCTCACTGGATTATCTGTTCCTTACCTCTCAGTCCTGCCCTGAGCCCCCCGGTTTTGAAAAACGCCTGCGGAGCGTTGATGGAGCAGGCAGGAGAGTTAACGCACGAATCAGCTCGCTCACAAGTGGATTAATGAGTAAATATGGAGAGCGTTCCATTAACTACTTTATTGAATGTTCCTCGGAAGTTCTCTTATGTGGTGACTGCTGGGTCACACAGAATATGACAAACGTGGTGTCACACAGGAAGGACAAAGTAAGCCCACTTAGCCGCAGTGGTAACATGCATCACTGAGTTACAGAAAGTTGGAGCCAAAGAGAACTTGACCGTCGATAGTTTGGTGTCCTCATTTGATGAGCACCTGTCCCTGACACCAGTGGGGACTTGGAGGTGGCCCATCAGGTCTGGGGAGCTGCGTCTGCCGACACTTCTGGTCGACTTAAATATATTGCAGTAAATCTAGAAGCTCTGTGTTTCCCCCAAATTAATGTGCTGTAGTTATTTCAAAACGAGATGTTGGGGAAAGTGTTAACGCGGTCTGAATTTAAAACTTCTGTGAAACAAAACTTCTTTAAGATTTTTTATTTTACTGCCTTCAAGTCTTAAATCAGGGACTGAGAAGGCTCGTGAAAGTTGTAATCAATCTCCTGTACATATCTGAGTGAGAGATTCTCTTTAAAAGGAAAATAATAATACGTTAAGCCTGAAACTGGGTGAGGAGTATTTTTGTTTTGCATTACTGGCCTAATTGCAGTGAGTTGTGGAGGATACACCTGGAGGATGTCACTTTGGCATCTTATTCCTCTTATGGGGTAGGGAGGAGGAAATCCTTAGAAATGCAGGTTGCCTTTCTCTAAATAGATTGCTTTATTGCTTTTAGTTCTCAACCATAAAGGTCACACATTTGAACTTGAATGAGAGCTTGTAACTGAGCTGGCAAACAAGGTGTTTGTGAAAGGCTTCGAGGCCACAAAGCCCCAGAGTGGGTTTTGTTCTGTATTCTCTTCAGGGAGGTATCGTGCTAAGCAAGTGTTTCAGTATTTGATCACACCCCTGAAAGTATTGGAGAGATGTAGGAAGCTTGTACGGCTCTGTAGGGCCTTTCTTAATGGCTCGGAATTGAGAGGCGTGCCATTTTGGCGGGGGGGGGGGTGATGGTTAATACTGGTGGAAGAATCTACCCACAAAGTTGTATTTTACCCCAAAGTCCAGCAGTCATTAATGAGTCAAAACCTGCCACAGTGTTTTGATGAGCCTAGAGTGTGTGTTCTGTCCTGCAGAGAATATGCAAGCTTTTTGGCCTTATCCTCACACCTCCCCTTACTTGCAGCCAAGTGCAGTTGTCCACGTCGTACCTGTGCAGAGACCTGTCTGGGAAGCCATCCATGTTTTCCTGTATTGGATTTGCATTTAAACATCGTGTGTGTTCTTGTCTCTTTTAAGTTAGTAAATTAGGATCAGTGATTCTCAGACATAGAAGGTTGAAAAAGCCTTTGGCGTAGGTGATGTGGGGAACAGAAGCAGAAAGAAATGTCGATAAAATTAAATTTCCTTATAACCTGCAGCCCATTGACAAAAACTCAAGGCCCGGCAGAGTCTAACATTCCTCTAGGAAAACTCCCAACTGTCTTAATGTTAGTGCTTTGCTAGAGGCAAAAACAACATTAGCTTGACAAAAGTCAGGTCTCCTTCCATTGCATCTGTGTTTAAACATTGTGGGTGTTCTTGTCTCTTTAAAGTTAATAAATTAGGGTCATTGATTCTCAGACATAGAGGGATAAAAGCCTCTAGCGTAGGTATCATCTGGGTGCTGTGAAAAATACAGAGCAAGATTCCAAATGCCGAAGTTTTAGGTGGTTTCTGGAATCTGTATAATACAGAAACCAGCAGACATTTGACAGGTTAAGATTAGGAGGTGTTAAGGGAACATTCCAGATTAACAGGCAGCATTTCTGGAGGTGTGAGGAGGCAGTACAGACACTCAGTGGTCTTTGTGCTTAAGATTCGGGGCAGGCAGTGGTGAGGAGGGCAGGGGAGACCACGGAGGCCACATGGGGAAGGGGTGTCACTGGGGAGGCATCCCAGTTTAGCCCCAGAGAAACTGCTTTGCTCTGGGAGCTAATCTCCAGGTCATACTGTTTGTTTCTAACTTCCTTCCTGTGGGGAATTAAAATAAGAGGAAAGCCTTTGCCCTCACTCTGTTCCATACTTTGAACCATTAGGAGGTTTCACTTCTGTATGAACAATTAAGTAAAATAAAAGAGGTTTCAGTAGAGTGGGGTTTTGGTCCTTTTGCCCAAATAGCCTCAGTATTCCTTAATCATTTTAAGAAGAAGAATGTATGTTGAGCTTGAGTTTAAATCTTTATCTGACAAGCCGGTCACTTGTTGACCTGTTTTAAATATATATATTTTTAACTTAAATTTGACAGAGAGGGAGCGAGAGAGCACAAGCAGGCGGAGAGGCAGTGGGAGAGTGGCTCGATCCCAGGACTGTGGGATCATGACGTGAGCAGAAGTCAGATGCTTAACCAGCTGAGCCACCCAGGCACCCCTGTTTTAAACATAGACGTTGACTTATTTTTACAGTGAAGAAAAGTAAAAATTACCTTTTATTAATCTGTTTAAAGTTGTTTAAAGTTGCTTTTCCACGTATCAGTTCTGTGACCTTGGACCAGTTCCGTGACCTTGGACTAATTCCTTAACTTTTGTGCCTCAGTTTCCTCATATGTAAAATAAGAGTAACTGTCTCAGGGCTGACCAAGGAATAAGTATACTGTGTATCGCTGTGCCCGGCACAGAGTAGCGCTTGCTAAGTGGGGCCATATTGGAGCCTGACACAATCACATCCTGATCCTATCTGCATTTCTAGTTTTGTTTATCGTGGCTTTTTTAAGCATTACTTTTGATTTTTACCTGAGAATTTCATTGAGTATCGTCAATCTTGATTGCTGAATTTTTAGTGCTTTCTTAGATTCTGCTCTGGAATTGTATGCTTCACTAACCTCCCCCCAGTCCTGCCCCTGGAGGAGCAGTTGTATGCATTACATGATTTTTAAAGATTTCCCAAATACTAATAAAAAAGTTTTAAAATATAAATTTAAAATTTTAAGAAGTTTGAAGATTTATTTAGTTTAAAGTAATTCATGCTTCTTATGAAGAAAGTTTTAAAAATACAGGTAAGTAGAAAGAAGGGTAAATAAAAGCTTTGGTTCTGTATTTTAGACACAACCGCTATTAAAGTTAAATTTCGGTGGCTTCCCTAAGGAGATGTTTGTTCAAAAGGGAGATGAAGTTATCTATTTAGTTATCAGGTTTAAGATTAATTTTGGAGCATAGTAACAATGCACACTTAAGGTAAGTTATTTACCTTAAAAGAACACCAGTTTCTACAAAGAAAAACGCCTAATATAGTGTTACTATTGTAAAGGTTAAATTGAACTGAATTAAAATGAGGATATACGTCAAGGGCTGAGCACGTAGTAGGGACTCAGGCAATGTTTTCCTTGCCCACCTGTGCCGTCTCCCCAAGCCACGCATGCTCTTCTTCCCTTTCCTCCTCTCTTCTGTGTTGAAATTCTTGTGTGACAGTTACAAACTAATAATAATAAGTGAGTATTGACTTATAGATTTAGGTCTTGGCAAAGCATAAATGGAAGTCTGTGCCTGGAGGGCTCCTAAGTGCTTATTGGAAACGTTGTTTGCTTTGTGTTTATTTTACTTTCTAGTTTTGAATGAACAGAGGGGCTCTAAGATCTGGCCCCTCATTGTGGAGGGGCAGTGGAATATTCACAACCACTGGTGTTCAAGTTTTCAGAGCTTGATGAACTATCACCTTCTCCCTTTTAACCATAACTTTTCCCAGAAGCGTTTTTTCCCCCTTGTTTCCAGAGGGGACAGCTGAAGCCCGCTGTGCTGCATATATAAAACTTCAGGAATATAACAGAAGTAACAGGACTATTCAGCAACCTCAGTAAAGGACAAAAGGTGGCCACAGCTCCATGACCGTCACCGTCACCACCACCGCCACCACTGGTCTCTAAGGTGGTTGTGTGTGTTGATTTGGCAGTGCAGAGGTGGGCATTCTGTCATTGGCCCTCCCCGCACACTGTGTTTGTATCTCCCGCTCTGGTCCCTTTATTTGTAGTATATCTATGGAGAGATTCATTAAGATGCGTTCCATATTTTTACAAGCTCTCATGGGGGAAAGTTTGACTTGTCAGGATGTATTTGTCCAGGAATAACATGTGAGCCCCCTACAACTGGCTTTGTTTCCTATTCCTTGGCAATCTCTTACTTTTACATAGGAAATCCATCACAATGAGCTTGGAAGAAGTGGAAGACCAGCTTTAGGCGGCAGGATGAGAAGGGACACATCATCTTCGCTGCTGATGAGTTTATCTTATGGAAGGGACATAATCTACCGCTTTTTAAAAAGCAGGGACTTTCCTATCATTGTTGGGGAACTGGGATGATTGTAAATGGTCATTGTCTTTTAAATGCCAGTTTAACTAAGCCAGAAATCCTAGCGGGTAGTCCGCAACTCACTTTGCCAAGTTTCCTCCTGGTGGACTTTCCCCTTGAAGCCTGGGGGTGTTTTCGATTTTGCCAAAGTAAGTGTCCAGCTTTTGCCTGGAGGCCTGTCATCTCTCCTGCCCCCGGGGTAGGTAGCTGATGGCCTTGAACTGTGACACCTGGGAATGACAACCCTGTGCCCCCTGCCAGCTTGCCCTGTCTCCCTCACCCGTCAGTCACGGGGGTCCACCAGTTTTGTACCATGCCAACACTGATGGAACATGTGTTAAGTAATGTTAACATATACAGAGATTTTACGGAACCCGTAAACTTGGAGGGTGGTTATTTGTGGATTTCATTAGGTTGCTTTGGGAGGTGCACATATGGGGAGAAGTGAAGGGGTGGATATTTGTCTTCTGTTTATGATGGAATGAGGCATTTAATTTAGAAAGAAAAACTTCAGTGCTTAAAAAAAATCTTTTGGTTGTTTTTCTCACTATGCATACGTTTCCTAGTCCTTAACCTCAGCCGTTTCATGTAGTGAGGAAAGTTAGAAAATCCTTCATTTCAACTCCTGTGAGGCGTGGGTCTGTGACAAATCAAACCCAAGTGAGGCAATTTATCATTTATTTTCTAAGCAAGCTTTTATGGATTGCTTTCTCTGTACACACCACATACCCCTGCCTTTGCTGCAGTGTTTACAGCTGACAGGGGGAGATCAAATATGCTGGGATGGCCCCATCAGGGTGACGCCTTGCTCAGGATTGATGCTGTGTGGCGGGCGGGGTGTTGGTAACTCGGACTGGGAGTTTCGTTTCCTGAGAAAAATCGGGCACATGATGTTTTCCTTTGCCTTTGTAAGTTTCCATCTCTAACACAAATCACTGACATTGTTGGCTGAATTATCATTATTGTGTTTAAAATAAATTGACAGTTTACAGAAAAAATATTGGTGTGCAGAGTGTAAAAGCTCTTTATCCAGACTGCCAGGATCCTAACTCTTCAGTAAATTCATCCAAGAAATATTTTTTAAGCAACTATCCTGTTTTAGGACCTAGGAATAGAGCAGTGAACAAAATAGACAAAAATCTCTGCCCTCACAGAGCGCCTTCTCTTTCTCTCTCTCTCCATCTCTCTCTTTTTTAATTGGGATTAGACAAATAAGGAAAGTAGAATGCAGAATGCCAGATGGTGATGGAGGCTGTGGAGAAAGGGAAGCAGGGAGAGGGAATGTCTCTGCTTGGGGTGGGGCTGTCTTCAATGGAGAAGCTTCTGGAACATTGTGGCTGCATGCAGTCTGTGTTCCTGCACGCCATGGGATAAATCCATGATCCACTTGGGTCTTCGGAATGCACAGAATCTAGTTAGAATGGTAATGGTGGACATCTGGTCCCTGTTTTCCAGAGGTGGGACCTGGGGTCCCCAGGGTAGTGAAGTTGTGCTGAATTCATAAAGCCATTACCAGGGAGCAGTCTTTAGAAATGGAAGCACTGTCCTGTTTTAATTGCTTCATCTGGAAACAGAGCCTTCTTTAGGGCTTGTGCCCTGCTGTCCCAGCACTGTAAGCTTGCTTACCCCAGAACTGTGTAGAGAGGGCTGCCAGCCTCCCCAGAACATCCCATAGTCCTTGTCATCTGTCCGCCTCTCAGCTCAGCCCCTGCTCCCCCGGAGGAGGGTCCTCCACATTTCGGACATCTTCCATTGAGCATCAGACACGTTTAGAAATAGAACCACTGTTTGGTCTTTGTGTTTTTTTGTGTGTAGTGGGGAAATGTGATTTTAAAATGTTTATCATTCTGTTGGGGTGGTTTGTTTTTCCCTACATCTCATCAGTAAGGACAGTTTTAATAGTTCATGTAGACATGTAGAGCTGGAAAGATTTTTATGTACGTCATTTGATTTATACGTGAAGTTTGTGGGACCCAGAGAGGTCAAGTGTTAGCACATAGCTGTTGAGTTATAGTGAGGGCTAAACCTTGATGTGAACTTTTTCTTTACCATTATTTTGCAATACAGCATATTTGGGTTGATTTTTTTCTGAATATAGAAGTAACAAGTGCTTTTGAAGAAAATTTAGAATGTAAGATTTTAGAGAAAAGTAATTCCTAGTAGTCTCACATACCAGAGTTAATCAGCAGTCACATTTTTTTTTTTTTTCAGTCTTGTATGTGCATGTTATTGTGGACAATTTCTTAATGTCATTGAAAGTTCTCAAAAAACACAATTTGTATTGGTTATCGTATTTCCCTGTTTTGGAGACAGACTTTCTTGGCCTTGGGTTGTCCATCTGGCATTACGTTTCCTATGATGGCCTGTCGCCGACTTGGCCTTCACTGAACAAAGGAGTAGCTGCAGGTGTTGACACTGCTGATTGCCATCGGTTGGCTTGTTTATTTAACTGGTGCCTGGTGTTTAAATTGCTGTTGTTGCCTCTACTCAAATAGAATTTGAACCTGCTGAAGAGAAGAGCTTCGTATCCCCAAGCTTTGCTTGGCTCTCTAGCTCATTTCTCTGGACCCATTTCCTTATTCTGTGAGTGGGTGATCTTCTCTTGGCTCCTTCTCTGAGTGCTAAACTCCACCGGCCTCTTCCCCCCAAAAAATCACAAACACACATAACAGTTTGAATGTAATTTCAGAGGGTTCACAGACCACTTTCATCCCAAGTTCAGCCTTGGATTCTAGGCTCTGAACCACTGGGCTAGATGATAATGCATATTTCATTTCTGTGATCATTTGATTATATCTCTGATGACAACAGAAATAGGGGTGAACATCAGACTTTATGTCAGCTTTTTTTTTTTTTTTTTTTTAATATTAACTATTCAGTGAGGCCTCAAGGGTCTAATGCAGAAAACCCCTTCGTCTCTCACCTCTGCCTGCCCCCACACCTATTTCTCTTTTTGTCACAATCTCTCTCCTCTGCTGTAACTGTTTATCACTTGGCCCTCTGCATCTATGGCCTCTAATCCTGTTCTGTTCTGTTTTGCTGCTGCTTGTGCCTCCTGTTTCTCCATGTATGTTTTTCTCAGAAGGCCAGATCATTTTCCTGACACCTTTTCTTTTCTTTGGCTAGCAAGCTGACTAGTTAACAATACACTGCGGAAAATCATTAGTCATTTGCTCCTTTTTGTGATTTTTCTTAATAATTTGTACTTAACTGTTTCACATTTCCCAGACCAAGAGAAAAGAGATGATCACTTTGGAGTAGATACGTGTGTGTGTGTGTGTGTGTGTGTGTGTATAAAATTTAAAGTATCTGATCATATCTATATCTATCTATAAAGTTAACTGTTAAGTTTTAAATATCCTTCTGATATGGTGGGAGTCCCTAATTAGGAGAGTGAAAATTTTGTTGAGGTAGTTGATCTTTATTCCTTGTATGGGTTTTTGCTGCAGCAAAATGCAGTTTTAAATTTTATATAATTCCTTGCTAAAAACAATTTTATTTCTACTTCAAGGTTCAGTTGTACTGTTTTCAAGTATACCTTTGTCTGAAAAAAGTCTAGCAAGTTTTGCAGGATAACATTTTCTTAGTTGGGAGAAAGGAACATTTTAATTATTAGTAAATGGTCCATTGTGTTTCAGTTGATGAACAGTTGAATGCTTCTGCCTTAATTTGGGCCATTAGCAAATGAAGATGTTGGCATATTTCTGCAACTACCAAATTGTATTTTAGAGATAAAGATAACCAGAGACACAAAACTGACATAAGCATTAAATTCAGCAAATGTGTTTTGAGTGCTTGCAGGACTTAAGATACTGAAGATGCAAAGGTGGTTAAGATATAGTTCCTGCCCTCATGAATTTATGGTCTCATCGAAGAGTGTGACACGTTCAAACTTAAAAGGAGGACCATGAAAATCTCCAGAATAGAGGTGAATAAAAGGAATATCCAGATGGTTAGCAGAAGAGGAGCTAGTCAAATCCTGGCTAGGAGGATCAAGATAGTATTTAAACTGGGTCTTATGCCACGTGTAGGAGTCCTGGGTCAGAGGGTCTCAAGCTCCTTGCTTTTCAGAATGTGATGGAACTTCATGATGGGGGCCGTAGAGTCTACAGTTAGCCTTCCTTACAGTAAAAAATTGCTCTTGGAAAATTCCATATTTTTCTATACAGATTTCATGGTTTTGGGTACCCAACCTATATAAATAATTCGTGTGAATATTAAAACTTGAAAATTGAAACTCATATACAGAAGCACTCATTTCATCCTTCTCCCCCCAAAAGGTTTACTCTATTATGTTTAAACTGTAAAATTCTGCATACCTTTAATACATGTTAATAGGTGTTTTTGTTATTGTAAGAGTTGTACAAGTTAATGTGTGAAAGAACTTGAGGTTTTGCTAGACAGTAGGGGTTCGGTAAATGTTGGTGGACTTGAACCCAGAGGTTTAGGAAATACTTGTTCTTTGAAATGCTGCAAAGGAACCCTTGGCCACCTACTTACCATCCTTCTAAGATGGCATTTCCTCTTGTGATTGCTCTGGCCAGATGTCTGTCCCTCTCATGTTCTCAGACATCGGTCTCACAAACCCTTTAGAGAATTAAATCCTATACATGTGACTCCCCTAGACTGGCAGACTTCTGAAGTGTTGGTTGTCCTAAATAAGCCGAGAACCAGAGCACTTGACATTGCCTGAGAAGTTATGTAGCAGGACAGCTGGCAATAGTATCTCCATTCTTCCCCATCCTGAGACTTTCCTTCTCTCATAAGTTGGACCATTTGAAGCTGGTAGATTACATGATCATCTTGCTCTCAGAATTGCTTTCCTTTATCCAGGATTTAAGTATAATGCTCTCAGAAGGTGTTGAGAAAGCAGTGTGAACTTGGCTGTTGCATATCCTGTAAACACATTGAGAACTAGTACATGAATCAGTCCCTTTTTATGCAAATCTCTGTGTGAGAAATTAAAAAATTTGTTTTTCTTTCTTTTTACCTTGGAGTGTTTTCTCCTTTTGGTGATATGAATTAGGGAACCTAACCTCTGTCCTGGCTACTTGGAAGCTCAGAGCCAATTTAAAGTTTTTTCCTTGATCACAAAAGAAATATCGATTCATTGCTAAGATTTTGAAAAATACAGGAAAACCTTAAGATGATGCCTGGTTTGTGGCATGAATGCAGGGGTTCAAGGTCACTGTTCAAAGGCAGCTATCATAATCAAGCCGTGAACCAGAAAGATCAGTTGTTTTGAAATTGCCGAAGCATTTTGTGGTGTCCTGTCCCATGGTTGGTGGAATTGTCATTGTAGTTCACACAGGCGAAGTCTGGAATTTAAGATAAGGGCCAACTTCTTCAGCTGGGAATAACAACAACAGTAACAGTAGTTACCTTTTATTTTTTTATTTTTTTATTTTTTAAAGATTTTATTTATTTATTTGACAGAGATTACAAGTAGGCAGAGAGGCAGGCAGAGAGAGAGAGGAGGAAGCAGGCTCCCTGCTGAGCAGAGAGCCCGATGCGGGACTCGATCCCAGGACCCTGAGATCATGACCTGAGCCGAAGGCAGCGGCTTAACCCACTGAGCCACCCAGGCGCCCTAGTAGTTACCTTTTAAATGAATACCTTACTATGGACCTAGCACTGTGCTATGCCATTTTTTTTACCTTTTTACCGCTTCGCCCAATTACCTTGATACAGCCTTCACCTTTAGCTGCCGATCAGTAGCTTTTATATATTTTGGGTTTTTTTAGCAGTTGGTGTAATTGGAGCAGATGACTGGTTCATCGGATCATGGTAAAGAGTGTATACACTAGATCCATATTGCCGCTGCCTGCTGTGTTACCTTTTGCACATGTGTAACCCTTCTGTGCATCAGTTTCTGCATCTGTAAAATGGGGAGAACCATGTTACCTCCTTGGATGCTACAAAGATAATGTAAATTGTCCATGCTGGGCACTTGCAGTCTTCATACAACAAATAACCTTTTAAATTACTTACTTACAGAATGGGAGTAATTTTGACCAAATAAACAGGATAGCATTTCTCTCAAAGTCCTGACCTGCTGGTGACTTAATGGAAATGAGGAATTGAGGAAGAATTGGGATGTTTAGAACTTCTCAAGCGATTTCAAGAAGTTGTTCAAATTGTTGGTTATGCTATACTTTACTGAGGCTCAGTCTGTCTCTTTAGTGTGTGGCTTCAGACTTTCTTGCCTCCTCTGATTTATAGGATAATTCTTAAGTTTTGATGTAACTGCTACTTCAATTCTGTATTTATGTAACTGAGGCTCTTTTTTTTTTGTCCGCTTGTAATTTTATGAAGATAGGTTTTTATAATCGATATATCATACTGTTTTAGAACCTAGATTTGGCAAGTGAGTTTATATTTACCCTGAAAGATTACCCAAGGTTCAGAAATGGGCTAGTTTAAAAAAAATTATTGTAGAAACCATTAATTTTTTTAATGGCCTAGTTGAACCCTTGTGACTTATTACACAGTTAATATTCATACCCTGGATTCCTGGTGCTTGAGTGACAGAAGGGAGATACACTGCCTTACATGTTTACTGCGACCCTCTCAGTATCTCATCCTGGGCTTATTACCGACACACCTACTGATGCATTCACAGTAATATTCTGTTGAATAAATGCGTTTACTATGATAGGTAGCAACCCATGAGACTGTTCAATGACCCTGTCTTCCTGGCATAAAATAGTTGCTAAGTCAAGTTCGTTGTGCTGAGGTCTGTCATCCAGGGAGGGAGGCTTTCCTTACACTGCACCCGTGAGGTGGGACCCCTCACTCTTTGCCCTTCCCTGCTTGGCCCATCAGCCAAGCATTTGGTGTTCGGCCATCACATGAAGGGAAGCACCCAGAAACTACAGGAGTTTTAGAACACCCGGACAACCTCGCTGTCCCTCCAACTCCAGGAGGTTCAGACTTGAAATAATCATGAAAGAGTCTAACTGTGACTGATTCTCTTTTAAACACTGCACTATTTGGACTCGGCTCCACTTGGCCCACGCCTTGTGGAACAGACACAATGAGGCCGGTCTCTATCAGAGAGACAGCACACTGTGTATTGTACAGTTCGGGTTTGTTTGCCTTTGGCCGGCGTATGGGAGCCTCCCATTCTCGGAGCAGTAGTAACACCCCTGGGGGCTGGCCCTGGCCTGCATGCCCTCCCACCCCGCCGGCTCCGCCGACCCAGCCGTCGGGCTGACCACTTGTGCTCGGGAAGCCGGCTTCCTCTCCGTGCTCGGGCCAGGGGCATGCTTGTGCCTTGCACGGCCAGGGACTTGCAGCTGTCCGAGTTGCAGACTTTCTGACTTGGTGTTTTCCGCCGAGAATGCAGGCTGATAAATGCAGGACAAGTAGTAGAAGTGTCAAGAAGGAGCTGGTGATTGAATCCCCCCTGCAACGCAAGGATGCAGCCCAGGGCGAAGAGGAAGCAGAGGGCGCGGGGCCAGTGCTGGTGAGAGCGGTCGCCCACAGCGTTTCTGTGGTCTTCTCCACCAAGTGCTTTTATTGTGTGTGTGTGTGCTGAGCGCCTTCTGGCACTCTGGCTTTAAAACTTGCTCTGCCTGTCTCTTGAACTCTCCTTTCTTCTCCTGTAGATTCACTTTGGTTCCACTTTGATTTTTCTTTGGGAGGAAAGAAATGTTGACATTCTGTGGATGACTGTGGTTTCCAGGAGGCTGCTTTGTCTAGCAACAACTTTGTATTGTTCAAAATTCTGTCCCACCTAGCTGCGGTGTTGGCCGGACATGAACCCAGGGAGGCACGTTGCAGGCGCCTTCTCTGGAGCTGGCAAAGAAATCCTTCGCAAGATGAAAACATTTCTGCATGATGTACTTCTGTTATTGTGAAAAGTAGGATGACATTGGGATGTTTTAAGGAACATGACTGTTGAAGTTTCGTGTGTTCTCACTCACTCATTTTAATAGGTTAGCCTTGAACAAAGTAAGAAATAACCTAAACTTTGAACCAACTGATGGAAATGTTTTCCTTCTTGTCATTAGCTGAGCTCATAGCAGTTGGGATGAATTCAAAGAGCTCTGATAGACTTTGAAAGGGAGGAATGTGAAAAATGGTTGTGTTGTTATCATCGATGAGTAGGTTGTGCTTCTCTCTTGGAATTTCTTTAGTACAATAAAGGCACATAATTTTTTAAGCAAACTGCAAAAAAAAAAAAAAAAAAAACCACCAACATGCACTACAGAGGGGACAATTGAGCCTTTCAAATGATCTGTTAGAGGGACTGGTAAACTAGTAGTTAGTGATTTTTTTATATAGTGATTTTTTTTAAAACATAGAGGTTCAGTTGCTATTATAAAGTGGTTAACTAACTTAATTTTTAATTAGTGTCTTTAATAGTCTGAACTGAAACTTCCCTGTAATGGATTGGATTTGAACTAAATTGTTTTGCTCAGCGACACGTGAGGCTGCCTCACATTGTTTTGCCTTCAAAATGATACTGCTAACTGTGAACTGAGAAAGTCTTTAAATATGATGGGCTTTTTCACTGCAGATTTTCATCTGAGTGATTTCGTTTTCTTCCCCCTGGTATATTGTGTAGAGATGTTATTCATTATCTTGGATTCCTTTCTGCTAGCACAATAGTGCATTTATCCATTGAGTACTAGAGCCCCTTGCCTGCCGCGTAGATTTAACTGGTTTAAGCTCCTTGCTGATGTAACTTAGGATTTCTTGGAGGAAGTTGTGTGGTTTGCGTTCCCTTGTGAATATTCTTAAAAGTCTTTGTCAGTGTTTCTCCAGATGTGTAGAAATATTTATCCAGAGGCTTAAATACACTATAGAAAGATGCTGCATGATTTTTTTTTTTTTTTTTATCACACAAGTGACTTTTAAACTATTTCCTTCTCAGGGCACCTGGTTGCTCAGTTGGTAGTGTAGTGCATGTGACTCTTGTTCTCGGGGGTCATGAATTTGAGCCCCATGTTGGGCGTAGAGATTAGTTAAAAAAACAAAACAAAACAAAACAAAACTTCCTTCTCTTTTTACTGCTCAAAACATCAGCTTCTCACATCCCAGTTACTTGTTTCTGTCAGTCTCACCCTAGGCCGGTCCACGGGGAGTTCCTTTTTCCGCTGTCCTGGTTGAGGCTGTGCCGGCAGCCGCTGTATCCACTGGTCCAGAAGCTGCATGGGGAGCTCAGGCCCTGAGCATCTGCAGAGACAGGTGTGACAGAAGGGTGAAGGCAGCAGGGACACACCTGAGAAGCTTTCTCTTTTCTTTTCTTTTTCTTTTTTTTTTTTAAAGATTTATTTATTTGATAGAGATCACAAGTAGAGAGAGAGGAAAGGGAAGCAGGCTCCCCGCCGAGCAGAGAGTCCGACTCGGGGCTCGATCCCAGGGTCCCAGGATCAAGACCCTAGCTGAAGGCAGAGGCCCTAACCCATGGAGCCACCCAGGAGCCCCCTGAGCAGCTTTTTCTTATCTGATACCGTTCCTCTTCTTCCCCAGCGGAAGCAAGATAATACAGAGCTCGGAACGGGTAAGAGAAGCAAGGATACCGCAGCAGGGCCTCTGTCCAGGTCGGATCTTCTTACTTGTGATTATTGCTCCTTACAGCAAATGAGAATCTGATAAACTGCGGGGAAGACAGCCTTTTCTTCCAAGATGATTTTTTTAAAAAAGTATGCCAGCACAGTCATGAGATCTATTTGTTAGTGCCGTTCCTTATTATCTCCCGTAGCCCAGGTACTTGGTGAGAGTACAGTGTGTAACATTTAAAGATAAGGAACTTACTTTATTCAACAGGTAACATTTTAAAGTTAAGTTTTGCTGGTTTTAGTTACGTGCACAATCAGTCCTTGGGGGAAATGTCACATAGTTTAGAAAGCATAAAAATAATGAGTGTGTGTAAATATAGTGTAGAACTAGGGAAACATAAAGTGCCCTTATTTTTACTCCAAGTGCTCACAATTAGTTATTTGGTGGATACACTTTCTTTTTTGTTTTGTTTTTATTTTTTTAAAGTCATCTCTACACCCAACATGGGGCTTGAACTCAAAACCCTGAGATCAGGCATTGCATGCTTTTCTGACTGAGCCATCCAGGCGCCCCGGTGTATAGTATACACTTTCAGACTTTGTCCAGTGCATATAAAAATATAACTTCTTGTGGCGTATGTGTTTGGAAAATGTACTGTACTATAGATTTCTGCATTAAATTACTCCTAGAACAGATCAAAAACATCTTTCTTTATCACCATAGACTTATGTCATTATTCTTAATGGTTGTGTGATTCTCAATTTTATGGCAGTATCATAATTTGATGGTTATTTAATTTGTTTCCAATTCTTTGCAATTAGTACAATGGACGGTCATTGAGAAATGCCTTTGTGGGCTGTGGATGACTAATAGTGCACTTACTAGCAACTATAAATATATCTTAAAGCACTTAATGTAAGCCAGTATTTGTTCTGTAAAACGTCAATCAGAAGTCTCTTCTTGCTGCTTTTCTTGGGCATTTATATTTCTTTCTCCTCTGCCAGGACAACGGTTGAGGTCTCCCTGGGCAGCGGGTGCTTATTCTGTGCTAGGTAAAGCCAGTGTGTCTTAGAAAAGTAAGTGGGTGGACGTTCTGAAGTTTCAGGGGCTGCTGGGGTTCCACTTACACTTACCTTCATAGATGGGTCTTGTCCCCTCATTTTGACGGTAAGCAGGGGACGCTCTGCGCGGTGAAACTTCTCCATGCCCATCCAGGCTCACTGCCAGCCCCATTGAAAAATGACTTTGTGGGCTGTGAATGACTAACAGGGGAACAATCAGGATATTCTTGACGTCTGCAGGTTAGTTACCCTGTTTACATTTGAATACTTATTTTTGCCTCCCCCAAACTCTAAATTCCTGGAAATAATTTATTCTAATTGGTATTTCTCAGCAATTTAGAGGAACAGGGTGTGGCCTCAAAGAGTCAGGAGTGGCTGGGGTATATGTCGTTCGTGTTGCCCTTTTGTTGGGTTATTTTCAACAGGCATTGGAGAACTGTAGTATAGGTCTTATTTGGGGACTTTGGAAGGTTGAAAGATGTGAAGATAAAAAAGAGGTGAATTTTCATGTGTTAGGTATACTCATTAGATGTTTTTTTTAAGAGTTTCTTTATTTAAAGATTTATTTGAGAGAGAGAGTGAGCACATGCAGGAGTGAGTGTGAGCAGGGGCAGGGGAGAGGGAGAGAGAACCTCAAGCAGACTCCCTGCTGAGCTCGGACCTAGATGCAGGGCTCGATCTCACGACCCTGAGATCACGGCCCGAGCTGAAATCAAGAGTTGGACACTTAGCCTCCCTGAGCCACCCAGGGGCCCTGAAAAGTTTATTTTTCGAGACATCTTTTCTCTTTGCTATTTTTCTGGGATCTTTAAGTGGTAAAAATTGAGTCTGAATTCTTAGTTTGATATTTTCAATGAACACATGTTTAGCTAAATGGCTACATGGGAGGCAGTACCTGTGGCGATATAGTTACGGGTATGAGACCCGGCTTCTGGCTGGACAAGGAGGTGCACTGCCTGGGAAAACCTTTCTCTCTCTGAAGTTCTATTTACTCTAGAAATAGACAAAGAAGTGAATTAAGACACAAACCCTGTAGTGTAAGGTTATGGGCAATGATCACGTTGTTGTGTAAATCCTATAAAACTTTAGATGACTGTGATTGAGTTAATTAAATTATGCTTATAAAGCCCTTTGGCCTTGTAGATTTTCCGTCATCCCTATAGGCATCTTTAGAAGTAATTAATGATATTAATGACATTGGTGATATTTAATAAGTAGTTTCTTTGTGTTTTCAAAATCCTGAGTGGTGCAGGAAATTTCCTGTAAGCTTTCTAAAGAGACATATTCCAGGTGATAAAACCAGGAAAATTCATTTATTCAGGGCTATAAATCTCCACTGTGCTTGTTGGTTTTCCCCTTGATTTGTTTATTTGTTTTCTTATTCAACCCACATTTATAAGCACTGAGAATTACCAGACTTACACTTACTAATACCCTTCCTCTCCACAAGCAGCCAGGTCTGGCTAATGAAGGACTCTCATATGGTATTTATTAGGAACAAGGAGCGCTAATCTCACCCATCCTTTTCCACTTAGGCAGACAACACTTAAATCATAGTTCCAGCAAAGACATGTTTTCTTGAATTTTTAGCATCCGAAGCAGGCCCAGCCCTGCGTTACAGAAGGCACAAGGACCCCCGACCGTTCATATAAACAGTTTTCATGAATGAGGCCCCCGAAGGAGCACATGTATTTTGTGATGCTGTCACTGGAAGGAATCTTTGGGGACTGCATGCTTAGATGGGTCGGGGTGAACTGACTAAGCCTGCAGACATGGGAAACTGTCCCAGAGAAGGGACTTTCACAATTGTGTCACTACAGAACGCACGCAGTTCCTGTGTGCTGCTTTCTCCTGTTGTTCATCAGTAGGGAAGTGGGAGGGCTGATCGCTGTATTTTTTTTTTAATGGCAAGGTTGATTTCTTTTGTTTTTTTTTTTTGAGTACTAACAAAAATATATAGTGCCTTGCTCTGTGCCAGACACTGCTTTAAGCCTGTAACACAGATCATTTCAATTCTCACAGTTCTAGGAGACAAGTGCTATTATTGTTTCTCTTTTTTACAAATGAGAACACAGCACAGAGAGGTTAGGTAACTTGGTAGAAGTTACATCTTTAGTAAGTGCCAGAGCTGGGGATTTTTGTCTTCCAGCAAGATGATTTTCCAAAATGCATACCTGGACACTTAACATACAATTCATAAACAAATACGAACATATTTGCTTAGGGTTAGCGTTGGTATTACAAAGATGAAAGAGACATCTTACTCTCTTCCTAGATGTATTTTTTTTTTAAAGATTTTATTTATTTATTTGACAGAGAGAGATCACAAGTAGGCGGAGAGGCAGAGAGAGGAGGAAGCAGGCTCCCTGCTGAGCAGAGAGCCCGATGCAGGACTCGATCCCAGGACCCTGGGACCATGACCTGAGCCGAAGGCAGCGGCTTAACCCACTGAGCCACCCAGGCGCCCCCTAGATGTATTTTTTAATGAATTTACAGACCCAGGATAACCCTGAAATGCTTATTCCCTAACCAGTAACATGGGCACCTTGGGCCCTGTTGGGTTTGGAGAAGGCTGCTGTTTGCTCCAAGGGCTCTTTGATGGGTCGTGGCTGGGTACGGGGCAGCTGAGCTATGTCACAGGCACGGGTGGTGTGGGTGGCCTCACAGAAAGCCCTTTGGAGACCGGAGACATATTTTTGGTTCCAGATCTGCCTTGCAGCCCCTGCTGATCATCCCCCTTCCCTCCCCTCCCCTGCCCCAGTCCCCGCTTCAGCAGTTTTCTCATCTGTGAAATGAGAAGCACGTAGTAAATAATCTGAGTCCTCTTCTGGGGCTAAAGCTCCACGGTTCGGGGTTATTAGCTTTGCTCCCAGAATAACCTGGGATGGAGTCAGGCCAAGAGCCTGCAGTTTTAGTTTCAGGTTCTGTGTTCAGTTTACTCAAAATTTTCTGGGTTTTGAGTTGTAGGAGCTACAAAATAGGGGATATTGGATTGCCCTGCAATGTAGTGGGTAAGATGCGTGAATTGGGTTGGCCAGCCTGGAAATAGATAGAAGTGGCAGCAGAATTTGGGGTTAGCAGGGAGAACCATGCAGGACAGTCACAAAGGCCTGACAATCCTGCAGATGACGTATCACTGTGAGTATAATTTTAGAAGCAAGAAGGCTTGGAAATTATAGTTTATCCTCCACCTTCCAGAAGTTTGAAATATCCCTGTAATGTGATATAGCTAGTCCTAAGGTTCTCTTAGAGTGACATTTTGAGGTTTTAGAAGTTTCTAGTGCTCACTTTGCATTCAAGAGTCTGTACCACCTCCCAGTGGATCTCTGAGGGTTTAGCCAGGTTCTCGGGGTTGGGGCGGGGGGGCAGCGGGGACCAGGCTGAAGTTCTGTTTCGGGATCTCCTTGCTGTGAGGCAAGGGTGAAGCAGAAGTGACTGATGCAAGGAGCCTGGGGCTCAGGCATAAGACCTGGGTCCTTTGCCTTTTAAACCTACTTGACATTTCTGAGCTAAGTCTGGGCTTCTATCAGATGGAGATAGTAGTAGTGACTGCCCTCCAGTGAGCTCGTCTCCAGAGGTTATCTAGACTGCCCCTGTCGACTTACCGCAGTGAATCTTTCTTTGCTTTGGGCTGTGCTCGGACATGCTGCCAGACTGCTCTTTCCGAAACCCAGATAAACTCCTTTTCTAATTTTCCTTTGCAGAGAAGGCAAAGCATGACTTACTTGATCCTTGGAGGCCAGCCCTGAACTGGCCTCTTCTCTCATACCTTCCAGAATGCATCCCGACCGGGCCCCACAGCTGCTCCTGTACCTGGCACGCCTCACTACCAGACCGTCCCGGTCTGCCCTTCAAGTCGCAGCACACATGCCCGCTCCTCCAGGAAGCCTTCCCTAACCCTCGCCCCACATTTTCCCACAGGCTGTGTGCTCCTTGCGCTCCGTGTGTTCCATGGTGGCATCACTCTTCTAGAACGTTCAGTTATTATACAACTCTGCTGCATTGTAACTAAGGCTTATACCCCAGTTTTCCCCACTAATGGCCGGGGTTGGGGGGGGGGGAAGCTTAGGCCCCAGTGGGAACCGTGAGTGTTTTGTTTTCTTTGTATTCCATCTCTGACATAATATCAGTGCTCCCTCTGCCACATCTTCTGTTCTTTTTGGCGTGGTCTTGGTCACTCTTTGAGGACTGTATTGGCGAAGAATGGGTTACAGAAAGGACCCTCCAGGAGAGACTGGATCTTCTTCAGCCTTCTCTCTCCCCCTTTAAAGGTTTAGACACCAATATCCACAGGGGTTGAACTGCCAGAAGTAAAAAGGGCTGCATCTAGAGGAAACTGCTTGACTAAGTAGGCTGTGGGTATTATGCCCTGAAACTCTCCTGTGCTTCTGTTATTTTTGATCTAAAATGCCAACCAGCATTTTATGTGAGTGCTTGCTTGAGTACAGAAGTGCACATTTATGTAAACAAAGTCATAACTCTTTTCTGTCTTCGTCTTAGCCAGTACCCTTTTGTTATCTGTACCACTTCCTGTCACCTGTTCACCTCCTATGGTTATAGTACATTTGGAAAAAATCATTGTGTGACCTCAGTACCAGCATCCCATGACTATATGTGGAAAAGGTAATGGAGACCCGTAAGATACGGGGCAAGGAGGATACCTCTTCCTGGGGGAGAAAGGTAGGAAGGACAGGAAAGGTGGGGCGTCTTAGCATTAACAGTGCAGGTTGCCTCCTTTACTTGACAAAGATGAAACCTGTCTTGTCTATAATGCGGGATGGTATTCTTCCAAAATCTTTCTTGTCCCCACAAGTAACAGTTTCAAGAAGTGGTTAGTCCTTTGTTTTGCCTCAAATTTTAAAAAATTACCTGTATGTTAAAGTTTCATGCAGTCTAGAATAGTACTGTTTAATAGAAATACAGCATGGGCTACATACGTAATTTTAAAATTATTGGTAGCCAAATTAAAATTTAAAAATAGGTGTAATTAATTTTGGTAATTTAATTTTAACCCATTATTGCCAAAATACTATTTTAGCATTTAATCCTTACAGAAATATCAAGGCATTTTATGTTCTTTTATTCCTGCTAAATCTTTGAAATTTTATGCCTCTAGTTTTTCTGAATTCAGAATAGCCACATATGGCTGGGGGCTACTGTATTGAACAGTGTGGGTCTGTAGACTTATGTATTCTGTAGCTTATGTACCTCCAACCAGAAAGTTGTTGTTTGGGGAGGGGGGTGAGTCATTGGATGGGGTACTGTATTTGTGACCCCGTGGAGGGAAAAGGCACGATTTAAGTGTGTAGTTGGGCTTGCCTCATAAAGATGACCCTTAAACTATTTATTGGTTAAGTAGATTAAATACTACCCGATGACATTAATATATGTCCCAGCATTCAAACCTGGTTCTTCAGGAAGACTTAGTATCTTGGGGTATGATTTTTAATATTCTTGAGACTGAAAATGAGGTTTTTTTTTTTTTTTTTTCATGAAAGGACTCTGCCTTTTCTCTTTCCCTTGGTGAAATCATGGAGCAGGGAGGGAGTCTGTTTTGGCGGGGGAGGGGGGGTTCAGTGCCCAGGATTGGGCGGAAAGCCTCAGACTTTTGTCCTCCCTGGAGATGTGGTGGCTGAGGCATCACAGTGTGCAGTGGTGCTGTGCAGTTGTCAAACAAAGGGAAGTGGAGACATTGGGGAAACATTTCCTATTCTAGAACACAGACGTTCTATCGTGCTTATTGCAGGTGAGTTATGGGACGGGTCCTGGGCTTGCAGCCAGGAGATCCAACGGTCACCATCTGTGTGACCTTCACTCATTTATGTAAACCCTGTGAGATTCAGTTTGCTCATCTGTGAAATGCTGATGATACATACTGATTTGGGAGGAGTTAATGTGTGTGTGATCCCGCAAAAGCATATGTGTTTTGTAGGCACCAAAGTTTTCTTGTGTCCGGGTGACACAACTTTGTATGATCCTCATGACCATCATTTCATTCCTGCCCTGAACAGGTGCTGTACATTGAACCTTTTCAATAACCGTGAGATGATGACAGAGAACTTGTTCCTTTTCCCATTTTCTGATGTAGATACAGAGATTTAGTAACCTGTCCCAAGGACACATAGCCAATAAGCAGTTGGAGCTGGGATTTCCTAAAAATACTTTTAAATATGAAATTCTCAAACATGCACAAAAGTAAACTAGCAGAGGGCTTCTCAGACTTGGTTGGGCCTCAGAATCACGTGGCTTTGTTAAAAACCCAGACTGCTAGGCTCCACCCCCAGAATATCTGATTCAGTAGGCCTGGGATGAGTTTGCATTTCTCACAAGTTCCAGATGATGCTGGAGCTGCTGGTCTGGGGTTGCACCTTGAGAACCCTTGGACCAGTGTAATGAACTCCTATCTGCCTGTTTTGAAATCTGACTGTATTGGGCCTTTTAAAGCCTTTAAGCTTAATTACTTGACCTTTTCAGTTCATATTTCCAAAAATAGTTTTTATTGACACAGGAGGAATTAAGAATTTCAAGCAAAATGCTAGAAAGAAAAATTGTTGGCTGGAAAAGGATCTGTCGTACGGATTTAAGACAGAATTATTTATACAATTATCTTGGTGTATCTTTTTATTTTTTGCTTTCATTATTCCTTTATGCTTGTGCAAAAATGGCAGGCAGAATTGGAAGCTGGGATGCATGCGTGAGAGGCACACGCTGAGCCCGCCCCCCCCAGGCTCTCGGTCTGTTCTCTCTCTCTCTCCTCTGTACACCCTCCTCTGCCTCTCTTAGCGCATGCTCCTCATCAAGGGAGAAGACCTTCGGACACGGTCTTTGCAAGGACGACATCCCCATGCCACTCAGCCCTCTTCTCGTGTGCCTCCTGGGCACTGGGCGTGGAGGAGTCCCCCTCCATCCCTGTCTGGGCTTCTCTGATTACCATTCTCTGCACATCCCCGTTGAGCACAGCTGACTAAAAGCAAGGAGCTCTGTGGGTTTTCATTAATTGGTCTTATCTTTACTACCTCAGTTTGCATCCTTATGTGTCTCTTAGACCATTTTCTAGATGTTATTGATTTGGTGGTTTTCACAGAGTCTTTAATTCTGTTTATTTTAGTAATAGGATAATAATTTTTGGTAAACCACAGTTATTTATAAAACTGACAAATACAAAACCCAGACTCTTTTCCTTCCTTCCATCAAACTGATGTTGCGTGTCCCAAGTTTTGCTAGTGCTGACATGCCTCATTAAATAAAATCTTCATTTAGTGACAAGTCCTCTCATTTGAGGGCTTTTTTTAAAGTTCTGTATAAAAAGGGAATTCAGCACCTTATCAGTGTTTATAATATAAAGAACGGTATTCACAAGCACGTCATTCTTTTAGCCCGCTCTGAGGACAGCACCGCACTTCCATGTGAGAATCCATTTAATGTCTGAGGCTTTGGTGTCCGCTATGCAGTCTTCTAAACATTCACCAGTTCATTAACCGTGTGGGAATGCTCAGGTTTGAGCTTGCTTCGCAGTCCAAGCTTAGATACGGTCTCTTTTTCCTCCAGTTCTTTGTATCACGTGCTTGTGCACACGGTTATTGAAAGTGCAAAAGTCAAAATGTAGAGGCCGAAGGGAAGAGCATGGAGCAGGGGTCAGGAGACCTGGGATCCGGGCCCATGCTTGCCGGCAACTCCCCATGGGCCTGGGGACAGCCACAAAACTCCCACGCTCCTGGGTTTTCCTGTCTGTAAAACAAGAAGGAATCTTAGGTTCCGATGTCTGCACATCGTAGTTCTAGTGTTACCAGACCTCCTGCTCCTTTTAAACAAGCATGCTTCTCAAAGCCGCCGAGGCCATTGTTCCCGCGCACACTGAGGAACAGTCTGGAGAAGAACATGTGTTATTGGAGGGGACGTGATCATATTTCGATTATCATGATCTCTTTAAGTTTTTGAGTCCCGGGTCGAGGGAAGGAAGAGCATGTGTGGGAGGGCGCTTTCCTGAGGGAGCACGGCACGGGACCGGTTCTGTGCCGCTTAGCCCCCTTCCTCCCGCACCACTTTCCTTCCTCGGGGCCCATCGCAGTCTGGCACACTTGCCACTCTGGCCTCCTCTTCCAGTGTAGGGAGTCTCTCTCCTCTTCAGAGACGTGTGGGCACCCCAGGCCAGCCAGTCATTGGTACCCCCTCAGACAGATGCCATTCAAATTGCTTACTGTTTATTTATGTCTTGTTTGTTTGTTTGTCTGTAGGCTCTGTGCCCAGCTCAGAGCCCAGCTCAGGGCTTGAACTCACAACCCCAAGATCAAGCCCTGAGCTGAGTTCACGAGTCAGACACTCAACCGACCGAACCACCCAGGCACCCCAGTTGTTTACTATTTTAGATGATGGATAAGTTAATTGAGCTTGTTTAGAGGGTTGCTTGGGGCACCGCCAGTCCTCTCCGACAACAGCGCTGCCCGCCTGACCAGGGAAAGCAGGGTCCTACAGTTAAGCATTCTGTTTCCCCCGCATGTCCGTTGCAGAGCCCCTTGCTCACCTCGGGTCGCTTACTCCGTGTTCTTGGCAGAGGCACCCCCATAGGGTGCCCTTTCAGAAGGGAGTTCTCATAAATGTCATTTCCTCTCTCGCGTTGGGTTTCCAGAGATGCTGCGGCATCCCCGGAGACTGGCTTCCCAAGCCCTTGGCCTCTTGGCACCTCCGTCCTCTTTATGTACCTCTGCCCGAGCTGTCCTGAACAGATCGCTGTTTCTGGAACTCACAGTGCTGAGAGGAGGATTTATCTGGAAGCTAAGGATTCTTCAGTTTCCAGATTCCTGCCAGGGCCCTGGGAGGGCCTCCAGCAACTTTATATTCAAAATTTTGTATTTTTTTTTTTTAACACATTCCCCTTTCAAATATGCAAATTTCAGGTTGCACAAAATCTCGTTCCATCGAGGAACGTGCTCTTTGGTGTCTCCATTTTCTCTGCAAGGACTCCCCAGTCCACTCCGAATCCTGGCTGGCCCACTCCTCTTTTAGACTCGGCTCTGAAGCACCCCACATTGTCAGGTTCCGTCCCTCATCTGACACATATTCATCGGGTGCCCACACTCTGCCAAGCCTTGTTCTAGGTGTTGAGGGAACAGTAAATAAAATGGAAATCTTTGCCTCTGTGGAGCTTGTAATCTAACTGGGAGTCAGGTGTGGGGGAAAGCCAGTTCATACTAAGGGGTCAAGTGCCACGTCTGTCTGTCTCCCCTCTGGACTGTGAGCTCCCTAGAGTGGGTTCTGTGTCCTTATGATCTTGGTGTCTCAAAGACCTGGCACAATGCGTGTGGATAGGGACAGGTTCAGTAAAAGTCTGTGGAGAGAGGGAGCACATAGCTGCTAATAACATTTGCATGTGAGGAAGGGATGCAACTACTAATTACAGGAAAATGAGGATTTTTCCCTTAAGATTTAAAAAAAAAAGATTTTATTGATTCATTTGACAGAGAGAGACAGATCACAAGTAGGTGGAGCAGCAGGTGGGGGAGACGGGGAAGCAGGCTCCGTTCTGAGCAGGGAGCCCGATGCGGGGCTCGATCCCAGGACCCTGAGATCATGACCTGAGTCAATGGCAGAGGCTTAATCTGCTGGACCAGTCAGGCGCCCCTCTCTTCAGATTTAACCACTTCATGAAGTTCCTGGTGGGCGGATGCAGTGAGAGTTGTGTGTAAGAAAGGAGCAACGGGAAGGCTCCCTGGGCAGCCCCGACTGACTCCTGGCTTCAGAAGGAGCCTTCTCGTTGCAGAGCTCGTTGCTGCGTGCTCCCCTCCCCAGGGACAGTGTTGGGGTCCTGTCGGCAGCGTCGAGAAGTGCACCATTTTGAAAATGGACTAAGTTCCGTGAGGAATTTTTATCTCAGCCAATCAAGTAGCTTTTACAGTCATGCAGATAAATCAAGGAAGTTTTAAATTCTTTATAAGCAGAAACAATAAATTTCTCTTTTCTTAAAATAGAAAGCTCCCAGAGTTGCTGTTTCCTCAGTTTGCTATTTCAAGAAGCGGTATTCAGGATTGAGCTTGTGTTAACATTTAATTACCAGAGACACAAAGTCCAGAAATGACTAGAAAGTTCCCAGGAAGCTATCCTGTCAGAGGGAGAAGCAGTGAAATCAGTAAGCCTGTCTGCTGAGCTCTTCCTGTGGTTTTCGAGGCTTCATACATGATTGGCCAAAATTGAGCTCATCTGTGCGCCTGTACTCTCCAGCTATCCTGGATTCCAGAGGAATCTCACTTTCCTGGCATCCAGAGGAGTCCCTAGCTTCTGTTTGCCTTTGGATCTGGAATTTCAATTTGCATGGATGTTCGGCAGCCAGACCCACAGCAACAAATGCTGGAGGAAGGAGTGAGGTTGGAGAGCTTCGAAGGGAGGTTAATGGGGAGGACACTGCGGAGCATGCCTTTTGTCACCTGTGACTGCCACAGGATCACGGGCTCACCATGCTGCCCCTGCTTCCACCAATGGATGGGGACTGGTGGGGTCGTGGTATCAGGGGCTAACCTGTACCCATGTTGTTCCTTGAGATGCAGCTCCTCCTTCCCACTGTCCTGATCACATGGCTTTGGCTTCAGACCTTACCCGTAGATCTTCAGCAAGGAAGCCAAGATTTCTGTTCATTGTTATGCGCATGTCTGTGGGCACTGGGCCTCCCAAAACTCTCTAGTAGAGTCTGCCTCTGCTCTGTCCTCTGAAGGGCCACCTAACCGGCTGTGAGCATTGCAACATGGGGCTCACCGCCTGCCCCTCTCACCGCCTCTAGAATCTTCAGTCCTGCTGCTCTCATGGCCCTGCCCTAGGGGAGTGGGTCTGAAGTGCTTCTGTCTACACCCGAACCCCCCAACTGTTGTTCTTCTCGGTCTTGCCTGACACAGGCTTCATCAATACTCCATTCAGTTTTTAATGGAAGCGTCTATTGATACTTATTTTGGGCTCAGTCCCTGAATCCCAGTGTCATCTCTGTTAGTATACAGTTTCCTCTGTTTGGCCTTTTGTGTTTCCTTCTTTGTGCATGCCCTTACCATTGTTGTCTGTTGAATTTTACATGTCCTTGGAGCGTGCAGGAAAGTTTTTGTGAACAGATTGGTTAAACAATGTCTGTGCAGCCTTCACCACTCCCCTCCCCCACCAAAAAAAAAATCACTGTCATGCAGACAACACATTAAATAATAATAATGCTTATAATAGTGAAAATGACACATTTATCATTTCAGTATCATTTTATCATTTCAGTAGTGAAAATGGCATCATTTATCACGTGCCAGCTTGCGGGCTCTCTCAAGCATTTCCCCAGCACGCACCCAGCAGAGCCTGATAACAGCCCCACACACCGGTGCAGCCCAGCTTTCTTCTCCCTGAACTGCACTGCCTTTGATTTGATCCACATGTGGGGTATCTCTGAGCAGATCCAGGTTTTGTGAGTGATGCAGTTTAGAACGTGGGGGCCTTGTCTAAAAATGTGACTCCAAATTATAAATACAAAACGAGCCCTGGAAGTTAATATATATTTAGACGTTGAAAGGAAATCACTGCAAATTAAAAAGCTACCTCAAAACATAAATGACAGAAATACAAGCAAATAGCACATTTTTTTAAGGTTTTATTTATTTATTTGACAGAGATCACAAGTAGGCAGAGAGGCAGGCAGAGAGAGAGAGAGAAAGGAGGAAGCAGGCTCCCTGCTGAGCAGAAAGCCCGATGCAGGACTTGATCGAGGACCCTGAGATCATGACTCGAGTCGAAGACAGAGGTTTAACCACTGAGCCACCCAGACGCCCAGAACAACACATTTTTATGAACAGATCTCGTGGTACATCTCAGTAATACTGTCTTCCCTACATTTTGTTTGGTTTCATACTGTTATTACCTCTTCATATGATCATGGTTTGATCACTCTTATTCCAAGGATGGATCATTTAAACTTACCTATAGCATTTAGTCAACATCTGTATTTTATTAATCACTGTTCAGCAAAGTTCCCTCTAGTTTAATAACATAGGGTAACATCACATAAATTTTTAGGATTGAAAAAAAAACCTCTAGTAGGTTTCCTTCATATATGAACTGAATAATTTGGGGGTATTCTTAGATTGTGCAATGGCTTACCTCAAATAACCCCCCAGCAGTCCTGGGGCCAAACCCTTGGAGATATACTTGTATTGCAACATAGCCCCTCATGCTGCCCCTCATGTGACGTTGAGTCATGACCTTGGGTGGACTGACATTGTGGCCGTGGAAGCCAAGATGCAGAGCAGAAACTGAACTCTGCACAGACTCAGGCCCTGGACAGGGGTCAAGGCAAGTGAGGGACACCCATCTTTTCCCACAGTTGTTATGTCCCTGGGTCCTGGGCTAGATGCAGGGGTGTGGGGGGCAGAGAGAAGGAGACTCAGCCCTGCCTCAGGCCACTGAGAGTCAAGAAGGTAAGCTGTTCGCTGGTCGTTTCAACCCAAGGCAGAATGAACTGCACTCCAGTTCTGCTACTAACTGGGGTGTCCCTGTTAGGAGGTGTGCCCCAGGTACAGAACCAAGTACTTTTTGTGTGCCCTGGGGCTGGAGCAACTCTGCATTCACTCTGTTGGCATATTTGCCTGTGGGAGATTAGTGTTTAGAGGAAGGATTCTGCTAAAATAGGACATTTGTCAGCGGCAGCCCACAGGGCTGTAGGCTGGTGACAGGTGCAGAGGTGTGAGTGAGTGACAGGAGGAGCAGGCCTGTGTCACAAGTGGGGCCCCATTGCTTCTGTGCTGGGCCTAGGGGTTAGAGATACAGCGAGAACCCGCATGGCAGCCTCCACAGGACAGTTGCACGTGGGTCAAGGAGTTCAGAACTTTGCCCACCTGAAGAATTCTCACTCTTCAGCACATTGAGGCATCACTTTGGTGCTGAACTGAGGAAATGTCCCTGCCCATGGGTGGCAGTCGGCTCAGCCTCCTCCCTTAGCTCTGCATTTAACTTCTGCCAGCACCTCCTGCTATATTGAATTAATGTTTACAAGCCACCCTCTCCCACTCTCCAGAATGTCCTCAGCTCCGCTCCGTGGCTACTCTCCAAGGAATGACAGCCCTCCCCAAGAACTGTATAAAATTTTGGAAAATCATATGTATACACATTTTGGGGAAAGTGGGCCCAGGTTCTCAGAGGGGTCTGTAACCCTAATGAGGTTAAAAACCTCAGGCCTGGGCTTGTTCCTTGTCCCTCTCTGAATATTAAAATTCCAGCCCAGGTCCTGGGACATCAAAATCCCTGGGGGAGCTTGTGCCAACGCAGATACCTAAGTTCTACCTGTAGAGTTTCTGATTCAGTTTACTTTTGTATCAGCTTCTCGGGTGCTGCTGCTTGTTACTGGGACCCCACTTTGAGAACCAGTCTTGGAGACTTTTGGAAACTGAGAGTACCATGGTCCTCTCCCTGTCTGATTTCACAATAACCTAAAAAGCAAATGTTCATAAATGAGGACATTTAACTTCCAAATTGGGGACAAAAGCTAAAGAAGTTGTATACATAGATTGATTTACAATTTTCCCTTGCTACAGAAGCAACATAATCACGCTGCGTACAAGTTCAGAATGTCACAGGCTCAAGAGCTGACCAAACCCCCATTGTGCTTAGCGAAACACAGCATCTTTGGCTAAAGTCCAAACCAGTGTATTCTCAGGTGTTCAAAATGTGATTCTGATGGCCCTGGATTAGCTCTGTCTATGTCCTGGGTTGATTTGGGTAATTCTGGGCTCAGAATCTTGCTTTTGACCATAGAAAATCAAGAACTTGGCTCCTGTACCTGTGTCATCCTGGGAAGGATTAAACTTCATTGTGTTGATGGCTTTAAAAACCAAGGCCATGAGCCAGATCTATCCTAAGCCTCTTTCTACTAAGCAGGAAATGGGGTACTGGCAGTCTGATAATTAGCTAATTTCATTTTGCTGTTAGTCATTCCTGTCACCAGTGATGCTATAAGCCAGTCAGTTCCCTACCCCAGTGGGCTGTTCCCCACTCATGTGACCACTTGGAAAAGCTCAGTGATGCTGAAGTACAGTGAACAGCTGTAACCAGTGAATCATCCTTTCAAAGAAGAGTAGAAAATAGGCAGTTAGGCCCTTAGCCCCCAGTTGAGTAGGCCCAGAGGTATGACTTCCCACGGGCCCACTGACCTTTGTTTGTAGCTGCTGCTTCAGTCTTTATCTTCCCGGTGTGTTTCCTCCACTTCTGCTGCTCCTGCCTGTCCTACCCCTGGGCGTCGGCCCCTTTGGTCTCTTCCTCCCCCACCTCCACCTTGTCTCTTTTCCTGTTCCCTCACCGGTCTCCATCCTCACCCTTTCTCCTCCCAAGGCCACGTGAGGCATGGTGCGGGTGACTTGTTATTTGTATTTGAAGCAAGAGCTTTTTGTCTTGCTCTTAGGTAACAAGTGAGTCACTCCTAGTTGACCCCTTTTCCTTGGGGTCAGTGGTTCTGCCGTTGCTGAATACGGCTGCCCCGTCAGGGCTCAGTGAGTGATCTAAGGATCTGTCCATGTGTCAGATCTTCACAGTCCTTGAGACCAAACAAGACATGACATTCTTCCGTGAAGATTTCCCTGATACTGAAATCAACCTTGTGGGCTTTCCTGTTTACAGGCTCCATCATTCCTTACCAGAACGTTGGCTTAGAAACCCTCCCCACATTTACTCTGCTTGAGCGCTGGCGCACACAGACTCGTTAAAGGGTGGCCTGGAGAAGGAGTTCTCTGTGACAGAGGCCATGTTCTGACCCAGTCTGTAGGTTACCTTGGACTCTTCCGGCTACTCGCTCAACTTGTCATCTACCTCAGTAACACGGAATAATGTTTCCATTCCTCTACCTTATCCTGGCTCTAAGTGATGTTAAAAGATAAGCTGAGGTGTATTAAAGCATTGGTAGAGTTTGAACAAAAATCATTTCAAGTCAGGTGGCACCAAACCGGAAGTTGTTAGGATCAGTTAGGAGCTTGGAGAGACTTAACAGAGGGAAAGAGCAGAAGCAAAGGGAGGAATAATTTTGTAACCTTGAGGCATTCCCTAGTTGGATTTTGGTTGGCTTAGAGATGCCACAAGGGCAGTCGAGTCCCCTCAGTGACGCAGCCTCCTTGTTTAATTAATTTTCCAGTGGATGAAGTGTGATCATCTGTGTGAAGCCTTCCAGCTTACACAGAGGCACCCAAAGCAAGGTAATCCTGACAGCCACAACCTTACATTGTGTCATTAGCTACTTCCAAGATACAGTCAGGGGAAAACAGTAATCCATGCAGTTAACGAAAGCATATCAGAAACAGGCAGAACTGACCTGTGAATATTTTTAGAGTTTTCACTTATTAAATCTTTTAAACAATCTAGGTTTAGTCAAATGGTGAGAGAGAATCATTAAATACATTTAAGAACGTGTACACTTTGGGGTGCCTGGGTGGCTCAATGGGTTAAAGCCTCTGCCTTCAGCTCAGGTCATGGTCTCAGGGTCCTGGGATCGAGCCTCTCTCTCATCGGGCTCTCTGCTCTGCCGGGAGCCTACTTCCCCCTCTCTGCCTGCCTCTGCCTACTTGTGATCTTTGTCTGTCAAATAAACAAATGAAAATTAAAAAAAAAAAAAAAAAGAACGTGTACATGTATTGTATCAGCCCAGAGACAGGAAACATATCAGTTAATTGGAAACAGAAAATTAATATGAAGAATTATTAAATTGGTAAAAGGGATTAATTACTAACGGGCAAAGGAAACTACAGCATAAATCGGCAAACGGTGACTCTTGGGTAGAATCTGGCTGTGGCCTGTTTCTGTAAAGTTTTAACACCACTCTGTCCATTTGTTTATTTATTGTCTGTGGCTGCCTTTGTGCTCAGAGTTTAGTAAACAGTAAGCTGGTGAAGCCCGAGATATTTACTCTCAGCTCTTTGCTGAGAGTTTGCCCGCCCCTGCGCTAAGAATACAAGAATAGTCTACCTAGAGAGCTGTGCTGTAGGAGCAAGGCAAAAACTCCCAAACGTCATTGGTTAGAAAAGACCCTTTCTCAGTAGGTCCCTTCAGCACCTCTCTGACACCTCTGGTGTAGAGGACCAGGTCACCCCCTCGGAGCTTACCTAGTCACCATCATGTGCTGGACAGCGTATGGAATAGGGGAGAATGCAGTGTCCATCTCATCCTGCTGGATGGATCTCTCTCTCTGACCTCTCTCTAATGTAAGTGTAGCTGTCGCTATCTAGAACTCCGTCAGTGTGTAAAGCTATGATCACCTTTGGGTTTTCTTAGGAATATAGTCCTGGTTCCCAGAGACAGTGTTGCTAACCAGGACATCAATCCATTCTGCCAACAAACACTTAAGGACTGATTACTGCATGCAATTTAACAAACTGAAGTAAAGAGCATATTATTTAAGTCAAATTAAAGTATTCTGGAGAGTATTTTTATTGGTTTCTGTGGCAATTCTTTCTTTAAAAACACTTTGTGTTAGTCTCTCTCTTTTTTGAACATCTTCTGAATGTAGAAACCGTTCAACATTATGAATATCTTGTAGGAAGAAATTACACTCCTATTAGGATAGCTTTAATTTTTTGTGTATATTTTTATTTCTGTCCGTAAATGTATATTTTGCTAAATTATAACAGTGCCCTTGTTTGGTCATTGCATTTCTTTTTTTAGCAAGTCCAAACATCTTTGTAGAGTCTACTTTTAAATCAGGCAATTGAAGTTAAAATAGGCATTTGTATGTATGTTAGGTGGAGTAAGCCGACAACCGCTTTAAACAACTCCAGAATCTCAGTGGTTAACACAGTAGGTGCTTTTGCTCCTGCTCACGGATATTTTGGCACCTGTTTTCAGGAAGCAGCCTTCCGTTTGGTGGTTCAGGGTCCAGATTCCTTCTCTCTTGGGGCTTTATCCTCTCTTCAGGCCTCCTGAGTCCTGTACATGATGCTGGCAGAGGGGAGAAGGGAGGGAGGCCATATCAGTCACTCAGGGCAGCTGGCATAGAAGATAAGCAAGCCGGGGGGGGGGGGGGTTGATGATTAAACAACATATTTATTTCTCACCGTTCTAGAGGCTGGGAAGTCAAGATCAAGGCACCAGCCAACTTGGGGTCTGGAGAGAGCCCACTTCCTGGTTCGTAGATGGCTTTCTCCTCACAGTGTCCTCACACGGCAGAAGGGAGTTCCCAGGGGTCTGTTTTATAAGATTACTAATCAATTCATAAAGCCTCTACTTTCATGACTTAGTTGCCTCCCAAAGCCCCCACTTCCTAAAACCATCACACTGGGGATTAGGTTTCAGCGTGCGAATTTTGGAAGGAATACATCATTCAGTCTCTGGCAGAGAACTTTTACGGTCCAGGCTTGGCAGTGGCCATACTCCTTCCCCTCACCTGCCACTGGCCTCAAGAAACAGGGCCACGCCTAACCCCGGGGAGGCTGGGAGAGGTGGTTCCGCTGTACCTAGAAGGAGAGAAGAGGTTTAGGGAACACGTAGCAGCCTCAGCCACAATTCCCAATGTGATGACACATACCGGATGTCTTTAATATGTTTCATTTGTATTGTCATTTGAATAGACATAAAATGTTGAGATTATGCAATCAGATGATTTTTGTTAATAGTTTCAAAAATAATCTTGTAGGAACTATTGATATTGTGGACTTAGCTACCTCTGAGAACTTGTGTGTATGTGTGTGTGTGCGTGTGCATGCTCATGCACTTGCGTGCCCGCTTTATTACTTGTCATACTGCGATATAGCTTTCTCCTTGACGTAGCCCATGTAGTGCCTTCCGTGTGGGTAGTGATCAGTAAACACCATGGCAATGCCTGGCAATAGACAGAAGAGATTTTTACTGAGAAGGCTAACTTTGGAAATAGTCAAACAAAGCATATTCTCTCATTTCTTTTCCCGCTTGCTTGTTGCCTCTAACTTCTCAGTGCATGGTAAGGATGGTCGTTCCTACCTGCTCAGGTTCACGCACAAGCTCTGGTTTAGGTGATACCATCCTCTCACCCCTCATAGCTCACGTTTTTGTGTGTTTCAGTATTATATAATGAGTATGTAGACATTTCACGAGACAGGGAGATATTTTGATACTGTGAGAAGAGTTCTGTGGAGTCTTATATGAAATAGTGAGCCCTGTGGATGCTTTAATCCTGGGCCAAGAAGGGTGCCACTGTTGGCATCCAGCCCTCACTGCCAGCCCACAGTTGGACGTCTACACAGGGCAGTTCTGGAAGAGCCCGAGGCTTGGATGGGGACTGACCTAGCCAGGGGTGACCCAGGACACGACTGGATGTTCTACCAGACTTCATAGCCTCCTTTGTGCTTTTGTAACTAATAAAGCAGAATTGTAGACAGAGTACCAGGAAGCGTCTTCTGTTCTTTCGAAAATAACTTTTCTGTCTTGTTTCTGATTCTCCTTGTAGCAAAATTGACATAATGTCACTGAAGAAAAGTTGGAAAATGCAAAAATAGTACAAAGTTCTTTAATCATTTATCTATAAGAATGTTTCAATTACTTTTTTTTTTTTTAAACTTTTAGGCGAAGCCAAAGCTGATTGAACCACTCGACTATGAAAATGTCATCGTCCAGAAGAAGACACAGATCCTGAATGATTGTTTAAGGGAGATGCTGCTCTTCCCTTATGATGATTTTCAGGTAGTTAACTTTCAAATAGAGCCATGTGGTTGGTCTTTACAAATAATTGTTTTTAATCTACTGATTTATTATTTGATTATTTAATTTTAGGATTTTTAAAAGATAAAGATGTTATTTAAGAGAGAGAAGTTAAAAAAAAAGAGAGAGAGAGAAGTTATAAAAAAAAAGAGAGAGAAGTTATATTGTTACGTTTTTCCATGCATTCCTTTATGGGTTGATTTTTAAAAATGGTATTATTTTTGCATATAAATACGTACAGATATGAATATGTGGTATATATGTTTATATATGCATATAGGCAAATACATGCATATGCATACATACACACATGCATGTATTACATGTAGGACATAAGTATTTTTTGTATGTGTTATACTTTTAATAAAAGTGCTATACTCTGGGCGGATTTAATGGACGCAAGCACCTCGTGTGTCTTATGAGCTTTGAAGAGAGATTTACGGTTTCTGCCCGTGCCTCAGTGCTAAGGAGAGCATTTGCTGGGGAGCACTGGAGGAATTTGTCGTGCGTCCTTTTAGGGTCACATTTTGGGAAGCCACCACGAGAGAACCCCTGAATGGCATGTGGGCTCCCAGGGAAGGGCTTGGGGGTAACCAGGAATGTTCTGACATCTGCCTCTCTGGTGAGCGACACGTGGTGTTCCTTGGATCTCGGGGTGTGGGGGGAGGCTTCCAGCAGACTGGCCCACCTCCTGCTGGGAGCTGCTCTGAAGATTGTTGCTTCAGGTTTCAGGTCGTGAGAGCCCTGTGGCTGAGCCACCCACAAGAGCTGTGAGGCCAGTGAGGAGGGATAGTAGGATCCCAGTGGTGTTAGAGGCCTGGCTGCCTGCGGTCACTTGTGGGCTGTGTGCAGGTTTAGGTTACTCTCCTTGCTCTCTGGGACCTGCCTCATTGTGTGCTTCTTATCTGCCTCGAAGCTTCTTTACCTGGTGCTGTTATCATCCAATGCCCTGTTTCCTCTGAATTGAGCTGTCTTTTTTTTTTTTTTTTTTTTAAAGCTTCACTCTTTGTGGGTTAATTTGAAAAGTGTTATGGGAGCACCAGGGTGGTACAGTCGGTTGAGCCTCCAACTGTTGATCTAGCTCAGGTCCTGATCTCCGGGTCATGAGTTCAAGCCCTGGTTTGGGCTCCACACTGGGTGTGGAACCTACTTAAAAATAAAAATGAAAGTAAATTAAAAAATAAAATAAAAAGACTACCTACTTCTAAAACAAAACAGAATAGATGCTGTTGAAATACCTGATGTTAAAAGCATTCCCCCCACCACTTTCTTTTAATCCCAATGCCTTAAACATAACCTACCACATACAGTTCTGTGCCTACTGCATTGTCTTTAGAAACTTCCATGTTGATAACAATTGTTAAGTTATATTCTTTGAAGTTTTTTTTTCCCACCAGTTTCCCAATTTCTACCAGTTTACAACAAAGCTGGGAATTCTCACAAATGTTCACTTTTTTTTAAGACTTCTAAGAGGTACATGTGAAGAAAATGATTATTCTTTCATTCCTTCCTGAAAAATAAGGAATGCTGTGGAAGTGGCATTGGCCCTGAGTGTGACTCTGCTGCCCAAGTACCTTCCACTGATAAGTGGTTTCAGATCATGCCTCAAAATACGATGTTTTTGAAAATGTCATTGCATAGTAGACTACTCACCTAAAACATAAATGGAAGCCTCAGAATTATTTCTTTTGCCCGTGATTTTGGCAATAAGTTTATCAGCATGAGAAGTTAAATCAGATGATTACAAATTAGGCTTCATGTTGACACATGTTTCCTGTAGTGTGCTCCGAGGAAACTAAAGGTTATCTCAAGTTTCTCTGAGCATGAAGTATATGTATTCTTCTTGGTATGAGTAATAAAGTTATCCCAGTGTTTGCAACCTAGAATGCAAAGTTGTGTTTGCAGCCCGAGATAAAATTACTCACGATGCAAACAAACCAAAGAAACAAGATACAGTTAATTCAGTATCATCTTTTACTCCAGGGACAAGGAACCTGGGTGTTTAAGCAGTTGTAGAACCAGATGATTGAAACTCTGAGAAAAACTCTTTTGTCCCTTTTGCTTGTAATGATTTCCGTGGAGATACCAGGCATAAAATTTCTAGGAAAGGCAAAGAACTCACTGACATTTTGCTGGCCAAGATTGAATAAGGGTTATTTTCTGTTTTCGGGAAGTTTTTCCCAAAGATTGAGGAGCTTGAATTTCAGCTTTGATCCCCCTCACAGCAATTACGATGGGCTCTATTTAAATTTGGAGGCTGTTATGTGTTTTCCTGGAGATTGCTATATTCTAGGCAAGGCCATTTACACTGTGCTTTCTTGTTAGATTGTCTTGGTGATTTTAATAACTGTCCACTTAGCTCAATGAGCAAAATGTCTTAGAAGTGTCACAGATTCCCTCTGTCCCTCTATTTTTAGGCAGAATAGAATTCCTTCTATTATTAGAGGCAAGGGAAGAATTAGATCAGGGAAAAGTACTTCATATGGAAAAAAACCAGCAAGATGGTTCGGAAGTGGGTCAAATTGTGAGCAAAATGCACGCTGGGGGTTAATTTGCAGGATCATGCTTACTAGTTAAACAGTATTAGTTAGCTGTTAAAATAATAGAACTTTGTGCAAAGCTCTGTCAGTGCATTCGCAGTATGGATAGTGATGAAACAATTGTACACTTTTAGAGCAGGACATACGTTAATCTTGGTCAGGGTTTTTTTTTTTCCTTAAGATTTATTCATATATTTTAGGGGGAGGAGAGTCTGAAGCAGAATCCTGCAAGTGTGGTGCCTGATGCCTGGTTCGATCTCACAACCCTGAGATCACAACCTGAGCCCAGACCACGGCTGGATGCTTAACTGACTGCGCCATCTAGGCGCCCTGATAGCGATCAGCTTTCAAGGACACCTGTGTTCTCTGAACACTAGTCTTATGTACAGAAAATTTTTTTGGTCAAATGTATTTGCTGAGAGGTGGGAGAAGAGAGTTTAAAAGAAACCGACAGGCACCTGGGTGGCTCAGTTGGTTAAGCATCAGCCTTCGGCTCAGGTCATGATCCCAGGGTCCTGGGATGGGGGTTTGCATCCGCTGGGAGCCTGCTTCTCCCTCTGCTGCTCCCCCTGCTTGAGTGCACGTCCTCCATGTCACATAAATAAATAAAATAGAAAAAATAAATAAACTGACAAAATAACCTGAGAGTCATGGAGTCACTATGGATTTAAAAAAAGGCAGAAGGATAGTTCTCACACTCAGAATATTTATGAAGTTGAGTTTTATCGGCCCCGGGTGAGGGGCAGGGGTGTGCGGCTCCTGCACCCCTCACTGGCTGACTGCACTCCTTTTTCAGAATCAGCCCCATGCTTTGGGGTCTGTTCTCTTCTGTCTCTGTGTTGCCTTCATGGTTCTCCTTGTTGGCGATACCTTCTTTTCTCTTCCATCTTTTTAGAATCTTCTTACCCTTCTGAGGCCACTTCACATCCCATGTCCTCTGAAGATGTTCAAGTTCACAGTGATTTTTTCCCCCCATTCTCTTAATCCCTTTAATACTTACTGTTCACACTGTAAGTAGTAAGTTATTAGATGTAACTTATATCTAATTTAAGGTTTTACATTTACATCTAAGTACCTTGTCTTGGGCTTTTCCCTAACAGTTTCTTAGGCCTTTTGTGGTCCTGGGTCACCACCTGTGCTGTGGCCAGGATGAAGGTTCAGGCTGTGTGTGTGTGTGTGTGCGCGCGTGTGTGTGAATCTCTGTTCTCCCACCCACCTCACACCCACCTAATCTCTTTACTGTTAGAATGTTTTAGATCAAGAAATGGAAGTTGACTCTTATTGAAGAAATGACACATGTATGCATGACTGAAAATAATGTCCAGGATTGCTCCCTTTCTCGTCAGACACATAGAGCCGGATGTGGGTCTGGCCATTGACTTCTAATCACAGTTCTCTTTCAGGTGGAAGTCCTTTACTGACATGCTGGTGGCTTGATGTTATTATTTTTTTTAAGATTTTTTTTTTTTAAACTTGTTTATTTGAGTGATAGGAGTAGAAGAGAGAGAAGAGTATAGAGAGAAAAGTAGGGGGAAGAACTGAGGGAGAAGCAGGCTCCCTGCTTTGGGAGCCCAAGGCAGGGCTCGATCCCAGGACTCTGAGATCATGACCTGAGCTGAAGTCAGATGCTTAACGGACTGAGCCACCCACGTGCCCCACGATTTGACTGACTTAACTGTTGCCATCACTCCGCTGAATCTGTACTTGCCTTGGAGCTCCGTGTACCATGTACCCTTGTCCCTGATTTGTTACATTGCTTACTAATTTGTGCGCAGCTGTGTGAAGTGGTAGAATATGGGAAAGGTAGTAATTAGTCAGAAACGATGCTGGTGGCAGTTTATGGATACCATGTATATATCACATAAACTAGTGTTTGGTGTGTGATATAAACTAACAAGGATAGAATTTGTGTGGAAGAATAGAAAAGAGCGTATCATGTTTCACTCCCAGAAATGTCCCTAAAGGAGTCGAAAGCAGAGACTTAGAGACACGTGTGCCCCGTGTTCATGGCAGTGTTAGTCACAACAGCCAAAAGACAGAAGCAACCCCAGTATGCACCAGTGGATGAATGGGTAAACCAGATGTGGTCTTTCCATAAAATGGGATGTTTTTCAGCCTTCAAAGGGAAGGAAATTCTGCCATGGACCACAACGTGGATGAGCCTTGAGCATATTATGCTAAGTGAAATGTGACATTCAGAAAGGACAAATTTTGTATGAGTCCCTTAGAAGAGGTACTTAGATTAGTTACATTTATGGAGACAGGAAGTAGAATGGTGGTGGTCAGGCGCCGGGGGAATGGGGCGTTAGTGTTCGATAGGTACAGAGTTTCGGTTTTGCAGGATGATAAGAGTTCTGTGGGTGGATGGTCGTGATGGCTTCAGCACAGGCTGAAGGCTCCTGGACTGTACACTTAAACATGGCTTAAATGGCAAACTTAATATTATGGACATTTTACCACAATGGGGGGGGGAGCATGTGGTTGCAGGATTTCTGTGCTCCATGGATGTGAAATGGCTGTATCCTTAAAGTTATCCCAAGTCAGGGTGAAGAGTAATTTCTCCAGTGTTCTTAATGCATATTTCATGGTTTAGTATCATCATGTTCCCTAGTAAGAGAATTTAAAAGGAAAGACAGGCGTACCAAGGAAAGATTATTAGGAATGGGCAATCCTAGAAATTTTCATTTTTGGCAGTGTTTAGATACAGGAGAATCCTAGAGCGTTCTCAGCATTGTATAGAAAAATGTGGTTAATCCATTTCCCTTTAAATAACATCCTGATTTTTATTTTCCCCCTGTTTCTTTTCCTCTTCTACTTAACATGAGACTGATAGTGATCTACAAACCAGTGACCTGAAAAGGAAGCCAGGCCCTGCTGCTTACAAAGGGCCTGGAAGTCCCTGATCTCATTTCCCATCTGTCCTTTTGAAAAGAAAAAAATTCTTTCCACACTGTTTTGTCCTCACTTTTTATTACATGCTGCCAAAAAAATAACCTCAGTACTTTGTTTTGAGCTTTTTATTGAAAAATGTTCTTTTGATAAATTCCTCGAAATTTTTATCAGAGGGAATTCAGTGGCCAACAGTGTAACTTTCTGTGAACATTGTGGTTTCTGGGATATTAGTTCATGTCTAGGACTGAACCCACCTGAATAAAATCTGGATAAATAATATTTCGAAATTGAAATTGGCCAGACCTTCAGGACATGAGAATTTTAATTCTAGTTTAAGTAATGACTTTTACAGAAAACTGGGATAGATCATATTTTTATGATCAAATATGTCTTAAAAGCTTATATTTTGGATGGAACTGATCAGTTGAATTGAAAAGTATATTTGTTTAGCTTGTAATTGATAGTTTTAATCCTTGTGCAATGGGGTGCAGCCTTGTGAGTTGCTTAGAACAGGAGACCCGGCTCTTGCTTTCAAATTGCTCAAAATTTAGAAGAGATAATGACCTAAGGTTTCTAATAAGAAGGAGAATGTGACTATTAGCATGAGAGAGATTGAGTCTTATGGGAGTTTATCCTATTAAGTTGGAGATGGTGGGACATCCAGGTGCTGAGAATCCTTGAAGTGGTTGGAAATGCAGAAGTTCAGTCTGAGAGAGGGGCAGGGGTTATTGAACTGGACTCACCCATAGCAGTGTGAGCCAGTGGCCCGGAGGCCTAGAGCATGGGGGTACCTCCATGGGGACTGGATCTTGGGTGTACCTTTCACTGAGGAAGGAGGGAGGTAGGGACCAAAGACAGACAGCTGGGAAAGAGCCAGGAAACTTCAGGGTCCTGGAAGACAGTGAGAGGACTTGGAAGAGGATAGGCAGAAAGGGCAAACAGTCTCGTGCTCCCCCTGATGGGCTGGGGGAGTTGATACCGAGGATGTCTTGACTAGTGAAGATAGTTTCTGGCCAGGGCTGCTGTGAGCAGGTGGGTACAGTGGTTAGTATTACATGGTAGTAGAGAGAAGGCATCATTGTGGCTCAGAGTAAGAACAAGAGGCTTTAACAGGATTGGGAAAATGAGAGAATGAACTAAGAAGGGAAATCCAGGAATGGGGAAGACATGAAAGATGCCAGTGTTACAGGGATGTGGTTTGAAACAGGCTCTTTTCGGGGGCACCTGGGTGGGCTCAGTTAAGCGTCTGATTCTTGGTTTCAGCTCATGTCATGATCCCAGGGTCATGAGAGTGAGCCCTGCATCAGGCTCCACGCCCAGTGGGAAGTCTGCTGGAGAGTCTTTTCCTCTCCCTCCTCCTCTGCATCCCCCTCCCCAAGCTCTCTCTCATAAATTAATACATAATTTTTAAAAAATAGATTTTATTCATTTATTGGATAGAGCAAGAGAGCACAAGCAGGGGGAGCAGCAGAGGGAGAGGGAGAAGCAGGCTCCCTGCCTAGCAGGGACCTGATGCAGGGCTCAATCCCCAGACCCAGAGATCATGGCCTGAGCTGAAGGCAGACGCTTAACCCACTGAACCACGCGGTGCCCCATAAATAAAATTTAAAAAAAGAAAAGAAAAAAGAAACAGGGCTCTTTGGGGGATCTTGGGGATGGAACTGACAGTCTTTGGGGTTCCATCTCTGAACGGTGAGAGGATTGGCTATTGAGAAATTTAGAGTGGATTGGGCTGAGGGACTAGTGACTGGCTGGCTCATTGGCGGGGTGCTGTGAGAAGGGTTTGGAAAGCTAGAGAATAGGATGAAGAGGGGGTGACAGTTAAGAGTCATAGATTGATTAATTCCTCCGCTGCTGTAACCGTGGCCACAGCCCTCACCCTTTCATGTCATGCTGTGGTTAATGCAGGAGCCTCCTATCAAGTCTTCTGGATCCTATTCTGGATGCCTTTCAGTTTATTCTAATAGAGTAGCCAGAGTAATTGTTTAAAAATAAGTTTAAAAGGTAGTTTAAAAGTTTAAAATAAGTTTAAAAGGTCAGATGGTATCACCCCTGTGTTCAGAGCCCTTCGGTGAAGACCTTATGACCTCTGTGAAGACCTTATCACAACCTCCCTGACTGTCTTCCTGCTCTCAACTGTAGCCACACTGGTCTCTGCAGGACTCCTCCTTCCCTCCGGGCCATCTCCTGCCTTAGGGCCCTTCCTCAGGCTTTTCCTTGAATTCTTTCCGTGAATTTTTTACCCAGCTGTCTCCCACCTCCTGCAAGCCTTTTGCCAAATCCTTACCTTCTTAGTGAGGTCCTTGCCCGCTGCCTTGCTGCCCGACCCCCTCTGGCCTTCCTGGTCCCATTTACGTCTCATTTTTCTCTCACCACATTGCTTATCCACCTCCAGCGTACTTACCGGTTTAATTGGGAGCTCTGTGGGGCAGGGGTCTTGGTCTGGGGCACTGATGTTTCCAGGCACCTGGAAACACATGGCACAGGGCAGGAATTCACTAATACTTGCTGAGTGGGATGAATGAGTGAGAGGGAGAGAGAGAAAATGAGAAGGTAGGAATCACCAACCAAGAGTGGGCCCTTCCACCTAACATTTTGGTGAAAACAGCCTTCTTGGGAATGTCGGTACTGGAGAACTGAGAATAGAAAACAGGGATGGGGGTTGTAGTGGCAAGATGGTGTGTGGGGGTGGGGGGTAGCAGCGGGCCCCAGACTGAGGCGCTTGAGGTCCTGACATGGCCTTCTGTGGACTGTTGGCCGCGTGCGGAGGCCCTAGAGGTGGATGTTGGGCTGAAAACCTCATGGATGAATGAGTAGAAATGCTTGACTTGGACATAAAGTTGGAGGCATATAAAGTAGCCCTTGGAGAAGGGCCGTTTTCGTGTTTGCATCACACAGGGGGACTTTGCTAGGCAGCACAGATCACAGGGAAGGGTAGGGAAGGGAAGTAGCCTTTTTTCATTAAGGCAGATCTGTATTATTACACGATTTTTATTAGAAATACTGCACAGTGGGACATGTGGGTCACTCAGTCAGTTAAGTTCAGGTCATGATCTTGGGGTCCTGGGATCACACCCCATGTTGGGCTCTCTGCTCAGCAGGGAGTCTGCTTCCCCCTCTCCCTCTGCCCGTGGCCCCCGCACCTTGGACTTGCTCTCTCTCTCAAATAGATAAATAAAATCTTAAAAAAGAAAGAAATACTGCACGCTGCTGAGGAAAACTTACGATCAAGTAGGGAGTTGAGATTAACTACATCAATAACTAGATGAAATAGGATACACACACACACAATCACCTGCATCGATGAATCTAAGATTTGATTCTCTCATGTTGAGTAAAAGATACTGGATAGATCTCATAGTCCAGCACTGTATGCATGTGCTCCCTGCCTCAGGCCGCACTCCCTCTCTCCCTCCCTCCCTTCCTCAGGTCTTTTTCTTTGCTTTTTTAGAAAAAATAATGTTTAGCTCACATTTTAAATAGGTCAGAGAGAATGGTAAATGTCCCACAGTTGGTAAAAAGGTATAAGCACAGACCATCCTTGTAAGCACTGAGGGGTAGGAGGACAGTTTTTTGTATGCGATTAATGTATTTGTCTTAGGTTATTAAATATGAACAACAGACATGCATAGACGAAGTTCTAAGCGAAGGTAGTATCTTAAGACCATGTAAGCACATGGAGATTTATTTCTACTGTGTCTCTCCATTCATTGACTATCCAGTCAATCTTTATAATTGTTCGTAACTATAAAACTGTCTCAAGGTGGCAGACCAGGGGAGTAGAAGCAAGGAGACACGGTAGGATTACATGCAAAAACAAGAACACAGAGTCCTTAAAGAGAAAATCTAGGTTTTGGCTTCAGAATCACCAGATGTCATTGAATGTATTAGTAAGTCCAGAATCTCTGTGGTTGCTGCAACCTGAAAGGTTCCTGCTGTGTGCATTGCTCTGCCTCTTCCTGCCAGGGCCGCCTGGCAGAGTGCATCCTGCTCGGAGTGTCCGACCGTGACCTGAGTGTGCGTGCTGACTGTGTGCGTGAGATCCAGAGAGGACAGAGGAAGGAGGTTCAGTCAAGTCCCCTGATGCCAGAGGTCCTCAAGTCAGGACTTCCCATCTGCTTAGCATTTTGTCAGCGGAGCAGAGTCTCAGCTCCGCCGTGTTTAAAATAAGACTTCGGATGTTCTCCCAGGAACTGATGTGCTGAGGCCCGATGGTCTGGGAAGACCAGTGTGGTGGTGGTGATGCCGGCAAATGCGTGGAGGGATTTGAGGGCAGTTGCCCTTGGTGTGTGACTGAAACTGCTCCTGAGTGTTGAGGAGAACCTGAGGGAGTGAGCCTTCCTGGGAGGAAAGCTCAGCAGGAAGTTGGAATATGTCAATAATGGCCATGGTGTAACACGAAGCGTATTCACCATGCTAGGTGTGGTCTTTTTGGCAACTGAAATTACATTCTAGAGAAAGACATATGGAGCCACATGCAGATAAGTAGAAAACAAAAGAAACTGTGCTGGGTGCCTGGGTGGCTCAGTGGGTTAAGCCGCTGCCTTCAGCTCAGGTCATGATCTCAGGGTCCTGGGATCGAGTCCCGCATCGGGCTCTCTGCTCAGCAGGGAGCCTGCTTCCCTCTCTCTCTCTCTCTGCCTGCCTCTCTGTCTACTGTGATCTCTCTCTGTCAAATAAATAAATAAAATCTTAAAAAAAAAAAAAAGAAACTGTGCTTGCTTATATCTTCTTCAAGGTTTTGTTACCAGATGGAACGTAAATCAATCAGAGGGAAAATAGGCGCTCTAGACCCAAGATTTAGTCAGAATCAATTCTCTTGGCCAGAAGTTTAGGCCCTGGTCTCTCTGTTACTAATCTGGGTGTTGGGGTAAGTGAGTTACTAATCTGGGTGTTGGGGTAAGTGAGAAGCCTTCTTAAAACTCACTGGATGCCTTTAAGTTTATTATTTTCTTAATTTATAGTTCAGAGATAACATTTGCCCTAAAATTTGGGTTCTCGTAGATGTGCAAGAAGCATAAGCAACACTCCATGCAAGAAAGCTCTTTGTAGCCCTGGCTGATGTCCCTCAGTTGGCAGGGAGGGAGCTGAGGGCCTAGGAAGCAGCCTCCTTCCTCTCAAGGGAACAGCCGTTCATTTCTGGGGATTTGCAAAGTCATGTGATGTGGAGCAGATTTTGGGGAAGCTGGACCTGCCACTTGTCCCCCAAATGACCAAAGGCTACTCCTCGTTTTCTGGACATCGCCCCCCATGCTGTTTTCTCTTGTGAAGTGGTATTTAAGAGTGACTAAAACCAAGCTTTGTTGTAACACCAAACCCAACATAAACCAAACAAAATCTCTAAAAACTGAACTTAATTGATGAGTCTGGTTATGAAGGGCTGTGAACATGAGCTTATTTATAGTTTACTGCATTTGGAAAGCTATGTAATGTATGATTTGGGGTGTTAGCAGAATGAAATTGTTATGACTCTCAAAGGTCTACTGACACCTATAAATGCATGTGACATTTTAGGAAGCAGGACATGATGTGGTGACAGAGGCTACCTGAAGGCTCACCAGCTCTGAGACACTGTCTCATCTGGAACCCTGAGTGATCTTACAGTTGAGTGAAAGCATCCACATTTTAAAATCTCAGCCGCCCATTCACTCAACAAACATTTATGTTGTGCCCTATGTTCTGCTGGGTGTTGGAAAAGCAAAGACAAGCAGGAGAGTCGGCAGGTCTCGCGGCTGGTTGGGGACATGGGTGGTGCCAGCGGCCCAGCAGTCAGGTGGATGGCCTGGTGCATGAGGGAGTCCTAAGTCCCCATGTGCTGGGGGGCTGAAGACAGCCAGGGGAGTCCAGAAAAGTCATTAGCGCTGCTTAGCCAAGGTCTTTGGTTGTGGTAAGGAGCTTGGACTGTGGGCTCATTTCTGGTGGAAATGAGGAGTCATGGAAAGGATTTAAGCTGAGGCCTGATGCTCGCAGATGAAACTTTTAGAGATGACTGGCAGAGAAGAGGTAAGAGGGACGAAAGAGAGGAGCTGGGCATACCAGCGTGGGTGCCACTCTGGGCCGCACGCAGGAGCATGGGGACGCCCAGCAAGGAAAGTCAGTGATGTCACACAGGGCAGACTCTGAGCAAACAGAAGAGGCCGGTGCGGGAGGGGAGCCTGGGTGTGGAAGCCTGGGGGAGCTCGTAGGGGCCGAGGAGGAGTTGCTGTGCGGGACAGGTGGCTGCCAGCGTGGCTTTAACAGGTTCCTTGAGAGTTATTTTTTGTAAAACCCCTCCAGAAACCTAAGTGGGATTCCTTCTCTAGACCTGTATCCTGTCCCATGCCTTGTCCATTTTTGTAATTATTACTGAATTCGACACGGAGAGCTCTCAGGACACCGGAAGTGGGATCTTCTGATGTTAATAGAACCCTGTGGGTCAGTCTCCAAGACGTGATCTCCGCAAGGAGATGTGGGAAACAGCCAGTTTCCAGCCTGGCTTGGGACTGAATCCTCCCAAAGCAAGTCAGCTGTTCTGGAACGAATGCCATTGCCAAACGTTTGGAAAGGTTCCACCATGCTGTGCTCGAGAAGTCACAGTTGAGTCCCCAGAGTTTCTTGTAGTAATGTTTCGGGCAAAGACAAAGGCAAGCAAGGCCGGGGTCCAGCACATGCTATAAGGGGACTAGCTCCACAGACACGTGAGGTTCCCTGCAGTTTGGCTCAGGCCTAGAGACGAAAGGAAGGAGGTGTTGAGAGCTGCCCAACAGGGAATAGTCGAAAATCCAAGATAACTTTAGAACACTGGAGTGGACTCTGTCCATCTGGCCCAGCGGAGCACAATATAAATTCAGCCCAGGGTTTGCTTGCTTAGTAACGGAGGTGGGCCAGGCTGAGGGACGCCAGCCCCAAGAGCTGTCTTCCCTCAACCGCCTGGGCTTTGATTTCTGGCAGCATCTACTTCCTCCCCTCACTGAATGCTGGTCCCCTCCTGCCATACCCCAAGGTGGTGGTTCTCCTGAAAGATCCAAGTACTCTTTCTCTGGAAGCACACCGAGCCCTCTAAAGTCTGAAGGCAGTTCTACTACGCGAATTAAAACAAACACAAAAATGAACACACATGCAGGATGGTCTGTATGGAATTACAGGGTGGGGATAGACCGCTTAGCAGAGGGTGTCGACACTTCTGCTTCAGGGTAGGTGGGAGCTGACCCTTGCCCTGGGACCTGGTGGGCATCCCTGTCCAGCCAGCCACGGGCATCTTGGGCCCTCTTCTCCGACCTCAGGCCCTCCGCAGGCCTCAGAGCCCATCTTAGGGGTCTGGTGGCACCGAGGACATTTCCCTCACTCTTCCACATTCCGCAGCCACGTGCCTAACTGAGCGGTCACCGCCTCCAGAAGACCTTCTTCACCTGTTGTAGCTCAGTGTCTCAGCTGCTGCACAGCCGCCTCCCCTCTCTTCAGAGCTGCTCCGTGTAGAACGTAGAACGCTTGCGGAGCCCTCTCTTCCTGTTTCAAGGCCTGCCCTCCCTGCCTGGGATGTTTGTTTTTCCGTCTCAGGGAGGACACTCCCAGCCCGGGGCTCCTTTGAACAGGAGAGATGGAGAGATGTCTCTGATGGCTGCGGCTGTGTTCAGCTGGCTCCCAGGCAGCCCACCCACCTCTCTGGGATCCTGACTCTCCCTCATTGTTCTTACAGCCCCCGGGGGGAAGGGTGGGCCTTTTGTCTCAGTCTTTTAATTAAAATCTTATAAAATAGGATATTTTAAACAGCAGTGGCTATGCATGCTTCCCTCTAGGAATTAAGACGGTTGTTTTGTTACAGTTTTAATGCCCATTGTAAAGTGATTAATAAAATGCCCCATACCAAGTATGGGTTGAGAGGGTTAGAACAGTAAAGAAACAATGACACGAAAGCACGTCTGTTACCACTCACCCTACATTTATTTAAGTCTACAAAGCGACTCTTCTCTCCCTCAAATCCAAAAAACATTCCTTTCCTTTCCTAAAAAAAAAAAACAAATGGGGTAATCAGTCAAAGCAGACCTAGTATGTGTCTTCTTTTTTTTGGATGTCTTTTAGTCTCTCTCAAAGCACCTCATAGCACTCAGATAGTCCATTTGAGAGAGATAGACTTAGAATTCCATGTTCACAGAACTGTGGAATTTTTAAATTACACAGGAAGCCTGGAGATCCTTAGAAAACTCTCTGTATTATAGATGTGGACAGTTAAAACTTTCCTTCAAGATCACACAGCTCATTAGAGGCCACGCTCACTTGAGAACTCAGGTTTCCTGGCTCCGCGTTCAAACCCCTTTCCAATATCAGTCCTCAGATTCTTCCATAGAAAGTTGAATTAAATTATTCACCTCACATTTCTTGCGGTTTGAAACATGAGCTTCTCAGTATCCCGCTTCAGTGGGATCAGGATGGTGGGTTGGCCGGCGCTGATGGAGAGAAGTCAGAGCCAGGCTGGGGTCAGGAATTCATTTGTAGAGAGAGATTCTAAGTTGAAGGTGAAGACCATCAGAGGAACAGCTGTGAGTGATGAAGAGGAGGGCCAGGGAATGCCAATAAGCCCCAGGGCTGGCCCGTATGGGGAGACCTGCTGTATGGTACAACTGTCTGTCCCTTCAGGTGACCCGCAGCCCTGCCTCCCTGGGCCAACCGCCCTGGGTGATGGCTCATAGGTACTGAAGTGACCCCTGTCTTTGGGGGGAATCATTTCAACCAAGAGAGAAAAAAGTTTTTAAAATAAGAGAGCAAAAAAAATAATAATAAAAATAAAATAAAATAAAATAAGAGAGCATCTATTTGAAATTTGTCCTTCCAGATTAGACTTGGAGATAGTTACAAGTTCTGCTTTTTCTATTCGGGTCTGAGGCGATCTGAACTCCTTCAACTCATTCCATTAAAAAAAGAAAGTCTCCTGAAGATTGACGTAGGCTCTCATGTGTCCTTGGATCATCTTCTGAGCCCTTTGGGTCAGGACTTCACCCCTTTCTCTTCCTGTAGCAGTTCTAAATTTTTCTTTTCAGGAACTCCTAACATTTTTTGGAATTCCTTGTAAGACTCCTGTCCATAGTTAGCCAAGGTAATTAAGGATCTCTTTGTGTCAAAGACTACCAGCGTTTAACCTAAATAACAGTAACTGAAAATAATTTAGACTGTTGTAGTAGCTAGGAGAGGGCATTTATTTATTTATTAAGATTTTTAAAATTTATTTGAGAGCGAGAGAGACGGTGGGGGAGGGGTAAGGAGTGGAACGGAGGGAGAGGGACAAGCAGACTCTGTGCCAAGTGCAGAGCCTGATGTGGGGCTCAGCCTCACAGCCTGAGATCATGACCTGAGCCAAAATCAAGACTCAGCCGACTGAGCCACACAGGTGCCCCTGAGGTTTTTATTTTTAAGCTGTGCTTTGTGCTATGAGATTTCTATCCGAAGTGGTTGTCATGCTAGCTGCATTTATATTTAATTTGCAGATCTTATCACACTTCACAGTGTGAAATGTTTCTTCCCTTCTCCTTGCAAGTGCAGAAAGCTAATGCTACTAAGCTTTCTTAGTAGAATGGAAATAATTTATTTCCAAGCACAAGAATGGGACAGACATTCTTTGAATGTCCATCTTGATGTTGATTTATATAAAGTGGATACAGACCCACTTTTTAGCAGGAATATGATTTTAACTGATAGAAAAATAGAAGAGAATACCACAACCGTGAAAAAAAAAATTAAGTTTGCTTTTGAGGAGCGTTTTCGTGTTCATTGAGTATAAATCTCCAGGTATTGATTGGGGCTCTGTTACAAGCCAGATGAATAAAACTGCAGAAATATAATGTGAATTGATTTGGCATACACAGTAGACTATCACCCAGATATGACTTTTAATAAACAAAATCTATGGAGAAATTAAAGTAGAGCACTCACTCATGCTGTAATCTTCAAGGGAAGACTTCAGTTTTTATAATGGACCAGAGAACTCTTTGTAATAACAGAAAAGAAATTATATACAAGTAATAGGTGATTATTGGTGGAGTCCTGTTTCTGTGTCCATTGGCTATTTCATTCATTCATTTTTTGAAACATTTCTTGGGTACTTAGCACAGAGATACAGATAGGATGATATGTCTCCTGCTCTCGGAGGAATCCACAGTCTGATAGGAGAAAGTGGGATGTGTTTTGGATAATGGAGTCACAGAGTGACCAGCTGCTATCAGACAGGGCCTCATGGGCCATGGTTTATAAGTCACCAAGGTCTGGAATCAGATCTTAGCTTTGCAAGTCCAGAAGCTGAGTTTCTTCAGTGTGACCAGAGTTGTTTGGGCTCAGAGAACTGACTTGCAATAGGCAACCCCATGAGAGAACAAACCAATGCCATTTAATAATGGGCATTGAGAACTAGAATTGATAAGCAGATCAGAATACATTCATTGGCAGTGTCAGTTCTCTCTCATTAGGAAAGTCTAAGTGGGAATCACATTTTAAACGAGTGAATTGGTGAGGCTGGACTCAGCAGTGAGTGGGAAGACCTGGGGAAGTGAAGACACCTCACTGGTGCCAAGACCAACATTAATGATGCCCCAGTGGCCCAGCCAGTAGATTCCAGCCTTTCCTTTTATTTTTTGAAAAAGATTTTATTTGTTTATTTGACAGACAGAGATCACAAGTAGACAGAGAGGCAGGCAGAGAGAGAGAAAGGGGGAAGAAGCTCCCCGCTGAGCAGAGAGCCCAATTCTGGGCTTGATCCCAGGACCCTGGGATCATAACCTGAGCCAAAGGCAGAGACTTAACCCACTGAGCCACCCAGGCACCCCCCAGCCTTTCCTTTTAAGTGAGGATAAAGACACTGACAAAATTGCTCTGTTTATGCAAGACCTGTTTTTTCTGTTGGCTCATTCTTTCCCCAGATGAGTAAAAACAGTTGATAAGGTTGTAGGTTGGTGGGGTTTTTCATTTCTAGTGTTTTTTTTAATTCAAGTGTAATTAGAGTTCTGGGCAGTTTTTCTTTTGGCGTAGATTATATTTGTAGTTCTAGGATTTAATGGGTCTCTTTTGTGTGTGCAAAGAGCTAATCTAATTCATTATGTTTTGATTTTGCTCTTTTAACTCGAGTTTCTGCTCCCTTTGTACTGAATACAACTTGTGCTCAACCTGTTCAATTTAGCTTCAGTGACTTTGCCTTGGTGCACATCTTCTTGATGTCCTTTTTACCTCCCAGTTGGATTTAGATTCCTCTCTTCTTTCCTCTCATGTCAGCCTGTGCTTCTATGCCCCTTTCACTCATACTCTTCTGTAGTACCTGTAGCACTCCGATAATTTATTTCCTCCTCTTCCTCTGTCATCAGACTATAAGCTTTACAGGAATAGCAGGTACACGTTATTAAACTTGGTGTCTCCAGCTGCTACTTCTGTGTCTGGTGGTGGAAAGTAGTGACTCAGTGAATGGATGGCTGGATAGACGTGTGAAATGATATCTATGCTGAGCTTTAAAATGATCAGTACAGTGATCTGGGGAAAGAAAAGCTATTGATATCTATTCTTAAGGTCCAACAGACATTTTTCTCTATCTTTCTTTCCATTTTTAGGACACTGACAGATGTCCTAGGAAAGGTGAATATGGAAATCAGATTGCAGCTTAGTGTGTCTCCTTGATGCTTCTGTCCTAAATCTATATTGTGATTAGTATTTGAAAACATGCTCATGAAAACAACAGTATTCCTCAGTACACGTTAATTAGGACATGCTTCTAATCTCTTACAGTCTTGTTACAGTTATTTATTGCTGAGTAACAAACCACTCCAAAGCCTAGTAATTTAGGGCAATAATATATCATTCTCCCAGATCTGAAATCTGATGAAGTCTTGGCTAGGTAGTTCTGCTTGACTTGCTATGTGCAGGGGCTGAAATGCTTCTGCGTTTACACTGGGGCACCTCTGCCAGGTTGGCTAGAACCAGCTGTGGGCTGGTGGGGCATCTTTCTATATCTGGCCTTTCCAGGTGACTAGTTTGGACTTAAAGCAAAGGGGTCTCTGGTAATAGAACTTTTTATGTGTCATTGTCTTCCAAGAAGGAAGAACAGAGCTGCTAGTTTGCTAAGTTCGAAACTGGCAGAATGCTACTCCCACCTCATTGGATTGGTCAAAGCCAGCCTAGATTCAAGGACAGGGAAATTGTCTCGATCTCTTGGTGTGAGGAACAGCATTCATATATAGGGAAGGATAGCAGCCATCTAGCTAAAAGAGATCATCTAGAACATCCAATTTTATATACAATAAGAAATAGACCTAAAAACAACATTGCAGCTAGATATGTACTACAGAAGTATGTCTCATTTAAGTGAATGGTTTTTAAGAAATGCATTAAGTTTCTTTGGATAACATCTCCAGGGGAGCAGAGGGCTCTTGTTGGAAAACTACGCTTTGTCAAAATTGGAGCTAGGACTTGATCAGTTAATGGACTCAAACCTAGTACTCTGGTCCTGGTGGGTAGTAAATAACCACACATATGGTTGGTTTAATTATGCCAGTGCTGTCTTATCTGTTAAGGGTCATGTCTCTCTTTAATGATTAAAGTTGCTTTCTTCTTAAACTGAGAGGATACTGGCACTCACTCTGATCTACAAGAATCAAAAGATCTGGATCCTGTTTCTCTCACATTAGAGGAAGAGTGTCATATAATTAAAGTTTCTTGATTAGTAATTCTACTGGGAAAATGTAATAAATTTTCTCTTTTGACTGTGCTGTGATAGGAAATGGGCTGGAAATGCCTTAGTAGTCCCATTTCTAGACCTGAGCATTTTCCTGAACATTTTGAAATTATAATAGTTTCAAAAATGTTGATAAACCCAAATACATCAAGACAAGTAGGGATTTAGAGTGAATTCTTTCTTGAAACATACACAGTTTCTTGAACAAGTCCCCTTTTCTTTTATTATTCTTGACTTTTAATAGTTTTTTTTTTTAAAAGATTTATTTATTTATTTATTTGACAGAGAGAAATCACAAGTAGTCAGAGAGGCAGGCAGAGAGAGAGAGGGAAGCAGGCTCCCCGCCGAGCAGAGAGCCCAATGCGGGACTCCATCCCAGGACCCTGAGATCATGACCTGAGCCGAAGGCAGCGGCCCAACCCACTGAGCCACCCAGGCGCCCCGACTTTTAATAGTTTTGACAACCTCTTAGAATCACTTGATACTTAGAAACTTTTTGAATAGATTTGCCTCTTCAGTGCTTATTGTCACATATCTCTGTGGTATTTCATGGGAACAGGTAGAAAATAAGGGTTACCATTTGTGATATTTGTAAAGAAACCATGAGCAAGGGCCTACAAAGCCCTTTTGGAGACTGAATGAATTAGTAATTCACCCATGAAGTCCTTCAGTGGAATTCCAAAAGACCTCAAGTAGCCGAAGAGATCCTGAGAAAGAGCAAAGCAGAAGGCATCACATACCCTGTTTCAAGTTCTACTTACAAAACTGTAGTCATCAAAATGGTGTGGTACCAGGTAAAAACAGACACAGGCCAATGAACAGAACCTAGAGCCCAAAATAAACCCAAGCATATGCAGTCAACTAATACTTGACAAAGGAGCCAAGAACACTGAATGTAGAAGAGACCGTATATGGTGCTGGGATAATGGGCTGTTCCCATGGGAAGAAATGAAACTGGCCCCATGTCTTACACTACTCATGAAGATGTACTCAAAATGGATGGAAGACTTATACGTAAGACCTGAAATCATAGAACTCCTAGACGAAAACACTGGAATAAAGCTCCTTAACATGGTCTTGGTAATGACTGTTTGGGGGGGTTCCGATATCTTAAAAAGCAACAAAATAAAAAGTAAACAGGTGACCGCACCAAACTCCAAAGCTTCTGCACAATGAAACAAAACATCAATACAGTGAAGAGACAGCCTATTGAATGGAAAAAAAAATTTGCAAATCATATATCTAGGGGTTAATACCCAAAATATATGTAGAACTCATGGATTTCCATAACAAAAAACCAAATAACCCACATTGAGGACAGAGGACCCAAATAGACATTTTTCCAAAGAAGGTATACAAAAAGCCAACAAGTACGTGAAAATATGTTCAATAGCACTAATCATTAGGGAAATGCAAATTAGGATCACAATAAGATATCTCTTGGGGCACCTGGGTGGCTCAGTGGGTTAATTAAGCCTCTGCCTTTGGCACAGGTCATGTTCTCAGAGTCCTGGGATAGAGCCCAGCATTGGGCTCTTCCTCTCAGCAGGGAGCCTGCTTCCTCCTCTCTCTCTGCCTGCCTCTCTGCCTACTTGTGATCTTTCTCTGTCTGTGTCAAATAAATAAATAAAACCTTAAAAAAAAAAAGATATCTCTTGTGTCTTCTAGAATGGCTGTCATCCAAAAGATAAGCAATAACAGAAATGAATAAAGCTATTTGTGTAACATGTTAAGAAAGAAAAAAGAGATAATAGATGCTCTTATGGATGTGGAGAAAAGGGAACCCTTGTACATTGTTGGTAGAATTGTAATTTAGTGCAGTCAGTATGGAAAACCGTAGGGAGGGGCCTCAAAAAATTAAAAGTAGAACTACCATATGGCTCCCAATAATCCCCCTTCTGGGAATAGATCCAAAGGAAATTAATACATTAATTAAATGTTTATAGCAGTATTATTTATAGTAGCCAAGATATGCAAACAACTTGAGTATCCATTGATAGATCAATGGATAAAGAAGTTGTGGTGTATATTTACAACGGAATAATATTAAGCCACAAGAAACGAGGAAATCCTACCATTTCCAGCAACATAATGGACCTTGCCGGCATTTTGCTAAGTAAATAAGTCGGACAGAGAAAAACAAATACCGTGAGATCTCACTTATACGTGGAATAAAACAAAACAAGACATAAGTCATAGAAAAAGAGATCAGACTTGTGTTATGAGAGGTGGAAGGTAGGGGGCGGAAGAATTGGAGAAAGGAGGTCAGAAGGTCCAAACTTTCAGTTATAAGATAACAACTAGGGGTGTGGTGTACGACACAATGACCACCGTGAATATGGCTGAATGATAGATGGGAAAGTTATTGCGAGAGTAAATCCTAGGAGATTTCAAGGATCACAAGGAGAAAGTTCTTTTTACCTCCCCCCCCCCTTTTTTTTTAAATTGTATTTATGTGAGAAAAGTGGATGTTAGCTGAACCTGTCATGGTCCTCATTTCACAAGAGATGTAAAGCAAACCATCATGCTGTATGCCTTAAACTTACACAGTGATGTCTGTCAATAGTTTCTAAATAAAACTGGAAAAGATGTAGATGTGATGATTGTTGCATAGCAGTGTGAATGTACTTAATGCTACTGAACTCTACACTGAACATGGTTAAAACAGGGTGCCTGGCTGGCTCAGTCCATGGAGCTCGAGACTCTTGGTCTCAGGGTCATGAGTTTGAGCCCATATTGGGTGTCGAGTTTACTTAAAAAAAATCTTAAAAAAAAGGTTAAAGTTGTAAATTTTATGGTATGTCTCTTTTACACTAGAAAAAGGCAGTTAAGACAAGCAAAAGGCAATGTAGTGGGACTAGATCAAGCACTTGGGGTTGCAGAGTATTAGGGATTCTGAAAGGGACCCTTACCCTTCCTGGTGGGGAGGAGCAGAAGGGCTCCCTGGAGGGGTCACAGGGTCCCCGACTGGGAAAGAAGTGGGGGCCATTGCCCTGCACACAACTCTAAACTTTCTGGTACCCAAAGGGATCTGTTGTACGTGACCCAAGGAGGAAGAAGCACAGGGCTGGCAGAGACCGGAGTGACTGTGTCCCTGTTGGGCCCTGCTGCACTCTGAGGCTGGCTGGCACCTTTCCATCTTGGAGTAACCAAACCCTCTGCCTGCGCTTTCCCCCGCAGACGGCCACTCTGAGAAGACAGGGGCGGTACATGTGCTCCACGGTTCCCGCAGACGCGCAAGAGGAAGCTCAGAGCCTGTTTGTCACCGAGGTAATGCGCAGCACGCGTCACCGTAAAGCCACGTTTTGCTAACACTCCCCGTTCTTTAAATTTCAATGATATTTTCAAGAAAGTCTCAGAAACATAGCTCCATCTGTTTAGTGGAAGTTAAAATAGGAGACTAATATGGGATTTTCAGAGCCCGAAGCTTGGACAGAAATGTCAGCACGGGTCATTTCTGACGGCTGTTTAAAACATGAATTCTGCAGAACTTACTGGTGTAGAAAAAGGGGTCACTCTTAGGAACTCAGTGGAAATCTTTGGCAGAGGCTTTGTTACTGAGATTATTTTCAGGGAGACTCAACACATGTTTATGTATTCGTTTACTTCATTTATATGTTTACACTGTAACTTCTTTTTAAGACTAGTTCAGTGTTCATGAAGTGCCAGATGGTCTTGAGCAGACCCTGACTGTCTCTGGTCAGCGTACGATTATTGTCACTCTGGTTTGATCATGCACGTGATGATTATCTTGTTAAAGAGGAAAGAGAAAGTACTGCATTTAGAATTGCTTTGTCTTCCCCCCTTTGGGGTGTTTGTTTTTTTTTCCCCCAGGTGCTTTTAGGTAACATGAACTCATTAAGTCTTTTAATTTTGTTTCTTAAAGTGCTCATTCATTTAAAAATAATGAATTTTTATTCCTATCTTTCTGATTGAATTTCAGATGATACATAGGCCCATCAATAATTTTGCCTACCACAAGGAAGTTAGGCTTTTAAAAGTGAAGACCGACTAAAATAACAAGATCCTATCACAGTATTTCATTTCCATTGACATTTTCGAAAAATTAAATGTGTGTTTAAAATTGTAAAAGTAATGATCTCTCATCCTTCTGAAAAGAACGTCCTGTCTTACTTCCTTTGCTACTTTATTAGGAAGATTAATTCCAGACAAATAGAGCCAGATATGTTTATATAGTCTTAGCTGTTTATTTTAAAGCAGGATGTAGACAAACTGGGACCGACCCATCGGCAATGTCTGGCCTGCAGCCCGTTTTTGTTAATAAAGTTTTATTGTAACACAGCCACACCCCTCCATTAACATGACTGCTCTCACATTAGAACTCAGAGCTGAGCATTTACAGCAGCGACCATGTGACCCTCAAAGCTGAAAATACAATCCGGCCTTTTGCAGAAAGAGTTTTGCTGACCCCTTATTTTAAGACATGGAGCAGTTTGTTGATTACTAATTCAGTTCTCCCAGTTGCTTAAAAAATACGATTTTGGAGGGATGACTCTCCACTTCTGCAGTCACCGCAGGTTGAACAGTAACAGCTCCGAGCTCTTCTGCCGGAGCCAACAGAACAAAGGCCTCTGGGGACCCTGGCACTAGGGTGGAGTGAAACAGCACTTCCTCTCCATCCTCTGCTCTAACCAAGAATGACCTCATGACTTTCTTTTTAAAACAACTTCAAAAACCTTTCAGTATTAACTCCAAAATATTATTGAATTTCATGAGTTTGAAAGGGCAGTCACGGAATCAGCCAGTCAGATCCCTGTCTTTCTGGAGTTACAGTTCTCTGGATGTTGATTTCTGATGTAACCCTCATCTCCTAGGCTTTCTACATCTCCGGAGGGGTGGGGTTGCTTGCTTTCAGGGGTTCTGTGCTCTCAGCCTTTGAATTTAGCTTGTGTCTGCTGTGTGCACTGTCAACGAGGGCTTATTAAATGAATGACTCTCTGGCTATTTAACTGCTTAGCTGTGTTTTTATAGTTTCTTATAATGCAAAATATTTAAACACAATAATTATCTTTCTTACCTGTTTTACCTATGATACTAAAAATCTGGGCACTCAGGTGTTAACATTCATAAATTCGCTGCTTATGTACAAGTGTGTGCTTATTTATTTCTTTTTTTAGCTGGGCAGATACATGTCATACTTGAGTAGGTTTAATGTCCTGCTGGAGACTTTAGTGATAGGCTTTTAGTTGCCGTGCTTGTTCAAAAAGCTGAACAGAGAATAGGAACTCATGCGCCAACCTGTGTTACACCTGGTCAGACCTGACTTGGCTGTGCTAATGGACCTAGAGAGAATAGTGGGAGAACCCAAACCTATAGGTAATTCTGAAATCACACTTGCTTTGGAATGTAACTTGGAGTGTGGATGTCAGATGTTCTCAACGTGAAAATGCTTTGAAAGTATTTCTGAGAAGCATTTACAAGAATAAAAGAGTATCATTCGTCACTACCAGGCAAAGAGATTGCAAAGTTGTTCAGCAACCCCATCTGCCTCTGTTCCTAACCCTTCTCTGCTTTCAGAATGTAACATAAAAATCTTACACTGCCTGCCCTTCACGACCTTGCCTATAGAGGGCTTTGCATAGAGTCTGGCAGGATTTATAATCTTGAGTCTATGTACCGCTCAGTGGGTCATCCTGGATAGTTGAATGAAAGACACCATGCTGGTCCGTTGAGTCTGTTGGGTAGTGAGGTAGTTTAATGCAATGTAGGGGATGTAGAAACTTATTATTCTCCCCCCACCTTGGGGTTTCTTCTAGTTGGCATAGGAATTAAATTGATATAAGAAACAAAAACAGGGAGAAAAAACCCACAATTTTATTATGTGGACATGGAAGTCCAGTGATGAAACTAAAACCCCAAGAAATGACCAAGGCAGGCAGTTTTTACACATTTTAGACAAAAAGAGCAAATTTGTGAGGCATTGACAGGATAAAGAAGAGAGGTATTTGGGAGTTTTAATTAGTAAGGAATACTAAGCAGAATTTAGGCTGAAATAGTAGGTGAGAAAAAAAATGAGGAGGCTTATTTCTGTAGCTTTTTCAACTTTCAGGTCTCTACCTCTGGTAATAAGGATTTTTTTTTTTTACTTCTTAGTACAGGAGAGTCATTTTCATAGGGGAAATTTTTTCTGGTTTTCGCGGGGACAGAGGAGGATCTCAGTATCCTTTGAGCGGATTGACTCCCAAGTAGCTTCAGTTCCTAATAAGCCATATGCTATTGTATGTTTGGGGACAGCCCACCCTGGGCGCCACACCAGTGTGTATGCTAATGTCAAGGTAGGGGTAAAGCTCCCTACCTTGGTTCGTGAATGTGAGCACACATGGTGATGTTGTGGCACCATTGTGAACTGGAACCTGAATCTTTTCTCCTAATAACCTCACTCTGGCCCTTATGAATAGAAGGAAGAACTGAGGGCAGATTTATATTATCCTTAATAACAGAGCTAGCTGTGATGTTAGTAAATACCCCGAAAGGGTCTTTAGGGTCACACTTTCCATCTACTTTGATGTTCTCCTAGAGGACACATGACTTCTGAAGAACCCAGGGCTTTGAAGTCAGAAGCCACACATAGTTTGTTATGTAAATGCAGCAACTGAGGTGAGGTTTGTCCCCTTGTAAAACCTGCTTTCTGATCATGAATGATGGTCACTTAGAGTGACCCCGTTCCGAAGGGTAATGTTTTAGTAATTTTTAAGCTTTACAGGATCCTCTGACTGTGGAATTTCAGGCACAAGAGGGTTGAGGTGAAAGGATTCTTTTTGATGTTTGTGTGGGCGTGCATTCATAAACCTTCCAAAATGTCCTCCAAAAGCCGTCACATATCTTTTTTCTTTTCTTCTTATGCTTTTTTTTTTTTTTTTTAAATCCGCCCCCTCATAGTGCATCAAAACCTATAACTCTGACTGGCATCTTGTGAACTATAAGTTTGAAGATTACTCGGGAGAGTTTCGACAGCTTCCAAAGTGAGTAAATGGTCAGACCGTACAAGGTGGGGTTATACACATGGGCAACAATTTTTTGCACTTGAAATGCTTAGAGAGGTATATAATATGCAACTTCATATGCAATCAGAGTAATTGGAGAAAATATTTCTAGATGGTTTATATGTATAAAGAACAGCTGTGATTTTCAGGGTATTCAATAGTAGGACTCAAAGCTCGCACTCTGGGATTGGTAAATGGTAAAAAAACACATGGTTTACTTGTGTCCAGTGGTTCTTTTCAGGATATGGCTGACAAAGCACAGCAGGTAATGTACTGTCAGTGAGAAATAGAAGACCAAGAAAACGTAAATGCTACAGTGTGTTTTATCTTTGAAAGACTATTTTGAAGAGACATAAGCACTTTATAGTGAATAAGTTTTATGTTAAAAAAAAAAAAGTAAATCAAAGAGCAAACATTTCCCCCAGACCATTTTTTTTCACATTCTTTAAAGTGTTAATGCATTCTGGAATACACCAAAAACAAGGGCGTCTGTATAGATTCGTTGTCATTAAAGTGAACCACGGGTAGGTTGGTCTTGTCTTGAGAGGTTATGTTACCAAATGGTAAATCGTGAAATGATGCAGTTGGTAAATTTAGGTAGAGCTGATTATGAAACCCGAAATCAAAATCAAATAACGATGGGTTGTATTTCAAAAGTAATCATTGCCAATGAAAATTTTACCTGTAATGGAGACCCTATTAATATAGTTCTCTTCTGTGTTTTGTGGCATCTGTGAGTTTGAACCATTGAAACTATTCCCTGCTGTTTGTTTTTCCTATTTGTGTGGTTCAGCCACTCCTTAAGAGTGCTCAGCCAACTTCCCGATGGACTCTTTTTGAACCTTAGCTCAAATCACTCCCTTCCCGCATTATCTTCTCCAGATGGGTATGCTCCTTAGTTCTGTACTTACCCAGTACTTACTTGGGGCTTTTTAAGTTCTTTCCATTTGATTGGATAACTATCCCTGCTATCCCTTTCCATTTGATTGGATAACTATTCATTGCTAGTCTGGTTCGCACTATTCTCCTGGCTATCGTAGAACAGACTATGAGATGTAGTGAACTTCCTGGAAGAGAGACCCTTTCACCACTGGTCGATTTCATCTTTGGCATTAATAATTTTCCAGTTGTGTGGTAAGAACGAGAGGGAGGATTCTAACAGTGATTAAGAACATAGATTCTGTACTCTGTCTGCATCTTCTGCTCACTCTGCCCTCTGTCAATCTCGGTCATTTTGTCTATTGTCAAGACACCAGCCCCCATCATGTAAAGGACTGAAGGAGATAGTACATGTGAAGCCCAGTGCTTAGATCATACTGTTTAGTAAGTGCTGGCCGCCATTACTGTGCTTTTGTTAACACGGTCGTCATCAAGGCAGGGCCTCCCACTCTGAAGGCCATGGCCCCATTTCCCATTTTCTCTTATAAACTTCATTTTGAAAGTCATTCTACTGGGGTGCCTGGCTGGCTCAATCAGTGAAGTGTCTGACTATTGATTTTTGGCTCAGGCCATGATCTCAGGGTTGTGAGATCAAGCCCCAAGTTGGGCCTTGAGGTCAGCGTGGAGTCTGCTTGAGATTCTCCCTTTCCCCCTTCCCCCGCTTGTGGTCTCTCTCTCTCAAATAAATAAATCTTTTTTTAAAAAAAGTTATTCTACCAAGTCTTATTTATTAGTAGACTTCAACTTTTTTTTTTTTTTGAGTAGGCTCCATAGAGCCCAACGTGGGGCTTGATCATGACCCCAAGATTAAGACCTGAGCTGAAATCAAGAGTACACACACTCAACCAATGGAAACACCCAGATGCCCCTACACTTTCCCCATTGTTAGTATATTTATGCCAGCTTTTCTCCTTGGCTTTTGGGAGCTTTTTATCTCTGGGATCACCCACTTTGCAAAGCAGTAGTGCTGATTCTGTTCTTCAACTGAGTGGGCCAGCTTTGGATTTGTTACATGGTGGTTCCTCTGATCGGGGAAGAAATGCAATTATAAAACAAATTTATTTCTTCTCTTTAAAGCAAAGTGGCCAAGTTGGATAAACTTCCAGTTCATGTCTATGAAGTTGATGAGGAGGTTGACAAAGATGAGGTAGGTGATCGCTTACAGATTTAAAATTTGATTTTGTTTATAGATTTGCAAGATTGGTTGGAAAATTACCAGCATTTAGCCAAAAGAGGATTTGAACTGTTTCTTAAAACAGGGGAAGAATTTTTTTTTAAATGTATTGTTGGATTGATTGAAATAAAGTCTCCCTTTCAACTTGACTGCTTAGTGGTACAAGTTCTTCTTGTCTTGTTTATTTGTTCTGAGATCATTTTCAAAGGCCTGGATAAGATTTGGCTACATTGTTAAAAAATATCAAGATTACTTAGACCTTAAGTTTAACTTGTTTTTCAACAGAATGTCTTGAAACAAACCAGTAGACTTTAAATGGCTCTTTCCTCAGTAATGGCTTTGAGTGAAGTATATGGTACCAAGAAGCTTTGCTTTTTCTGTCTTTTCTTTAAACAAGCCCACTCCCCCTGCTCTTGGAAAAGTGCATAAAGAGAACTGAGCATTAAGATGACTGAACAAGAGACCTACTAAAAAGTCGATTCAACCTGTTTATCCATTTCTCATTCTCCCTATTAGATGCCTCATTGTGAGTTGGGTAGGGGGATGTCCTTATTGATTGATTGATTCATTGATTATCAGCTAAACCATAACACCAGCCACTCAAGAATGTTAAAGCATCCATGGTAGCAAATTATTTTAGAAACCACTCACAAAATAATTCTCGGAAGAGTAAGTAGTCATCCAAAATGAAAAGATGCTAAAAAAAAAAAAAAAAAAAAACCCAAACTTGATGCTGATTAGTAGTTAAAAAAAAAAAAAAAACTTGAACCAATTGAAATAATGCATGTAAAGGCACACAACAAACAGTAAAATCCTGGACAGGTAAGTTATTTCTCTTGTTGCTAATAATAAGAACATTAAACCACCAATACGAATATTGAGATGGTCTAAAACAAAACCTAAGATGGGTCTTTCTGCAATTGTCTACTTGATTACAGCAATAAAGATGATTCTTAGAGACTAGTCTTTGGAGTTATAAGCCAGGTAACGTGACTCTGTGTGGCCCTCTCTTCCCACTGACCGCACTGAAGTGTCCAGCGGCCTCTGCCCTCGAGGGGCAAGGAGACTGCAAGGGAACCTCATGAGGAGAGTGTGGAGGGCCCTGAGTCGGCGTGCAGCAGATTGGCCACACTGTGTGTGTGTGTGTGTGTGTGTGTGTGTACACATGTCATCTGTCTGTCTGTCTGATGTACGCGTGAATGCCTTACATATTTTCAGCAGCACCCAGCGACCCCACGTTCGCCTCCCTACACCAGAGCCCATAGCTCGAGTCAACCTGTAGCAGAGAGTCTCTTTGTTTTTCTAGCTGTGTCCCTTTTCTGACCCCTCCTCCCCGTTGGCTCTGTGCCCTCGGTTGGTCTTTCCTTCCGTGCTGTTGTCCTCTCCCTTTCTTTCATCCCTTCTTTCTCTCTGTTGCCTCCTGTTTCCTTTCTTTCTTCATTCACCTTCCCCTGAACTGAGCCTCTGGGAAGTTGTCCAGGAATTTGCTTTTGTCCTCCAATTATAGGGGAGTATAATTTGAAAACATTTTTCCTGAAACCAGGCGAGACCTTACAACCTGAGCGGTCAAGTATGGTATGTACTTTCTGTGGCTCATTAAATACTTAAAAATTTGGATTGGAGCTAGCTTTGCCTTTTAATGGGCTACAGCTTTTTCAGGAATTTAGACTTTTCCCTCTCTCTGACTGCCAAGTGGACTCTAAGGTGACTTGTAGCAGGTGGTGACTCCAGGGAAAGGGCTGGGTGGGGCAGCCTGGCACGGATGGAATGATTTTCCTGTTGACCAGACTCAGCAGCAAGTAGGATTAGTAGTAGTAGGAGCTTGACTGTGGTTTGCCTTCTCTCCTAGGATGCTGCCTCTCTTGGCTCTCAGAAGGGCGGGATCACCAAGCACGGCTGGTTGTACAAAGGCAACATGAACAGTGCGATAAGCGTGACCATGAGGGTAAGGCGGCCGTCCCCCCGCACTCCCTGCTCATTAAGCCCTTTCTGCTATAGGTCTTGGGAATAAAGCTCAAAATGAATGGGTATGCTGTTCTTCCTGACAACAGTGACACTGGCTGCTTAGTAAGATGCCTTCCTGGTGCTCAACCCCCGTTGGTACCGTCCCATCTCCCCCCACCTCTCTGCTGCCCCTTCCGCCCACCTGCGTGATGAGACCATGATTGGGCTGGTGGGAGGGTGCAGTCACCAACATGGGCTTTCTTCCATGGGTGCACAACGAGGGTGTTGCAGGGCTCCTCCAGGCCTGTCACCCAGGGGCTAACCCTAAGCCCTTTGGAGAGGTCTACTGTGACAAAGTCAGAAGGCCAAAACTTGAGGAAGGGAAGACTGTTAGATTCGAAGGGGGTTGTGAAGAGAAGTGCAAAAGTGGCATAAAAAGCCACTCAGGAGAGAAGTAGGACCAGAGAAAGACCAGGATAAATAATAAAGAGGGAGAAGTAATGGAAGGGAGGATGAGCAGGGAGATGAAAAAGAGTTCACGGGAACTGCTGACCGTGGCGATCCTGAGGCTGGAAAAGCATTCAGTGTCACGAGGCAGAGAAAAGTTCCTGTTCTGTGTGAGCAAGAGACCCTGGGGAGCTGAGAAAGTTTCCATCCTTCTCTGCTGCATCCCAAATTGGAACTCACTGCACTGCTTTTGGGTGGTTATGTAAAAATATCAAATTCTGTGGGTGAGAAAAATGACCCATGCATGTTAAGTGAACCACTGCCTCAGAATTTAAATGTACTTAAATTATTAAATGTGATGGAGAGTCTTAACTCACCATTACCTGGGGCGCTGGCCAGAATTGGGTTGGTTTTGGAGAGAACAGAAGTGGTTTTTACGTATGTATGCAGCTGTGGGTTATCGATAGACATTGGGATTCTTTTCATTTTGGAACAATAGCTCTGTGTGTGTGTTCTGCTCTCAGTCATTTAAAAGACGGTTTTTCCACCTGCTTCAACTTGGTGATGGATCCTACAATTTGAATTTTTATAAAGATGAAAAGATCTCCAAAGAACCCAAAGGATCGATATTTCTGGATTCCTGTATGGGCGTGATTCAGGTAACTGTGATTAGGGTTCCATCCTGGAGTTTTCTTATCTGTCAAGAGTGCCATCTGTGAAGGCACAGAGTTAAGCACACGCTTCCAAGAGTGGCAGTGTTTGGGGTGGGAATAAAATAGCTCCCTGTCAGGTGAGTAAGGACTTGTTTTTCATCATGATGGAAGCTGGCACAGAAGGCCGGCCGGGTTCTGTTGTAGTGGGCCTACCGCCCTGGCGGGCCAGTTCCTGTGTTTCAGACGTGGCTCAGCCGCTTTGCAGCTGTGTGACCTGGGACAGGCTGTTACCAAAAGTTTCTTCGTATGTAAAATGTGCATAATGATTGTGTTTCCTTAATAGGGTACGTTGAGAGGTCTGGATGAATTAATTCGGAAATAGCCAGAACAGTTCTTAGCCTCTCATTGGTGACTTTTACCACTACGGTCATAGTACCAATAGCGGGTGGTCACAAAACACTGGCTTTCAGATAAGACTGCGGGCAGATCCCTGCTCTACCACTTATCGGCTGTGTCATCTCGGAGACATCATTGATCCTCTCTATGCCTCAGTTTCCTCATTTGTTAAACACGGATAATTGTCAAATACGGTTACTGAGAGGATTAATTAATGTACATAAAGAGTTTTAAGAAAAAAGGGGACGCTTGGGTGGCTCAGTTGGTTAAGCCACTGCCTTCGGCTTGGGTCATGATCCCAGGGTCCTGGGATCGAGTCCCACATTGGGCTCCTTGCTTGGCGGGGAACCTGCTTCCCTCTCTGCCTCTGCCTGAAAGAGCTTAGAACAGTACTGGCACATGGTAAGAATTCAGCCAGTATTAGATATTTTTGTTACTACCGCACTAATGCAGTTGCAGACTTATTCTTTTTTTTTTTTTTTTTTTAAGATTTTATTTATTTATGAGAGAGAGAGAGTGTGAGTGAGTGAGCATGAGCAGGGAACCCGATGCGGGGCTGAATCCCAGGACCCTGAGATCACTACCTGAGCCAAAAGGCAGACACTTAACCAACTGAGCCACTCAGGCGCTCCAATTGTAGAGTCATTCTTAAAATTATTTGTGATCATGCATAATGCACTCCTGTTATAATGTACTCATAAAAAATATCAGACTGTGCAGATAAACTGAAGGTTCCTCTCCATCCTAGTCCCTTTATTTCTCGCAGAGCTGCTGTTACCAGTTTGATGTAGGTCCTTCTATACTTAACCGAATTGTCTTTGAAAGCAAGCTGCCATTTTCCCAATCTGCCCACCCCTCCACCTGCTCCCCGGCCACTTTCCAGGAAGATCTAAGGCAGGAATGTACAAGGATCCATGAAACACAGGGTCCTGTGAATTTGAAGTGGGTTTGAAAGCAGGAAGGGGAGTAGGGAGGAGATGAGAGGAATTAGCTAAGAAAAAAAAGCAAAGGTGTTAAAGAGACTTGACACCTGCTGTGGGTGGGTGGCAAACTGGCCTCTGTGTTTTCTCCCTGGGAGACCCGCTCAGCACAGTGCACACGGTTGCAAACAGTCCAATTAGTCAGAAGCTGTCCGAGCCATCCCAGAATGAAGATCATTCAGACATTTCTCATGGGGGCCCTTAGACAGAGGGCTCTGTGCGATTAATGAACAATCTCCTTGACAACTCCTCACAATAGACGCAGTCACCATTATCAGAGAATTTGTCCTAAAAATGACTCAATGTTGGCTGATGACATTGGCCCGAAGCTCGGTTCTATAAGAAAGGTGGTTTTGTGGGGCCAGTGTGATTGAGGTTGGAGACACAGCTGTCTGGTTTGACTCTCTGGTGTGTGTGCTTGTGTATGTACTCACATGTGTAAGATTAAATTGCATTTTTAGCCCAGTAATACATTCCTCTGGGTCAAACAGTCAGTGCAAAAAGGCAATATGGATAGGCACATTCCTGCCTACCATTCCTCTGCCCCACCCACTCCTCACCCCCCTGAAATGATCACTTTCACCTTTTTTGCTCTTCTTCCTGGGGCTGTGCCTCCTTAATGCGGGATGAGGCAGTCTGCTGGTTTTTATTCCACAGTTGTGGACATTTTGTGATGGAAGGTGGCATTTTAGCTCCCGCAGGCCTCCCTCCTGCTCTAATTTAGACTGATTGCTTTCTCGGCCTCTGGAGAGCCGTCATTCTGAACACTCTCTGCCTTCGTCCCTGCATTGGATTGCCTGTTTTCGAAATCCCGTGTCCTCTTCAGTCTTTTTTGACTTTCTTGTTTTGGAGGCACACATCCTCCAAGTAGCTCCGGAGAAATCACGTCTGAGTTGCTGATATCTTGAGCGTTAACTTACCTGCAAATATTTTTGGTTTTGCGTTCATATTTGATTGAAAGGTGGAAATCCAAGGTGAAATTCACCTTAGAATTTGAAGACACTCCATTATCTTATGGGTGCTCATGTTCCTTTGGGGGTCTGAAGCTATTCTTAATCCCTGTTCTTCTCCATCTTCTCTTTACCATGAAGGACCTGAAATTTAGGTTAGTTTGTTTCATTTTGATTTTTTTGGTAAACTTTTTTTTGTTAAGGCATAACGTGCAAATAGAAAATGTACACGTGAGGAATGTGTGCCTCTGTTTGCTACTAAATTGGGGTTTCTTTTGTCTTACGTGCTACAAACTGCGGGCGAGCTCTCATTCTGGAAACTGTGTCCTGTACCTTGGTCTTTTTGAACTCTGGTCAGTCTCATTAACTCGGGGAGACTGCAGGCCTCTTCCAGGTTCCCCTTCCTGGGCTGCAACACGGATACCGCCTCTAGTGGAACGCCGAGGTGCTGCTTGGGCTCGCCTCATTTACTTCCCGTCCATCAGGGATCCCCCGCCTGCCCTACCTGTTGTCAGATAACTGAAGACAGTTGTTTTCTGCTCTGTTTTCTAGTAGTTAACGATGGGAGAATAAATCCAGATCCTGTTATGTCATCAGCCCAGCAACAGAAGTTAGGGGTCCAGACTCAGATGTCTACAGGAGCCAAGCAGGAAAATTAAGTAAAAGGAGAGGCCTGAGTGTAGAGTAAGAGGGAATGCTGAGAACCATGACAAACAGGACCACAAATAGCCCAGTCTTGTGGGGCCTGTCCCTTTCAGCTGTGGCTGATGCTGCTGGACAGAACTACCAGCTCAAGGTTGCCAAGTGATCTGGGTTTTTTTTTATTTTTTTGCCCCACAAAATCCAGAAATATAAAATTTTACTTAAACCTTGGTATTTTAAATTATTGGAAACCAGTTTAAAAACAAAAAACCCAAAACACTACTCAGGAGATACCCCCCTCCAAATAATGGAATCCATGAAGGTGTTTTGGGGCCTTAGATCAAGGTGATCGCACCAGATAACAACGTTCACTGAAAATTACCTTTGCGTCAACTGCTCACTGGCACGTGGGTGGACACCCCCCCCCCCACACACACAGCTGAAAGCAGCTTTGGTAGAAACCAGACTGCATCAAAATAGTGTATTCACAGTGTAAAGTAGGCGGTACCAGAGTGAATTGTCAATGACGGTGAATTAACTTGTGTGGGATTTTCAAGTAGGAGTTTCATTTGTATTCTTGAGTTGAGAGACCTTTTAAGTTACTTTTCAGTTAAATCTTCTGGCATTGACTTTTAAAAGAAGTTTAAAACAAACCTAAATCTATTAAGAGTTTGGTCACCTGTGTCACAGTGGTTAGGCCAGATGCATCTGGCATCCCTGGGCTGTCACTCTGTCCTGCCATGGCCTTTGTAACCTGAGCTTCTGACTTCAGGGGACATCGCTTTCTTTATAGGCTTTTTGTAGACGGGGCCAATGGTGTTAAGTGTTTAATGAATTGTAACCAAGGCTTCAAAAATGTTAAGTAATTTGTTTTTATCCAGATTTGTTTGTAAGCTAAGTGCCAACAGTTAGTGTGTGTGTGTTTAAATTGTATTTGGACACCGTAATTTTAAAAAAGTAGCTGATGAATGCTGTGGGTTCAAAGAAATGCATAAACTGGAATTTTCCTGAACAAAATCCCAGTGTAGAATCTTAAGGCCTCAAAAGCATTTTCAAACCTTGAAGTTGATTAGACTTATTTTCAGATCAGGATGCTGAGGCTGATAAAGAGAAACAGTGCAGACCAAGACCTGACGTCTCCCCGACTTTTAACTTATTTTCATGGCTGTGAGTGGAACAGAAAACCCATTTCACAGCCAGGCGTTTGACTCCTGTCTGATTCTGGCCCTGACATGAAGGGAGGCGCCCACAGTGGGCAGGCTGTGCGAGGGAATTTGACCTTGCCTGGCGTGGTGTCATGCTGTGTGTGTCTGAGAAGTACACTTCCAAAGAACACAGCCCGCCTTGGGGAGGGTCAGCCTATCCCTACCACCTATGCTGAGCAGCCCTAGGGGACTGCCGCTAACCCACCAGCATCTAATGGGCCTGGGCTGCTCTGCCCCCTACAGGTTGTCCTCGGTTTGTGCATGCAAGGACCTAATCTCAGTCCTGGGCTGAGCTGCTGTCTAGTGCTGTCCCTTGGTGAGGTGTGTGGGTGGGGGGTGTGTGTGTGTGTGTGTGTGTGTGTGTGTGTGTGTGTGGTTTTGCTCACCAGGGGAGGTTTTTTACTATCTGAAGACATGTTTTGATCTTCACAACTGGGATTATGCTTCTGGAATGTAGTGGGTAAGGCCAGGGGTGCTGCTAAAACATCCTGCAGTGCATAGGGCAGCTCCCACAGCAAAGAATTACCGGCCCTGAACGTCAGTAGTGCCAAGGTTGAGAAACCCTGACATGAGGCACGTGCATTCTCATCATTTAAAGCATGTGGCTTCTGTTTTTGTATTTGGAGCTGGGCATTTTATACATATAAAAACTGGAGGCAAGAGGGAAGGCTGTAGACATGGTATCCAAATACCTTTGGTGACTCAAAAATGATGGGAAAGTTCCAGAAAAGGAAGTCAAGTATATCGATAGATAGTGGTTTGTTTTTTTTTTAAATTGTGGTTCACTTTTAAAAATATGATACGACACACTATTTCATCAAAAATTTTTTTAAAAAAGGGAGCTGGAGGAGTTGAAAATTTTCAGTGAAACTTCACTCATTCAATAAATATTTTTTCAAGAGCCTGTTGTGTGCCAGACAGTGTTCCAGAAACACAGCTGTAGCCTTGAACAAAAGAAATCTCCGTCCTAAGGAGCTCTTGTTCCATTTGAGGAGACACAACAAATAAATATGTAAAATGCATAATGTGTCAAATGGGAAAATAAAATTATGGAGACAATAAAAGCAGGGAAGGTATAGATGGTGATGGGGTTTGCAGGGAAGGGGCTTGCTCCACATGCCAATGAGGCAGCACCCGAATAAAGAGAAAAAATTTTAAGGCCATTCCCCTTCTCTTAAAATGTGTCTCTTTTACTCCTTTTCAATTTCAGAACAACAAAGTCAGGCGGTTTGCTTTTGAGCTCAAGATGCAGGACAAAAGCAGTTACCTTTTGGCAGCAGACAGTGAAGCAGAAATGGAGGAATGGATCACAATTCTAAACAAGATTCTCCAGCTCAACTTTGAAGCTGCAATGCAAGAAAAGCGAAATGGAGACTCTCATGAAGGTACGTAGATCCACTTTCTCACCAACAAAGTTGGTGTCTTTAATTTTGTCAGAGGACACAGAAGTAGACATACTGCACAGGTAAGTGAGCACTGGGACAGATGGGAGATCTGCAGAGGGCTTGTCAGTGAGGGTTTTATTACATTGGAATTTACAGCCCTGACAACATTTTTACCAGGAAATCATGTAATGGGAAGAACCATGGCTTTGAGGGGGCAGAAAGGAAGATGGGAGTTCAAATCTCAGCAATAGTATTTTTTGGCTCTGAGACCTTGGGCAAGCTGAGACCTTGGTTTTACCCATCTGTGAAATGGGAATCAAATGGAACTTGCTGGTTGATGGGAGGATTTAATAAGATTATGTATCTTGAGTTCCTGGCATAGAGTCAGCACTTAAAATACTAAGTATAGTTATTTCTATTACCGTTAATCTTAATCCTTTAGAATTTTAAAGACAGAATTAAGATGGGCAATGGGGTGGGAAAAACCTGGCTATGTTCTTGACAATTCATGTTTTATTTTAAGCCCTTAGACACGTGATTCTTAACCCTGGCTGTACCTTAGAAGTTCCTAGAAACATCAAAAAAATTCTGTTTCCTTTGTCCCACCAGAGACCCTGATTCAGTTGGCCTGGGGTGGGACCTGGGCAGACCTGACTTTGAGTGGCTCTGATGGATGTGACCATGTTCTTTTTAGACAGTGTCCATACTCTATCAGTTATTAAATGTTTGACTCTCAATCCTGGGCATTAGTATTTTTTTAAAAAGCTCTGAGGTGTTTTTAATTGGCATCCAGAGTTGAAAACTGCCGTGTTCAAGGGTGCAAAGGAGAAGTGGCCTTTGACTTCCTGCTTTAAATAAAATACATTCAATTACAAGTGACTCAAATCATTTGTTTTGCAATTTCAGATGATGAACAAAGCAAATTGGAAGGTTCTGGTTCTGGTTTAGATAGCTACCTGCCTGAACTTGCCAAGGTAATATCATCTGCTTCTTCTGCTCTTTGTAGATTGGTATTGAAATATTTCTCATTTCCCGAGTCTGTCCAGGATAGAATCTGTTGAAATGGTCAACAGTTACATTGTAGTAAATCATTAAAAAGATGTTGTGCTTTTCTATTTTCTGAGCTGAATATGAAGTGAGGTTAAATACTGACCTGAGTCAAATTTTAGTCTGTTTTCCAGAAAGTGCCTTATAAATTATTCTCTTTTTATTATTCCTTATTCCTGCCCCTCCATAATATTTAATACCAAATCACAGGTATTGAAGAAATAACAAAAATGCACCGATAAAGGTTTCTGTGTTTTGTTTTTTAAAGATTTTATTTATGAGACTGACGCGCTGCCTACTGCGCTAAGGAGGCAGGTTAAAGATTTTATTTATTTATTTATTTGACAGAGAGAGAGATCACAAGTAGGCAGAGAGGCAGGCAGAGAGAGAGGAAGGGAAGCAGGCCCCCTGCTGAGCAGAGAGCCCGATGTGGGACTCGATCCCAGGACCCTGAGATCATGACCTGAGCTGAAGGCAGCGGCTTAACCCACTGAGCCACCCAGGCGCCCCATTTATTTATTTTAGAGAGTGCGGGGAGGGTGGGGAAGGGGCCGAGGGAGAGGATCTCAAGCGGACTCTGTGCTGAACAAGGAACCTGACGTCGGGCTCAATCTCATGACACTGAGATCATGACCTGAACCAAATCAAGAGTCAGATGCTTAACCAACTAAGCCACCCAGGTGCCCCTATTTATTTATTTTAGAGAGAGAAAGTAGGGAGGGGTTGGGGGAGCAGAGTGTGAGGGGGAGTCTGTAGATCTCAAGTAGACCCGCACTGAGCAAGGAGCTTAATGCTGGGCTTGATTCCACGACTCTGAGATCATGGTCTGAGCTGAAACTAAGAGTCAGACCCTTAACCGACTGAGCCACCCAGGTGCCCCAGAGGTTCCCATGTTAAGCTGGTACTCACTGTGTTCACACATGTGCTCCCCATTCTCAAGTCCATAGACACACTTCCAAAGAGGATGGTCTGTGGCAGTCTTGCCACTAAACCAAAGAGGCTTTAGTGAGTTTGAGTTTTATAAATTGCTCCTGGGTCACTCTGAATGAAAAAACAAGTTATTATCTGTTTTTAATAATTTTGAGAAATGTGAAAGTTAACAAAAAGCACAAAGAAGATCAAAACAACCGTCTGTATTCCCACGACCCAGATTCAATGCTGTTAATCTATTGTCCTTTTAGCTTCCATATTTTTTAAAAGAATTAAAACACCAGTTGTGCTTGAAGTTTTTTTAAACACCATTCTTCCTCCCCTGCGACCTCAACTGTTGACAGTCACTATTGTGAATTTTCTGGGATTGCTTCAGTTTTATTGCTTTATCTTTACTCATGTACCTTTCATAATGATACATATGGTTGTGTTTCATGTGTTTAAAAATGTCATATGAATGCTAACGTGATTGTGCATGTGCTGATTCAGCCTTGTGTTTGAGATCCATCAAAACTGGTTATAGACTAGTTCATCCCTTTTCTTGCGCCATGTAAGCATTTCATTTTAGCTGTTCTCTTCCAGTTTTTTCTATTACGAACAATGCTACAATGAATATCCTTGTATTTGTCTCCTGATACTTATCTATGAATGATTCTCTTTTAAATGAGAGAAATATCTTTGTTTTCTCTGGCCATTTATATTCTTGCTCTGTTACTGCCATTCTATTCTTTTTCTTTGCAACTACAGTGAAACAGAGACCCTACACACCCACATCTTAAACACTGTAATAGAAAACGTGGTTTATCTATATACGATTATAAATAGACTCGCATTCAGCATTGACCTTTACTTTAAGACAACATGGCTATTCTAAAATGTAAAATCTCCCTCCCTGGCTAGGACTTGAGAGTATTGTTTTTCTTCAAGACTTGACTGTTACCGCAGTATCTTTTTAGCACCTGCCTATTAAAGCTAATTTTAGCACCACCATTGTAACCTCCTACTCAGCTGGGAAGGGTTTTGGCCTGTGTGTATGTGTTTTTGTGCTGTGAACTTCTGTGTGTCATATTTTGCATGGAGATTTGCTTTTTTGTTTCTGGATGTTTGGGGGCTCATAATTTCTCAAAGTGTTAGGACTTGTTTTATGAAGTCACCGACATGTGCACTGCAATCCAGAATTCGAGAAGTAACTTCCTACACTTAACTGGTTGAACACAGTGGACACCTAGGAGAAGACTAATGTTGATTAAAAATCTATACTTTTTTTTCCCCGTGAAGACATACAGGAGTTGTGCCCTCCTTTCTTCTCTCACTGCCTACCAGGGCCTGGTCAGCATAATAATTCAGTATTTCTCAGTCCTAGGACCTAGGAAAGTTTTTAAAGTATATATGAGAGAATATAGAGATAACATACCTACATATGTATTTGGGACTATTTTCAGACTGCATAACCACAGAACAGAATCATTGGTTAAATCAGTTTAATTGGTTTCAGCCCCCATCTCATTTTATTTTGTTTCAGTCTTCTTTTTTATTGAAGCAGAACTTATAAGGAGCACTAGTTGTATCGCTCAGTGGATTTCATATTTCTGCATCTGTATAACCACCACCCAGGCCCACACATAGCACGTTTCTGGCACCTCAGCGGACGCTTTTGCCCACCTGTCCCAGCTGCTACCCCATTGCTGTCACCTCTGTCACTGTGGATTAGTTGTGACTGTTCTAGTTCTTCCTATTAGTGGGTTGTACAGTACGCATCAGGCTTCTTTAGCTCAGCATTCTGTGCGCCAGATATTTTAAATACGAATGGAGTAGAACTGAATTTAAAACATTAACTATGCTGCCCTCAATAATGACAGGTACTATTACAAAAATTTTTTAAATTATATAATCTCTGTGCCCAGTGGGGGCTCAGATTTACAACCCCAAGATCAAGAGTCAAATGCTGGGGACGCCTGGGTGGCTCAGTTGGTTAAGCAGCTGCCTTCGGCTCAGGTCATGATCCTGGCGTCCTGGGATCGAGTCCCACATCGGGCTCCTTGCTCCGCGGGGAGCCTGCTTCCCCCTCTGACTCTGCCTGCCACTCTGTCTGCCTGTGCTCTCTCTCTCTCTCTCTGACAAAACAAATAAAATCTTTAAAAAAAAAAAAAAAAGAGTCAAATGCTGTACCAGCTGAGCCAGCCAGGGAGCCCAGCGATAGATAATACTTTTAAAAACATAAATATGTGGTATGTGTGTATGTATTGGGTTGTGATATAAGCGTATTTCTCACTGTGGTCATGGTCAAAGCCCGAAAAAAGTATTATAAGGGGCTTCACTGTAGTTATTTTCCCCCTTAGCTCTTAACTGTTTTTTTTTTTTTTTAAAAACTTCTATTTAAGAAGGTAGATAAAGGGCAGCAAGTAACTTTTCAAAGGGAGAAATTAAAAGAATAAAGACACTGAGGACATGCTGTCATGCAGTCCACATGCCGCTGTCCCGCTCGTGATGCTCGTGTGGGCGTGGTAGTGGTGTTGGGGGGCGGCTGGGGGAGCCCCGGCCCGACGGTGCCCCCAGCATAAAGGATAATTGTAGCCTAATTTATAACCCTCTCCAGTGTTTCAGGGTGGGGGCCTTTTGTGGCTGTTAAGGAAGCAGGGAGTTGACTAATAACGGGTCCTCTTGATCTTAGGAGGAACGGTTCCGTAGTTGCAGAATCCGAAGTTGACATGGCGGGGGAAGGGAGGGGAAGGAGAGCCTGTGTGCGCACCTGTGCAAGGGAGGGCAGTTTAATCGGGATGAAGAGGCAAAGAGGTCAGCGCTGGGAAGAGGCAGTGGAGCGGTAGGGAAGGGTCCAGCGGGAGATGAGAAGCAAGCTGCGGAGAAAGGACTCGAGCCGTGGCGGCGGGCAGGCCGTGTTGGCGGTGGGAGTGAACGGCGGGCTTCTCTCTGCCCAGCTCTTCTTTCTGCTTCATTCATCCTGTTGCCCCGGCTTTTGTCTTCCACTGTGACCCAGACAGAACAAACAGGATATGAGTGACAGGAAGTTGTTTTAGTACAAAAATAACTGAGGTCTCATTTTGGAATATAATGGAGGGGCCCTTGACATATGGCAAGGACGATATGGGCTTAGGTTTTCAGAATATGTTGTGTACTCTTGGCCCTTGTGTGGCTTGTACATTTGGTACTGAGCATCTTTATTGTTTTCTTATTGAAGATCCAGTGTATCTGCCCTGAAACTTTTTCTTTTCCTCCTATTGTCTAATATGGAACCGAATACATGTTCTTTGTAAATGTAACAGCATTTGTAGTATCAGAGCATGTAGCCTTTTTTTTTTTTTTTAAGGTTTTATTTATTCATCTGACAGAGAACAAGCAGGGGGAGTGGCAGGCAGAGGGAGTGGGAGAAGCAGGCGTCCGCTGAGCAAGGAGCTTGGGACCCTGGGATTGTGGCCTGGGCCGAAGGCAGCTGCTTAACCAACTGAGCCACCCAGGCACATCTCAGAGCACATAGTCTTATCAACATTTTTATTAAATACACAAACTGTAAAGTCAGCTAATTGGTTTCTTATAAAGTCAAGGGTAATATAATCATGTTGCCAAGGGTAATATAATCATGTTGTAAACCCAGTGGCTACTTACCTAGTAATTTCTTTCTGTGGTTATCTTTATCTTTATCTTTTTATACCTGTCTTCGGCATGTATATATCACCTCCTAAGGAAAGTTGGAAGAAAACCCTCGTGCTCCCACTGTCTGTTTTCCTTCACAGCTTTTCTCTTTTTGTGCTGTTTGGTACTCAGAGAACAGCAACTCACCTTACCTTGGCCTCCCCACATGGCTCTGAAAGAAGAGCACTGTTTACTGTTAATGCGAAATTGCTCGTGTTTACTTAGCTGGTAACTTCTTTTTAGTGAGTGAACTTCTCTTTCCAGGTCAGTCTTTTACAGCTGAACACAGGATGGAGTCCTGGTTCTCCACTTCATAGTCTCACTGAGGTTGCATGAGGGTGAGGCAGCCAGCCACTTTCGCAGAAACCTTCTCTGACTTTTTTAAGCCACGTCTGGAATAGACGCCTCCTTCCCTGTATCCTAATCGAGGCAACGATGTCCTTGGATCATGACACAAAGCCGTTGGCTGGGGTTGTGCTCGTGAGGTCAGGAGGCATTCCCTCTCTTGGGCCTCCTTATTCTTTTTTTTTTTTTCCTTTCTCATTTTTTGAAAAGATTATTTTGAGAGAGAGAGCAAGTGCAATTGGAGGGGAGGGCCAGAGGGAGAGAATCTCCAAGCTGATTCTGTACTGAGCGTGCAGCCCAACATGGGGCTCCATCTCACAACCCTGAGACCATGACCGGGGCTGAAACCAAGGGTCTGATGCTTAACTGAGCCACCCAGGCACCCCGGGCCTCCTTTTTCTAGATGCTTTATTATTGCTTTGTGAGGCAGAGGAAGAGGTAATGGCCATGGGGAGTTAGATATCTTGGAAGTAGTAGAAACAAATCCTGACAGCTCTTTAAATATAGATTCTGGCCTCCAAGGAATTTTCTAAGTCTTCTTGTTCCAACGCATTTTGTTTAACTGAACCAACAGTTAACACAGTGTTTTTCTGATAACTTGTCTTCAAAATAAGATGCTGCTGGCCATGGTCATTGGATTTTAATTGTTTTGCTTGCTCAGGGATAAATTTAAGACACAGAGTGTGCGATCCTACAGCAGTCCTTCTGGAAACGCCTTGAATGCATGGTCCATAATTGCTGCTGCTGCTGCTTTTTTAAAAATATTTTATTTATTTATTTACTTATTTGAGAGAGAGGAAGAGAGAGGTGCAAGTGAGGGCAGGGAGCAGAGGGAGAGGGACAGGAAGACTCCACGCTGAGTACAGAGTCTGACAAGGGGCTCGAACTCATGATCCTGAGATCATGACCTGAGCTGAGATCAAGAGTTGGATGCTTAACCAACTAAGCCACCCAGGTGCCCTCATAACTGCTTCTTAGACAAGAAAGAAAACATTGTCAGGGTGGGCTGTTAGTGGTTACACTTAGGGTTCACAGGAGTGAGGGGAATAGCCTTTGGTTTAGATGAGTCATTCTCTTTGACTTCTGAGCAAGTACCAGTTTTCACAGAAAACGGCTCTGTCATTGTCCATTTTCTTCATGTTTTCCTTTCTTCTGAACCCATAGTAATTAGATGGGTTGTGAGCAGGACGGCAGCGACAGGGTCTGGGGAAAAGCCAGCCCCATTCTTCCTACCTCCACAACATTGGACTGACCACAGATTATTTTAAGAGCAGAGCTGGTTTCTGTCACTTCCAGAAGCGCTGAACAAGTAGACTGTGGGGTAATATTTTTTTACAGCTACATTTTGTGGGCCCTTCGATTGTGAAAGTACTCATTACAGGAGTTTATTTTATTATCTTTACTAAAATTTAAGTAAAAATAAAGGCGTTGGCTATGATAAGTAAAAATATCCAAAGTTGTATAGAGTTACTCTTTCCCTTCATGGTCCATCCCCACATCCTGGAGAACACGAGTGATACTAATCTGTAGCAATTCCTGTTGCATCAAACTGAGTGCTCATGGAAATACACACACATATATGGTGGTTTTAGTTTTTTTAAAAAAATACGCTCATGGTATATACATTACTCTGACACTTGTTCTGTCACTTAAAAATCTTATAAAGATGCCCCTTGGGGGCCATAAATGTTGAGTTTACTCGCTCTTCATAGCTGTATAATATTCTAAATGTGGGTATTTTGAACTTTATTTACCTCCTTCATATTCATGAACATTTTGGGTTATTTTCCTTTTTAAGCCTCTATAAACAGTACATAATAAACAACATGACATATTTTTAATAAAGCTTTTATGTATTTATTTGAGAGAGAGAGCATGAGCAGGGGGCAGGGTTAGGGGAGAGAGACCAGCAGATTCCCCACTGAGCAGGGAACCTGACAAGGGACTCCATCCCAGGACCCTGAGATCATGACCTGAGCTGAAGTCAGACACTTAAGCGACTGAGCCACCTAGGCTCCCCACAACACGGCGTATCATAAGCTTAAATACTTGTTTTCTTATTTCAGTAGGGATGGTCTGTGGAATGGGATCTCTAGGTCAGAGGTCATTATGTTTTTAATGCTTTAAATATTGCCAGGTCGCTTCCCAGAATGTTATAACAGTTCACATTCCCATTTTTCTATGTCCTCCCCAGGAGAGTGAAAATGGTATTTCACTGCTTTCATTTGTGCTTTGCTGCTTAATAGTGAGATTTTTCGATTTTAAGATGTTTGTGTGTCTTCTTCTCTGACTTACTGTTCATATACTTTATCTATTCTTTTTCCTTGTCTTATAGTTGAAGAGTCTGTGTTGACACCACGCAGACTCAGAAGTCAGGCTTCCATTTATTGTGTTGAGTCCTTTTTTTTTTTTTTTTTTTTTTTTGCATATACAACAAAAATTTATTGTCCCACAGTTCTGGAGGCTAGAAGTACAGGATCAAGTTGTGGCTGTTGTCCCTCTCAGATTTGTCCCTATCAAATCTGTCAAAGATAAAAGATGTTCTTGTGGTTTACAGGCAATCTTGGGTGTTTTATTGGCTTGTAGATCTCTTCCTCCATCTTTTAAAAATTTTTTTTAATTGTGTTGAATTCTTTTTTTTTTTTAATTTAAGATTTTATTTCTTTATTTGACAGACAGAGATCACAAGTAGGCAGAAAGGCAAGCAGAGAGAGAGGAAGGGAAGCAAGCTCCCTGCCAAGCAGAGAGCCCTATGCAGGGCTCGATCCCAGGACCCTGGAATCATGACCTGAGCCGAAGGCAGAGGCCTTAACCCACTGAGCCACCCAGGTGCCCCTATTGTATTGAATTCTTGAGCAAAGTATTTATCCCTTGTGGCTCAGTTTCTCCTTTTCTTTCTTTCTTTTCTTTTTTTTTTTTAAAGATTTTATTTATTTATTTGGCAGACAGAGATCACAAGTAGGCAGAGAGGCAGGCAGAGAAAGAGGGGGAAGCAGGCTCCTCACTGAGCAGAGAGCCCGATGTGGGGCTCGATCCCAGGACCCTGAGACCACGATTGGAGCCAAAGGCAGAGGCTCAACTACTGAGCCATCCAGGTGCCCCATCAGTGTCTCCTTTTCTAAACAAGGATCATACTAGGACTCACCCCCCAAGGTTATACAAGTTTTACATGTGCATTTGGGATAATATTAGCAAGAGATACTGACTCTTATCAATACATATTTGCTTTTTATCATTGTGACCCTTCCAGATAATTGTTATTCCCTGGCTCTGGGGCAAAGCCCTGCCTTTCCTAAGCCACATTTTCTTTCTGCCTATGCTTTACTTGGTAATTCCTTCAAACACTATTTATCAGGCCTCCCCTCTGTTTAATGCATTTGTTGTAAGCCTTGGGAGGAATCGGAGGAACTTTTAAGGAGCTTTGAGTTTGCTTTTAATCAGTGATATAGTGGAGCTGTCAATGTATCTAAGGTAGGTGATAGGCTTTTAGGTCATTTTGCATCTGACATTGTCATTCTTTCTCATTAAATGGCTTCTCTAGTGAAGAATCTGTCCCTTGGATATTAGTGGCAACATCAGGATGCTTTGAGTCTATTTTGGCTAGTTTTTTTTTTTTTTTTTTTTCCTTTTAATATGTTTACATCCCTGGTTGTTCTCTATTGTATGGACCTCATAGCAGTCATCTGTGCTGTGTTCATTTCTGATCTTGGATACAGTCAGCTTGTGACAACAAGCGTCTTTGAGAAACCCTCTAGGAACTGTATCTGCATTAAGAATCCATCGCTCTGTTGTAGTGTCTGAGATCACAGGATCTGCCTTTGTTGAAGACTCGAGCAGGAATTCAGAAGTAGAATGTGTGGCTGGCAGTGGTGGCTTGCAGCACCTAGTACTGACGTTTTTGGTAGGAAACATCATGGATTGTATACAAAGTAGAGCAAATTCTTTGGGTTCAGCTAGTATATTCTGCACACACATGTTTGGCTCTTTTGATGTGAAAAGTTAGGAGCAGTGATTGGTAAGATGGAGTCAAAAAGTTGTCCTGTCCCGTGTGGAGAGAGCCTGCGTCAGCTCATATCGAACCATTTGTGGGAATGTAGGAATGCTCACCTCTAGAAGCCTTAAAGCTCCTGCTGAGAAGATCAAGATAAACTTTGCTGTGCGAAGAGATTCTATCCCTGATCTTATTCAACATTTTTACTTAGAAATGGAAGTGGAGTTCAGAGAGGTTAAGCGGCTTGCTCACGTTCACATAGCTAGGGGACAAGTGAACTAGAACTAGGACACAGTTTCTTAGTTGGTATTCTGGTGGTCCTTTCATTTTGCCAGACAAAGACAGCTGGTTTTTAGATCTGGTCATGGTAGAGTTTGGGTCATTGCTGAGAACCAACTTCTTGTGACAGCTTCATGACTGAGAATTTTAGGAAGCTGCTCAGTTTCTCATGAGCTGAGATCCAGCAATATAATTAATAGATGAAGTTCAGCCACCAGCAGAGAGGACAGGACACCCTCCCTACCCTCCCCACCCTCTCCACTGATGCAGCAGTGGCTGTCAGGCACTAGGGACACAGGCACTAGGCATTAGTGGCTGTCACTGACAGCCACTGCCGCATCACATGCTGAGATGTGAGTCGGTCTGTGGGGATAGAACAGGTAAGTGAGGGCATCCTATTCCGAATCTGTGGACTTAACCATGGAGATTGAGGATAATAGGAACAGGATACAGATTTAGAGGCACCGAGCGTGAAAAATAATGTGGTTGGCAGTGGCTTCCATCTTGTGAATGTCTTTGAAATGTCTTTCTGTTCCCAAATTCCACTTCTCCAGCTCCTGTCTCTGCCTCCCTTTGTCCCACTTCCTCTGCGGCTTCTCTTCACGCCATCCCTTCAGTGTCGGGGCCCTGGGGCTTCTGTCTGCAAACCCCTTCATATTCTCCCCCAGGGAATCTCAGCCACTCTGAGGCTTCTCTGTCCCCCCCTCTAAACTGATGTTCTCCGAGTCTGTAATTTCAGCCTTCCTCCCTGCCTCGTGCTTATGTGCCATTTCTCTGTCCACAGGCATTTCTGTGCTCGGTCACCTCCATAAACCCCTTCCTCTTGACTTACCGATCTCAGTTAATGGCTACCCACGTGAGGACTAGGCTTTGTTATGGGTGGGCTCTGCTGTGGGGTGGGGGGAGGCAGCTGTGATCAAGAGCCCATTTGGGCCTCTTGGCCTTAACCCTTATAACCCACTGCCTCAGTCCTGCCCAAGGGGTTTTTTTAAAATGCAGAATCTGGTTATTTTATTCCTTTGCTTAAAAATAGTGCATTTGGATTTTTTGGTTTCTGAAGAAGATCTACAGTCCCTAACCTACAAATCCCAGATTCATTTCTCTTTACTTTCCCCGTCATGCCCCAGCATTCAGTCGTAATAAACAACTTAACCATTGCTCAGGGGGGACTGTAGCTTTGTACCTGCAGGAACCTCCTCGCACAACTCCCTTCTTTCCTGCCAGATGTTCTTGGATTTCAAGGTGGGCCTTCTTCTGGAAACTCTTCTGTCACTGCCATCCCCTGGGCCAGGTTAGCACTCACTGTGCCTTCTGCTGTCTCTGCCATTCTTATCGCCTGTTTATAATCTGTCTTCTTCGCTAGTATTCCTTGGGGATAGGTGCTGTGTTGCATTCATGTTTGTGTCCCTAGTGCCTGACACATAAGAGGTTCTCAGTCAGTCTTTATTGAATGGATCAGCGGTGCCCCCTCCTGCCTGCCGTAGACACCGATGGCAGTCATTCAAGATCTGCCGGTTTCTCTCTCCCACTATTCAAAACATACTCCCTTCCCTTCGGGGCTGATACCTCAGTCTTCGGTGGGCCCACTGAGCCATCTAGGCTCATTTCCATTCTTTGTCTATCTGTGCTGTGCAGCCTTTTCATTCAGCCCCAAATTCTTGTGTTTTCCTAAATTTTGTGCTTCAAAGCCACCCCTTTATTCAGAGACTGTCTCCTCTTCCATTGCTTTATGAAGCCTTTCGTGGTAGTAATGCTTAATTATTCTCTTCCGCTTTCTTTGATTGTTTTGGACCCTCTAGGATCAGGTCTTCTCATGTGCTGCCCACTTGATAGTCTGTCCCTGTTCCTTGATGTGCCGTTGATTCTCCAGGATGAGAGTGGAGTTGTCTGGTGGCCTCGCTCTCCCCGATGGGACAGATGTGTTTGAACACCTCTGTAAAAAGAGGGTTTTTTTTTTAATGTGATTTTTATTTTTTGTTTCTCTTGTTGTCAGAGTACCAGAGAAGCAGAAATCAAACTGAAAAGTGAAAGCAGAGTTAAACTTTTTTACTTGGACCCAGATGCCCAGGTACGAACTATTTTTTAATCTTTACATTTGAAAACTAAGCCAGGGAAAGAAAATGTTTGACAGATGATATGTTTCATTTATTTATGTGTTTGCATGTTTGTTTACTTTGGATTTATAAGCAACATAACAACAATATAGAAAATACAGGGGAAAAGGAAAAATAAAAAACAACCATAATCTCATCACCATACCACGACTGTGAGGGTTTCATATTTAGTAGATTGTTGAAAACTGAGTGATCTATCCAGGATGTCCTCGAGTCCACAAAGAACATATAATTTACCCCATAAAATGACCGTCAGAAAATAATAAGCATCATTGCAGATTCCTTGCAGGCAGTGGTGTTTCCTGACTCGTCCAAGGCACATACGAGCCACAACTGTGCCCCCAAAAGTCCGAACCCAGCGTGGTAAGGACCTCCAGAGCTGCCCCCAGAGCGTGATGGTTCTGCTGTATTTTTCCCACTTTTGTTTGCAGTCTTCGTGTCTGGATTATTGAGCATGATGTTTTTCAAGGTCCATCCATATTGTAACGTGTGTCAGAATTTCCTTCCTTTTTAGAGCTGACTAATAATCCACAGTATGGGCAATATACCAGATTTTGTTTGTTTACTTGTTGATGGACACCGAAGTTATTCATAACCATAATTTCTAAGCTCTGTATAATAGCCCATTGAGTAGGCATACCATCATATATCTAATCATTATTATAAGCTATATAAACTTACAAAACAGTAACACTGTTGTGATTAAATGAGTATATAGATATATATCTTTTCCATATTTTACAGAATTTCCTTAGGATGTGTTTATTAGGAGTTTTTTTTTTTTTAATGTGAGCATAATGTATTTTTGTACATTTTCTTTTAAAGAAGCTTGACTTCACATCAGCTGAACCCGAAGTGAAGCCATTTGAAGAGAAGTTTGGGAAGAGAATTCTTGTCAAGTGCAATGATTTATCTTTCAATTTACAATGTTGTGTTGCAGAAAATGAAGAAGGACCCACCACAAATGTAATTTTCCCTTTTAAAAAAAATTTTTTTTTATTTTTTAAAGATTTTAATTTATTTATTTGACAGACAGAGATCACAAGTAGGCAGAGAGGCAGGCAGAGAGAGAGAAAGGGAAGCAGGCTTCCCGCTGAGCAGAGAGCCCGATGCGGGGCTTGATCCTAGGATCCTGGGATCATGACCCAAGCCGAAGGCAGAAGCTTCAACCCACTGAGCCACCCAGGCGCCACTGTAGTTTAACCTTTTAAAAAATAATTTACAAAACTGTTCAGAGGTCACCAATGTGCCGATTGCAGTGCGGTCTAGACCGAAAATCCTAGTTCCTGATGGAGAAATGCAGTGTTTAGGTCAGGATGACGGGGGTTGTTCAGCCTCAGGGACGGGATGTTTGTGACAAAAGATAGGGACGGAGACTTTCTCTTTGGCAGTGATTTATAGCAACCCTTACAAATAGGTTGAATAATTTCTTCTTTGATAGCAACGCTCTTTCCCCCCGACAGTTGGAGCCATAGTGATGGTCTGGATGGTTTTATTTCATTCAGGTTGAGCCCTTCTTTGTTACTCTGTCCCTGTTCGACATAAAATACAACCGAAAGATTTCTGCCGATTTCCACGTGGACCTGAACCATTTCTCCGTGAGGCAGATGCTGGCCCCCACGTGCCCGGCTGTGATGAACGGTGGCAGGCAGAGCTCGCCTACCCTTCAGGACATCCTTCATGAAGCCTCCATGCAGTATCCGAAGCAGGTGGGAGACTCGCGCCCAGCAGTGGTCCTGCCGCGACTTCCCTCGCATGCGCTGTGTGAATGCGTGGCGAGATGCCGCAGTGCACAGCTGGGTCGAACGAGACGGTGGAGTTTATGGACTGCGTATATGATTAGCTGAGAGGACAGGAAATGACATTTGACTTGTCATTTCTTTTTTTCTAAACTTTCTGCTAGTTGCCCTCCCCCATATTGCCTTTTTTTAATTTAATTTTTTTTTTTTATTGGGTTGGGGAGAGCACAAGCAAGGGGAGCAGCAGGCCCCCTCTCGCAGCAGGGGCCTGATGTGGGCCTTGGTCCCAGGACCCTGGGATCATGACCTGAGCCCAAGACAGATGCTTCACCGACCGAGCCCATCAGGCGTCCTGCCAAATCGCCTCTTTGGTCGGACGAGGACCTAGTGACAAGCCCCGAGTGCCCCTGAGGGGCTGTACTGTGTCCGCACTCTTTGCTGCTTTAGCAGGTTTAACGTTCAGGAGCTTTGTTTAACGTGGCTGTGACTTTGACCCACTAAAGAAAATTGTTTGTTCCCTAGGGGATATTCTCAGTCACGTGTCCTCACCCTGATATATTCCTCGTGGCTAGAATTGAGAAAGTGCTCCAGGGCAGCATCACTCACGGCGCCGAGCCATACATGAAAAGTTCAGACTCTTCCAAGGTACGGCTGACTTTTACACTTTGTGATGATAAAGAGCAATTAGAAAAAAGATCTGTCTGTCAAAACAGAAATGCTTAAAGTAGTCAGAGTTGGGCTGTATTTATATTCTGGAAGATGTACACTACTTACATAGATTTACTGTTCTACCGAACCTGGTGTGTCCAGTTTTCAGTGAAAAGTAGTCCCGTATATATAGAAAATGCTTCATCTGCCCAGACATCCTAAAATAATTGCCAAAGCTGTTGATGTGTCTCTCGGATTCTGGAATTCCCTTTGGGTCCGTTTATGCTGAAATGTGCACTGAGGCTGCAGACGGGAAGGGTCTGGCCAGTAAGGTCAGTGCTTCAGTCCCCTGTATGGTCCCACGGTACAGGTTATGGTGGCAGAGGTGGTATGACTCCCATAGAAGGGAAGGGAAACGTGCGAGATGTGTTTTTGGTATTTTTCCTTTCTTTGGTGTATGCTTCTTAGTTGGGGAGTGCCTCGCTGTGGATCCACACAGACTTGAATCTCAGAGGTTATCTAGTCCCAGATCTCCTTTCAGGCATCAGAAAAACTGGGGTTTACCAAGGTTTAGTTACATGCTCAGTGTCCCCCAGCTCTTGTGACCAAAGGCACTTGCCTGTCACCTTCTAGCACATCGAGCTACCTGGTAGAGTGAGTGTTTGAGTGCCGTCTGTGCTGGTCTGACATTAATTTTTACAAGTGGTTCGTCTGAGAGATGACCCTGCTGTGTTGACAAGGACTGGTTCGTAGCAGGAGGGGACACTCCCCTGGCTCTGAAGGACAATGATCGAGCTGCTTCATAGCTTCTCCTCTTCCTGTCTGCGGCCCCCCACACAGCACTGGGGTGTCCCCAGGATGGAGGGCGGTTGTTAAAGAGCAGGTTCTAAGAGTCAGAGACCTGGGTGCAGAGTGCTAACAAGGCTGGCTGCTTTGGAGAAGTTGTGTCACCTTTCTGGGCTCTGGTGACCCATCTGTACTTGAAGGATGACTGCTCCCCACCCGGGTCCCTCTCAGGAACAGTTCTGGAACTGCGCAGATAACATATGAGACATCGCTGGCAAGGCTGCAGATTAGTGGCATGCGCTGGGCACCATTATCACTTGTCACCCTCGGCCAGGGAAAGCCCAGCTTCCCGGGCGCACTGCTTCCAACTGTATGCCTTTCTGGCTGATGAAAGCTGAGTAAAGTTTAGTCCCTGGAAAGAAGCTATTTTATTTTTTAAATCAAGTTTGTAAAACTTTGCATGAGAAGCTCTTTTAGCTCCTGTGTTTGTTTGTTTTTTAAAAAATTTTTTGATTATGGTACATTGGTCACCATACAGTAGATCATTAGTTTTTGATGTCTTGTTCCATGACTCAGTGTTTGTGTAGAACACCCAGTGCTCCATGCCACCTGTGCCCTCCTTGATAACCACGACCGGACTCACCCATCCCCTCACCCCCATACTCTCTGAAACCCTCAGTGTGTTTCCTGGAGTCCACGGTCTCTCGTGGCTCGTCTCCCCCTCTAACTTCCCCCAATTCATTTTTCCCTTCCTTCCCCTAATGTCTTCCATGCTGTGTTTTGGTTAATAACCAGTGAAGGCCCAAGTAAGGTCTACGCCCCTTTGTATGTAACTCATTTCCAGGGCCTACATGCTCCATCTTTGCTCTTCTGCCTGCCACGTGCATGCACAGTTTAAAATTTGGCAGCTCATGTTGCTGCAAAATCACATTTCCCTTTGGGCTCAACTTTATGCTCCACTCCACACTTCCCAGTGTCCGTTGAGCATCTGTGCAAGTCTGCTCTTCCTTCTTTACTTACGGAACGGAAAGCTCAGCCATGTGTGCATTATTCCACGCTTTCACACCTCTGAAGTATTAAGGCAGAGATTAACATTTTATATCAGAATAGATTTTATATCAACCATTTTATATCAGCCATTTTTTATCAGAATAAAAGTTTTGGCAGAGATATTTCTGAGGGATGACTTTCTAATGTGTATTAAAATTCCTTCTTCCTGTTTTCCAAGATGGTCTGGAACATCATTTAGATTACATTTTGTCTTGGAGGAGGAAACTTTTATGGAAAGTCTCTGTAGGTGTCCGCCATGAATAGATTAAAAAAGAAGAAGAAAAAAAAAGGAAGGAAGGAAGGAAGAGAGGGAGGAAGGGGGTCCAGGAGGGGGTAGGGAAGGAAGGAGGGAGGGAGGGAGAAAATCCGAGAGGGCAGAAACGAGTTCTTCAGTCCTTTGCATACCTCATGTTCCCTTTGCACCCCCAGTAAGTCTGTGAGCTCAGGCCCTGTTTGCTGCAGGCAACAGTAAAACTTACTTGAAGCCTGTGTTTTAGCCTTAAATTTTATGCAGATATTACATTTTACTTCACAGCGTAGTCCATATTATTAGAACCTAAAAATGATAGTTTCTATCCGAAAATGTTTGAGTGAAATTACCCCTCCAGGAAGGTAGGTCGTTTTACCGATGGCTGTGTACCCAGACCCCCACAAGAACATACCCAACGGGAAGAAGGGGAGGAACTGGGTGAGCTACGGGCGTGTTTCAATCAACACACGTTTGTAATTCACTCGTGAGGGCGGTGATTCCCACCACACAGTTGTGGTGGAATCATGATGTCTGGTAACTGGAAGGGGTAATGAAAAGTATTATGGCCCATGCCCTTCTGTCTTGAGGTGGGGAAAGTAGAGCCCAGAGAGGTTTAATGGCCTGGGGTCCCACAGCGGGTTTCAGTTTGACTTCGAGACAAACCGCTCTTTTCTCCTTCTCATCTAGAAGATGAGCACTCGGCAGAGCTGGTGCACATGGATCCCGGGGGTCTGCTCAGAATGCAGGTTCTGACCTGGCAGGTCTGCAGTGGGGCCCGAGACTCTGCATTCCTGGCAAGCTCCCTGGTGATGCCGAGGCAGCAGCTCTGCAGTGCACACCTTGGTTCACAGGCTCTAGATCTCGACTCCCGCGACTGCTTGGACTGTGGTATGCATTAGTGCTGTAAAAGGCCCTCGAACGTGCCACCGTGACCAAGTCAGGCTTGGCGTTGGTAGCTGTGCAGTGTCCAAGAGCAGACTTGGGGGAAAGTCATCTGCTTGAGCTTGAGCAGCGGGGGTGGAGTTGATTCGTTGGTCTGCCATGCATACGTCTTAGGCCAAAGCGAATCTGCTTCACCGTGCACCATAGAGTTAATAAGTCAGCCCACAACAAATGAAAACGATCCTTACGAAGTGAAAATAGCAGTAATTTATACTTAGAAACTGAGACTCTAGCAATGAAAAACTCTGGCCTCACTTAAGTCAGCACCTGTAATGTATCTGTCCCCCCAGATTGTGGGAATTTGCACAGGCCAGTGCACATTAGGAGCTATACACGCTTAGTTTTATCATTGGAGTTCTCATTTCAACTTGAATTAACATGATATATTTTGGTGTGAATACCAAATATTAGCTATTGTTAATAACCCAGTGGACTTATAAGTAGCCATAAGTTCTTCATATAAAGAACTGTCAAAGCCTATGAAATGGTATGCTTGTGGCCCATAAAAACATTTTAGAAAAGACATAACATTTTAGAAACAGTCCTCATTCTTTGAAAATCACTGCTAACGACTGTATTAAATAGAATGCTCTGGACCTCATATAAATCCAGCCATATTCATTAGCCGTCACTGTGCTTTTCCAAGCATCTGGTACTCTGATAAGAGCTTGTTTAATGAACATGGGATGATGGCTCTTTAGACCACAGTCCTAGCGGTGGGATGCAGTGTCTCATGGCTTGATTCTGATGTCTTCAAGGTTGCTCAGAAAGTGCTGAAGAATGCCAAGCAGGCATGCCAAAGACTCGGCCAGTACAGAATGCCATTCGCGTGGGCAGCAAGGTAAGGACAACGTCTTCTATACATTTGACATAGATAGAGATATATGAAGAGAGGTATATAGATAGATAGGTCTATTCTGTTTATTGTTAAGAGACAAAGAGGATTTAAATGTGTAAAACTGAAAAATACGAAAGCCCCCTCCCTATCTGAATAACCCCTTAGTGGAGTCACAGAGAGGAAAGGTGCTGGCTGGAGGAGAGCTGTGTGGAGACCGGTATCCAGGGCTCCCAGCACATGTCCCGAGGTCAGCTTGGGCAGCAGCCCGGGCAGAGGGAAGGGAGTGGGCTGTTGTGGCGGGGGCGTGGCGGAGGGGTCCCTGCAGATCATCCTTAATTGTGAGCTCTGCTTCTGTGTATGTTATTCCCTAAGCACGAGCCATATGCTGGAAATGTTTTCTATGTAAATTGAGTTAGTTGTGTTCATCCTCATAAATGTCTTCCGTGTTTTTAGATAATGAAGTTTCTGTTAGCTACATTCAGCCAATGGAATAATAATTGGTCTTCACGTGGAAACCAAAGTTAAGTTGTGGATTTATTTTGGCCTTTTGGAAACTCACTTTAGAAATGTTGTTTGGCTATTTCAGGACGTTGTTTAAGGATGCATCTGGAAACCTTGACAAAAATGCCAGATTCTCTGCTCTTTACAGGCAAGATAGCAATAAGCTCTCCAATGATGACATGCTCAAGTTACTGGCAGACTTCCGGAAGTGAGTCTCAAAGCCTTTCTTGTTATTTGCACACCTGAGAGACAGAAGGTGTTTGGTGGGGATGGGGCGTGGGCTCCGCTTGAACGTCATAGGGCCAGTTGGGGGAGCGTGGAATTTTACCTCGTGTCCTTGGGAAGGAAGAAGACATTTAAAATTGAAGGGTGGGCGCCTGGTTGGCTCAGTGGGTTAAGCCGCTGCCTTCGGCTCAGGTCATGATCTCAGAGTCCTGGGATCGAGTCCCGCATTGGGCTCTCTGCTCAGCAGAGAGCCTGCTTCCCTCTCTCTCTCTCTGCCTGCCTCTCCATCTACTTGTGATTTCTCTCTGTCAAATAAATAAATAAAATCTTAAAAAAAAAAAAATCTTTAAAATTGAAGGGTATCCTGGTTAATTTTTTGGTGGTTCTGTGGAGGGTGGGGTGAAGGTAGAGATGAGCCTTCAGAGGAAGGAGACAGTGGAGGGACCACTGGCAAGAGATGGGAAAGGACTTGGCAAAGCTAGGACAAGTGGCAGTGGGAGAAGGGGACTAATTGGGGTCACATCAGGGGACCCACTGTTCCTCAGTCTGGGGTTTCCGATTGGGTGAAGGGTGGAAGGAGAGAGCAGTGGGTAGGTAGTGGTCTCAGATAAATAACCCCCAGATTTCCGACTTGCACAATGGAGCGACTCAGGTGCCATTACCTGAGTGGGTGATGGAAGGGAAGGACAGTAGCTTACATAGTGCTTCCTGATTACAAGCATTGTTTCAATGCTTTCCCTATACCCAGGAGCGTGTGAGTTTCCTAGAGCTCCCAAAACAAAGTGCCATAGACTGGGTGGCTTAAACCCACAGAAATGTCTTCCCTCACAGTTCTGGAGGCTGGAACTCCAAAAACCAAGACATTGGCAGGGCTGCACTTGCTCCAAAATCTGTGGGGGGAGGATCCTTCTTTGGTTCCTTCATCTCTGATGACCCCAGGCATTCCTCGGCTTGTAGAGGCTCCCCGTGGACGCCTTCCTGTGCATTTCTGGTGCGGTGTCCTTCTTCTAAAGGAACGTGTCATGCTGGATTAGGGCCAGCCCCAGCGACTTCATCTTCTCTTGATTACGTCTGGAAAGACCCTGCATCCATAGGTACCAGGGGTTAGGACTGTGGCAGGTGTGTTTGGGGATGCTGTTCAGTGCACAGCAAGGTGGAGAAGAGAGGCCAAGCAGTGGCTGGGGCAGCCCGGCTGAGAATCTTCTATCACTGCGCTGTTTAGTGTTCCATCATCATGGGTTCACTTTGAAACTCACAAAACTGATTTCCTTTGCTAAGGACATTTCCTTTGCTAGGGACAGAAAAACTTCAGATGTTTTCTGGGAAAATTCTATGAATGAGAAAGAACTGAGGGTATTAAAAAATAATGAAATGAAAAGAATGGCTGAGAGCCAGCCTGTAGTTATTCTGTATCATAGGACCTTTACCATCTTAGTTTTTTATTTGGGGGGGAAAAACCCCCACGTGTCAAAGTAAAAATTTCACTTTGCTTAGAACTCAGGACTGGCTGTTAGAAATTCATTTTTGCCTTATTCTTACTTCTCTTCCTTCTGATTTTTCAAAATTCTAAATAGAGTTGTAATTAGCATCTCTTAAAAATGATTACTTACTAATAGTGAGTGTTCTCATATACAACATGTCATCATACAGTATTGTCACATTTCTCCCTTGCTTATAGAATAAAAAGTCATCTTACTTTGTTTCGTTTTTTGAAAACTCCAGTCACCTTTAGTTAAATAGATGACAGTTTTCTTGCACTGGACTATCATGCAGTTCTTAATAATCACGACGTCAGTCCAAATGTAATCACTTAGGAAGGTGTACACACTATATTGTTAAGGAAGTGAAAGTGTAGCTATGTGACCTCATTTTTGAGAGGAAAATATTTTATATATTTCTTTTTGTGTATAAATGAAGAAATGGATAGGCAAATAGCCAGCCAGATGGAAAGAGAGGGATATACACCAAAATGGTGGTCATGGTTGTCTCTGAGGGGTGGCTGTATAGGTGGCTTTTCTCTTTTACCTTATGGCTTTCCATGATTTTATTTGGGCTTTTTTTTTTTTTAACTTTTACTTTCATATTCTGACAAACAAACAATGGAGTTTTTTATGTGTGATCGAGGTTAGAAGCCCTATCAGAAGTTACGTCCTACACTGACTAGCTTGAGATGGCCCTGGCTGGTGGTGGTGCTTTGGTGGTAGTCCCAGCTCACAGTTCTGGTCCTCAGTGGAGGCCGAGGGGTAGGACCCTATGGGGTCTTTAATGAAGGAATGATCTGAGCCAAGAGGCCATGGCCAGGCAGCAAACAGCACAGGCCTTCCCTGGTTCAGAGCCCAGGAGTGTTCTCCCTAGCACTCCGTGCCTTCGTGGGCATGCTCACGAGGAAGGATCTTGTGGGAGGAACATGACCAGTGAGGGACTCAGAAACTGGCAAATAGGGGTGTGATGCTATCAGCATCCGAAGGTGCAGCTATCATGGGCGGCGGGGGGGGGGGGCTTTGTCTTTGCTTCATAGCAAGAATCTGGAGAAGTGCCCATGTCCATTCCCTCTGGTTTCCACAGTGAAGTTAGGGAACCAGAGGTTTCCTTTTTCTTTTTCCTCTTTTTTTTTTTTTTTTTTTAACCTTAGTATTGCTCTTTTCCTTTCCTATTTATTTATTTTTACAAAGAATGATCCTGTGTCACTGGCCTGGGCACTAGCTTGGGTGCAAAGCTGTTGTTTCTGTTCCCATGATTGTCTCAAAGTGTCATTTAATAATGGATGGGAAAAATTTTCTCAAGCTGCCCCAGTCTTTAGAAAACAGCTGCCAAATCTCATAAACCACTTCTCCCTTCCCCTCCCAGTAATTATCAGGGGCTGTGTTCCAAGATTTAGTAAGAAAATGATTCTGTCAAATAAATGGTATTGCTGACATATATGCTTCCAGAAATATTTGTCTAAGAAGAAACACGCCTGCTCCTCTTTTGGAGTCCAGTCTGTAACTCATGTCCATGTCGGGGGACCTGGGGCAGGTCATACGCCTTCTCAGCTTGAATCTCCTCTTCTTTTTAAGGGGGAACCCTCATAACCCTTGTAATCCTACACCTATGGGGGGAATAAAGGAAAACGGATCGCAGGGTGATTTCTCTCACCGAGAAGACTCATCTCGTCCCTTTCCTTCTCAGTACACTAGACACTGGCCTTCCCGTGGAGGTTTGCACACACTGGATGGAAGTGCTTCTTAACATGTCTTGTTGAGGACAGGAATCATCATACTCTGTTTGTGTTCTCTCTGTGGTGCTCAGTTGAACGTGTGTTGTATCACCGTAAGCACCTGGTAAATGGTTACTGAACTATCTCATAGACATCAGTTCAGTGATTTCTTTTCAACAAAAACATCTCAAATTTCTTTCAATTGCATATACATTTTTTAAGTGACTCCAAAGCTTTTAGGGACTACAGGAGACCCAAGCACGCCTGTATTGCCAGTCAGTCACTTTAATGGGTCAGGACAGACAGTAGAGAAGGGGGAACCAGGCAGCGAAAACACAGAGGTGAGGGCACCCAGCCTGTTGGCATGGAATGACTGCTGGTTTGTGTTACTCTCCCTGCCTCTGGGGATTGTCAAGCAGTTGTATGGGCAATGGGAAGAGAAAAAACCTTTTCTTTTCCTAAGAGTGAGAGTGAGCCTCATTCCTAACTTAATATGTATACAAAAGCAGTTCCCAAATTCCAGATACCCTACATGTAGCTACCGTATCCATTTTTTTAATGAAGTTTTAGGATGGGTTTTCATGCTCAAGTATTTTAAGTTTTACATGGAATATATATATACTTTACAGATTTAAACAAAACCTAATCCCAGTCACAAGAGAATCCGTTTTGTGTAACACACACACACCCACACACCCACCACCACCACTTTGCAAATGCATGTAAAAAAGGCAGTAGAATTTCTGTTGTTTGTAGGTTTGGATGTCTGATAAGCCACGTTCAATAAAACCCCTAAATTTCTGAAGTAAGTTGAACATTATATTTAAAAAACTAAGCTTCCACAAAGCCCATGTGCTGTGTGGTGTGGAACTAAGCTCAGATCTGTGCTTTCTTAGAAATGTGTGGACATAATGCCTCTGTAGAACTAGCAGCCAGAAGCAGAAGCTCTCAGCAGAGGGAAGAAACCAAATGAGGAATAAGTATAGTCAGACAGAGAAGGAAATAACACATTATACAGAGAGTTCCAGCAAAGATTGTTGAATTGAAATTAGTTGCTTAGCAATCCAATTATCCCAAGTTCATATGAGGATGATGTCAGAGGGATAGAAAGAGTGGTGAAGAAGGTACTGACCCATTTATGGGCGGAAGTAACTGGAAAGGGGTGAGAAAGATGACATCCCTGAATACTCATATTTGGAATATTCTTTGTAATAAACAGAGAACTTGTGACTCGAGGACACAGCTACAGCTTTAGCGGTATCTCTCAGATTTGTGGGACGCCGTGTGTTGTGCTATGTGGGCAGCATTGAGTTGTTCGGAGGAAGATGTGGAGCAAGGCAGTATATGTCTGGAAAATTGAACACTGCACAGAAACCCATGGGTCTCAGGGTTGGTGTCCCTTGAGGAGCTTTGTGTGAAGCTGAGAGGGACTCCGACAGGGTATCATCTGGGGGGCATGCAGTGGGTGGGAGGCCAGCGACAGCTCCCAAGAATCAAAGGCAGTCTTCCTGCAAGTAGCGAAGAATATTGTGTTTTTGAACAAATCACACAGTGGGCGCAGGGGCAAGCTGTAGGGGTGATGCCGGGCTATCCCTGGACATCCTTTGGCAAGAAATAATTTTAACTGAAGGCGGAATGTGTGGGAAGATTGTTGACTTGCCTTCCTGATCGTGATCTCTCTCAGGATTTCAAGGAATTGCTCATGTAAACTCAGATATAAACAAAAGTGGAAAGGAGAGAAACGCTAGGAGGAAGTGATTCTGGAAGTTGGAGCTGGCAGTGGGCAAAGATGAATGAGCTCAGCATGGTCTGTGGTCATAAGGATAAGAATTTAAGACTATGGGAGTGCACCTGGGTGGTGCAGTCAGTTAAGCATTCAACTCTTGGTTTTTGCTCAGGTCATGATCGCAGGGCTGTGAGGTTGAGCCCTGCATCAGGCTCTGCGCTCGGCGAAGCGTCTGCTTGAGGTTCTCTCTCCCTCTCTCTCTCTGCCCCTCTGCTCATGCGCATGCTCTCTCCTCTCTAAAATAAATAAATAAATCATAAAAAAAAGAAAGAAAGAAAAGAATTTAAGACTGTTAAGAAGTCCTGGTGCAGGTGAATAATATCCCAGGATAGACAAGACACGTTACCTGTGAGGCTGCTTATCAGGTAACAGGAGCTGGGATAGGAACTTTTCAAAAATAGGAATAAAACAAAATGCAGAATCTGTAGGCGAATGAGCTTTGGTGTTTTCTGGCAGCATTTAAAAAGACATTATTAAACAGGTGGCTTATGAAGAACCACAAGGCAGCATTCTGTTTTCTAGGAATAAGCCATGTCATGTTGAACTAGTCGTCCTAACCACATCTCTGCTCTTCTCTTTCTAATTGGGTTGCGGAACTGATACCACAGAGGAGTGCAAAGCCTCTGACAAGTATGTATTATGCTAATGTCCTGGGAACAAGTCAGAGAAGTGTAGCATGCATGAGTGGACAGTTCCACTGTTGGAGTAACCAGATGCCAGGATGGGTGAGAGTGGGCTAGTGGTAAGCTTCTAGAGGCTTGAGAAGGAACCTGTTCTTGGCTGTATTCTGTGTAGTGTCTTCCTCAGTAACTTTTTGAGAATATAACTTGCTGATGAAATGCCTTCGTGACATCGAGCTATTAGGAATACCTAATACATGAGATGTTAGAATCTGGACTTAAGAGGGTTTGGTCAAATAGAAATGGCTCAAATGTAAAAGAGTACAATGTCCTCAAGGCAAAAAATCAAATCCTGTTCTGAGTTCCTAAAAAACAGAATTGTATGAATTCAGGATGGAGAAAGATAGCATGATAGTAAAGCATATGGAAAAAGACTCAGGGATTTTAGGTGATTTAAATGTAATGTACATCACCAGGGTGGTGTGACTACCACAAAATAATAGTATTTGGCTACATGAGTAGAAGCATGTATTGTTCAAAACCAGATGGCTGCTCAGTCCCCACCTGGTCAGACCTTTCTAGGCCCACTGTGTGCAGTTTGGGCACCTAGATATAAATGGAACATTCTTCTAGGGGGAAATGGCATTGGAGGAAGGCCCAAAAGAGCTGGAAAATGGCAGACGCCAGCAAGGTGTGGTTGCTGTTTGTAGATGGTTGAAAGGTGTTACACGCGAAGTGTAACCAGGTCCCTTGGAGAGGGGAAGTTCCAGAGAGGCGAAGTGAGGAAGAGCAGCCTGGGTGTCAAAATGGCTGTGTTGAAGTCTCCTTCCAGCTGGGAAGGATTGATGCAGTAGCAGTTCTTGTCAGGAGCATCACAGAGGGCTTTCTGGGACTGGACTGTTAGACCCAGATACAAACACCAGCCATTTCCCTGTGCACCTACTTTGTGTCCCGTGTTTCACTGGACACGGGAGCCTAAGATGGCTTCTAGCTCTGTATTGTCACAACTCGAGCCAAGAATGGGGGTGAGGATGGAGTAGTTCACAAAGATAGAAGATCTTGCCCATAGTCTTACCTAGATTTGTGCAGCCTAACATGGGAGCCACTGGGCACAGGCGACTACTGAACACGAGAAACACAGCAGCTCCAAACTGAGACAAGCTAGGAGTATAGAACATTTTGGATTCAAAGAATTAGAATAATGTCTTATACTGATTATCTGTTGAAATAGTAACACTTGGGATAAATTGGGTCAAATATTCTTTTTTAAAAAATTTATTTATTTATTTTTAAATTTTTAAAATTTCTTTTCAGTGTACCAGAATTCATTGTTTTTCTTAAAACTAATTTTACCTATTTCTTTTTACCTTTTAAGATGTGGCTTCTAGAAGGTTTAAAATTACTTTTGTGGCTTATGTTATATTTCTCTGGGAAGCGCTGCCCTGGGATTTAGGTTTTAGAGTTAACCTAACTTACAGACATGTGGTTTTTCTCTTCTTTTGCTCCTAGACCTGAGAAGATGGCGAAGCTCCCAGTGATTTTGGGCAATCTAGACATTACGATTGATAATGTTTCCTCAGACTTTCCTAGTAAGTGTAAGTTCTCTGTAACAACCAGAGAAAATGTTGCTTGACTTTTACTTCAATTTATTTGCTTTTAAATTTCCAGATTATGTCAATTCATCGTATATCCCCATGAAGCAATTTGAAACTTGTAGTAAAACTCCAGTGACGTTTGAAGTAGAGGAGTTTGTGCCCTGCATACCCAAACACACTCAGCCTTACACCATCTACAACAATCACCTTTATGTTTATCCGAAGTACTTGAAATACGACAGTCAAAAGTCTTTCGCCAAGGTGAGTGCAAAGGTCGAGGTTTCCGTTTTGGTATCAGACTCTCTAGGGTTTTGGCTTCTCCTGTTCTCTTATAAATACATATTCTGGCTTTTTGTTTCATTTTCTTTTTCCCTTTTTCTTTAAATATTGCTGCAGGCCAGAAATATTGCTATTTGCGTTGAATTCAAAGATTCAGATGAGGAAGACTCTCAGCCTCTGAAGGTTAGTTTTTTTATGTATGTTTGCACTTTTCCATTTTATTTTATTTTATTTTTAAAGATTTTTAAAATTTATTTGACAGAGAGAGAGAAAGATCACAGGTGGGCAGATAGGCAGACAGAGAGAGAGAGAGGGGGAAACAGGCTCCCTGCCAAGCAGAGGGTCCAATGCGGGGCTCGATCCCAGGACCCTGAGACCATGACCTGAGCTGAATGAAAGCAGACGCTTAACCCACTGAGCCACCCAGGCGCCCCTATTTTTCCAATTTAAAAATGGACCTGCGTGGTATTGCACAACTAAAGGAATTTAGCACATTACAATCAACAGACACAAAAATATTGTGACTTCACAATATTTAACCACATTGGCTGAACTTTACAGACTGTGGAGTAATTGCGTTCTTGCTCCTCATTGGCTGTTTCTGTTTAATTACACTCTTTAGGGATGAAGGTTTCTTATGTGTGTTTAGTTCAGTAAACATATCATGTCTTACTATGAGCCAGCCTTTGTGTGGGTGCTAAGAATTATATTAGTAAGATTGGTAACAGAAATAATAATAAAAATAGATTGATATTTATTATTATAGTATAGTAATAATAATAGTAATAAATCATTGGTGATGTTTACTGAATGCTTATTATAGTACAGTCTCTGAACTTAGAGCCTTATAGGTATTAAACTCCTTTAATTCTCCTAACAGTATTTTTTAGATGAGACTAAAGCACAGAATTTAAATAAGTTGCTTTTGGCGATCCATTAGTAGAACCACTGTGCAAAACCCAGGTAGCCTGGCTCCACATTCTTTACTATAACTATGTGGAAATGACTTTCCAAGAAGGGAAGGAGATAAAGATGCAAAGAAGAATATAATAATAGTTTATGCCCTGAAGAAATTCACGGCTTAGTGGGAAAGGTAGTCATGGAGAAAAAGCTCCTGGCACATAGAAATGGTTTGTTGTCCAAACTGAATAATTAGTACAAAAAATGCTGAGGGGGCACAGAGGATGGAATTAATTGTTTCTTGATGGACACATGGGAGTTCGGTGCTCGCGGAAGGGCAGGTCATTCAGACAGAGGGGCTGTGTGAGTGAGGGTGTGGAGCTGTGAAAGGGACCTGTGGACAGGTTAGCGCAAGGACAGGTGTGTGTGCTAGGGGGAGGGAGGTGGACGGGAGGGTGGACGGGAGGGTGGGTTGGACCCAGGAGAACGGGGACTGAAGGCTCTGGAGTCTCCTAGGTGGAGGAAATCCACAACACGCCAGAGTTTAATTTCTGACTCTGTTCATTAAATACTGGTGTCTTTCTTCGCTAACTCTTACTTTAGTGCATTTATGGCAGACCTGGCGGGCCCGTGTTCATAAGAAGTGCTTTTGCTGCAGTTTTACACCATCACCAAAACCCTGAATTTTATGATGAGGTAAGCGAGGAGGTTTTCAAGGGAAAACCCAGTTAACCAGCCTTAAGGAAAACTCTAAGTTCTTTGCTTAGTAAAGTAAAAAACAAGAGAAAGTGCATACTATACTGGAATTACAGTGCTAGAACCAAAGATTGGAGCATTTATTTTACATCATCTTTTCTAATTACAAACGTAACATTCATTCTAAAAACTTGGAAAATGCAGATAATAGAAAAGAAAAAGTCAAAATCTCTGCTCTGTTACTACCAAATTAATATTCTGACATATTTTCTTATAGATCATACTTAAGTGTAGTTATGTTCGTCGGACCTGAGAATCTTTCTTTCTCATTATTGGGTTTCTTTTTGTAGAATGATAGGGTAGCTCATTGAAACTACCCTATGAATCTTTCTTTGAAATGTTCTATCCTGGTTTTTCATTGTGCCATTGCTGTGTTAAGGTAATGTAGTGGTTGATGTCGTGGTTTCCAGTTCTTTCTAGAGTTGAAATACTAACTCTTCCTTTTCTGGTTGGTGAATGTTTTGGTCTTCTCGGGCTACTGTAACGAAATACCACAGACTGGGTGCATGGTAAACAGCGGATGTTTGCGCTCACGGTCCTGGAGGCTGAAGTTGTAGGTCAGGTTGCGAGCATGGCCAGGTGAGGGCCATCTCCCTCCCCGTCATAGACTTCTCAACTGTGCCCTCAAATGGACAGTTGGGGAGTCCTCTGTTGGATCTCTTGTAAAGCATTCATCCCACTCTTGGCCTAATCACCCCAAAGACCCCACCTCCAAATACCATCAACTTGCAGGGGGGTGGTAGGATTTCAACATATAAATTGGGGGGGCACACATTCAGCCTGTAACAGTGTATTGTGGATCCATTTCTTTAGCAGTTTCTGTTCTCTCACTTCTTTAACTGCAAATGTTAGTATCAGTTCGGAAACCAAACGGACGCTTGGGCTTTCGGTGCCATGTGTGGCTGTTTTCATCAAGAATTTTCATTTTAAAATATTAAAAAGGTGGTTATTTTGTCTCCCTTGCAGATTAAAATAGAACTGCCCACCCAGCTGCACGAAAAGCACCACTTGCTGTTCACATTCTTCCATGTCAGCTGTGATAATTCAAGTAAAGGGAGCACAAAGAAGAGGGATGTTGTCGAAACACAAGGTTTGGGATTTCATCATTACCTTGGTCGTTCATAACTTATGTATTAGGTTCTCAAGTTTTATTTTGATTCTGAGCCCTCATCCTCTTGAGGAATTTTTATTTTTATTTTTTTTCTTAGGATTTTATTAATTTGAGAGTCAGAGGGGAGAGCATGAGTCGGGGGAAAGGGAGGGACAAGCAGGCTCCCCACTGAGCACGGAGCCCAGTACAGGACTTCCTCCCAGGACCTGTAGATCTTGACCTGAGCAGATGTCAGATACTTACTGAGTCACCCAGGGGCTCCCCTTTCTGGAGTTTTTGATGAAGTTTGTGAAGGTAGCATATGTAAATTGTTTTAAAAGATCATTTTAGAATTGTAATCCCAAAGAGGCCAAAGTACATTGTAGACAGTGTTCTGCAGAGACGAGTTCAGGGCCTTAAAGATCCAGCAGCTGAGTAGCACTGACTTTCCTTCATATGTTTTTGAATACCTACAGTGAAGTTTTTTGTGCTTTGTTTCAACAGTTGGATATTCCTGGCTTCCCCTCCTGAAGGATGGAAGAGTGGTAACAAGTGAACAGCAGGTTCCCGTCTCAGCCAATCTCCCGTCTGGCTACCTTGGCTACCAGGAGCTTGGGATGGGCCGGGTACAGGACTTTAAGATTCATTTATCCCACTACTTTCAGAAAACGTGAAAAATCAACTAAAGCAAGAGTAACACAAAAAAGCACACCGTGTTTTTGCTGGTTCCAACATTTTGGTTTTAGTTATTCATTTTCAAGTAAACATAGGCTGGTGGAAGGCAATACTCTCGACAGCACAATTTAGAATTACGGTTCGGGCATTGTAGAAGCCCTGAACTAGCAGCATCTCAGCGGGCAATGGCGATGTGGAGATGCTGGATGACATAGGAGTTTTTCACTGCCAACTAGCCGTGCTCGAACAGGGGTGTGTTCTCAGAGTCACTCTGAGTATTAGGAATTGTCTCCAGCTTAGAGGAAGTCAGGGTAGCCTGTTCTGATACATTTCTGATTCAGAAAAGCCTGGATTTTCTTAGATTTCTCTAATTGGTTAGTTGGTTTTGCATTTTTTAAGCCATCTTACGTTTTATAGACTTGAGTTTTATAACAAGCTTAGGTTTTCATTTCATTTTAAATGGCTTTTAATGTTTTTCTGCATTTAAGTCGTGCCAAATTTGGGTCCATGTTTTGGAAAAATCATGAAAATATTCTGAAATCAGGGGAAATCATGTAAACTTCAGTTAAAATTGCTAGTCTGAACAAGAAAAAAATGGAGGTTTCAGAAATCAAAATAAGCACACATAGATGATTGGCCCTTAACCCATGTTAGGACTTCTTCTGCTGGCCTATTTGCTGGATGCAGCATCTTCTGCCACCACTTTCATGTTCCTGAGCTCTGGGTTGTCTAAGTCATTGGTGAAATAGGATTCTTTCCCTCTCAAATGGACAGTAATTCCACAGCTGCAACTAAGCAAAAGATAACTTGGAAAATCCAGGAAGGAGGGCAGTGAGGGGAAGAAAGTGGGGGGAAATGAGTATCAGTTGCATCCCTGCTGTTAGACAGCCGTGACTCTTGAGTCACTGATGCTGTTTGGGCCTGTGACTCCTCTTCAGACCCGTCCGTGAACGTGGTGTTTGAAGCCAAGGTCACTGATTTGTTGGGATGGTTTTTTTTTCCCCTTCCCTATCTTTTCAGCATTATGGTCCAGAAATTAAATGGGTAGATGGAAGCAAGCCACTGCTGAAAGTTTCAACTCATCTGGTTTCCACAGTGTATACTCAGGTATGTGTTATTCCAGTAGCATTGGCAGTGATGGCTGAATGAATGAGTTTGCACTATTTTTTGGTAAAACGAAATCCTAATTGATAATGTCATATGGATATATTTTTACTCTAGAGGTCCTTCATTGAAGAAAGTGCATTATAAGGTGCTCTTATGTACTGATATAAATGAATAATATAAGTAACATTTCTCAACAGTTTTCTTCTTTTGTTGGAGGATCTTTGAAATCTTTTTTAAAATTTATTTTTTATTTCTTTGATATTTTCATTTTTATATGATCAGTTTCATTGTTTAAATAAAACATGCATGCTCTAAGAAGCAGATATTCCTGTTTCCACAGCATTATGCTAACAGGCTTGCTTTCTTTCTCTCCTTTTTTTCCCCGCCCCAGGATCAGCATTTACATAATTTTTTCCAGTACTGCCAGAAAACTGAATCTGGAGCCCAAGCCTTAGGGAGTGAACTTGTAAAATACCTTAAGGTATCAGGTCGCTTTCTTAGTAACCCCTTTTTAATGAGTTTGGGGTAGGTTGGGTTTTCATTTTGGTGGTGAATATTGTTCTTAACCACTTGCGAACCTGGGAAGGATGCTCTCGGCTAGATATTCTCACACTGATAGTCTGTGTGGTGGATAGTCATGGTGGCAAGAAGTGGACTCAGAAATAGGACAACTCCAGAACACTGTATGTTAACTCTACTGGAATTAAAATTAAAAACTTAATTTAAAAAAAAAAAAGAAGAAAAAGCAAAGAAATAGGACAACTCCTGCCTTCATCCTCATCCCACATATACTGTTTTTAGGCCAACCCCAAACACATTGTTCTCTGCATAGAAAATCACTCACTAGCACAGGCTATCAGTTGAGTGCTCCCCGGTACAGAGCACAGTAACAGGCACATAAGAAGCAGTGACTTTAGACCCACTGTTAAGTAATTTCTAGTTCACCATAGGTGATAATGTAACCTTGGAGAATGTGTGCTAGGTGGGGGAACCCTCCCCCGCAAAAAAAACCCAACTGGAAGAACCAAAAGAATGCACATGATGATCACCTTCTTACCCAACCCCAGTGTTGTGCTGGGGTTGGGGTCTCCCAGCATCCTGGAACAGCGAGAGCAGGGTGGGGTTTATGTAGGGGAGCATTATCCAGAATGTGGTTCCATGGGAATGTTTTTTTAAAAGGAGAGTAGCTAAAAGAGCGCCCTAGGCATGAGGACAAATAAGAAATGTGAGAAAAGGGGGCACCTGGGTGGCTCAGTCAGTTAAGTGACCAGCTCTTGATTTCAGGTCCGGTCACAATCGTGGGGCCCTGGGATTGAGCCTTACATCAGCCCCCATGCTCAGCGGGGAGTGGACTTGAGATGCTCCCTCTCTTACTGCCCTCCCCCCACATGCTCACACTCTCTCTCTCAAATAAATAAATCTTAAAGAAAAAAAAAAAAAAAAGAAATGTGGGAAATGGAATATGAGTTTGTCCGACTTCAGCAAGGAACGTGGAATGAAGAGTTCTGAAATCACTGCTTGGCCAAGTTTCCTTTCAGGTATCTCACAGAGAGCCTTAGGAGTTTAAGAAGAATCTTTGAATTAGTTTTCTGTTGCTGCTATAACAAATTACCATAAACTTAGGGGCTCCAAACAACACGAATTTATTTTCTTAAACTTCCCTAGGTCTGAAGTCTGACACAGGCCTCACTGGGCCCAAATCAAGGTGTTACTAACATGGCTGAGTTCCTTTCTGGAAACTCTGGAAGTGACTCTGTTTCCTTGTCCTTTCCCAGCTTCTGAAGGTTGCCCTCATTCCGTAGCTAGTGATCTCTTTCTCCATCTCAAAGCCAACAGCGTTCCATCTCTGACCATTCTTTCCTTTGGCATGTCTCTCCTGGCTCTCCCCTTCTGCCTCCCTCTTCTGACTTTAAGGACCCTTGTGAGGACATTGGGTCCACCTGAATAATCCAGGACAGTCCCCCTACCTTAAGGCCAGTCTTAATTCCCTTTTGCCATGTAACATATTCACAGGTTCTAGGATTAGGATGTGGACATCTTTGTCCCCTATTCTGCCCGCCACTGCCTTCCACTGTTGAGATAGATTTCTTCCATCCTTGTTTGGAACTGATTGGAAATTGCTTGGGGTTAGGCTCTTAAAAAAAAAAAAAAAAAAGTTTTTTCCTTTATTTGAGAGAGAGCGAGTGAGCGTGTGCAGGGTTGGTGTCTTAAGGTCACACAAGGGCCATTGCATGTCCGCAGAGCCTGCATGCGATGGAAGGTCACGTGATGATCGCCTTCTTGCCCACCATCCTAAACCAGCTGTTCCGCGTCCTCACCAGAGCCACCCAGGAAGAAGTCGCCGTCAACGTGACCCGGTAAGAGGCGGGTAGGCGGATGCCTCCTTCCCTTTCAGTCTGTCCACATCTGGAGCACGGTCATACATATCTGGGATGCGAGTATGTGTTGACCATTATATTTAAGAAATTTCTTTTGATCCCATGTGTAGGGACCCCCATCTAATTCCTCGTTTCCTTGTTGCCTGTGGTGCCAGTAGCATCATCGTTGTTCTGCAGCTACTGTGTAATAATGAAATGTTCTCATTCCCACATTACTATTCATTGCTTTGTTCATTTCTGTGGTGTGTAGGGTCATTATTCATGTGGTTGCCCAGTGCCATGAGGAAGGATTGGAGAGCCACTTGAGGTCATATGTTAAGGTATGTAAAATAAACGGTCCCAGTCATGTAAATCTGTGGCTCTCCAATTTTCCTTCTAAGGACTCATTTTTTTTTTAATCTAGTTATTTTGGGATGAAACTTAATACCTCTGCTTTCTCTTCCATACCTATAGCCAGTGCCTTATACCTGAACGAGAGGAAATCCAAAGAGAGGCAGCCATTCATTTATTTACTTAATTTTGTTTTTCAATATATTTCTTATAATGGGTTTTGCAAATAATAATGACATGGAGTTTTAAAAAGAAGACTTTTAAGTCACTCTTGGTAGGCCTTTGGTACAGCCCTATTATTTTAATTTTTCTTTTTCACAACTAAAATTTGCAGTAGAACTGTTTCTCCTGAGATGAAAAGGTTAGCGCTGGCCACGATAAATGAGAGAACTATGTGGGACGGCAAGAGATATCACTAGGAGGAATATCAACGGGTTCTTCATTTATGTAACACTATTCCATAGACAGAGTGGCGGTTACCATTCTGAAAAGTTACACACGTGGTGTTTAGTCTTAGACACTTCTATAAATTATAGCTATGGAATCAAGTCACCCAGTGTCGGGTGACACATTCCTTGAAGTCCTTGGGAGGTGGAGTTGTGGGCTGGAGGACCACTGACCTGAGCCAGGTGGTTCCTGTATTGTGATGGGTTCCCTGGAATTATCCTGGGCTCCTCTTTGTGTCCCCCTTACCCCCTTCTGTTTCTACACCTTCCTCTCCCACCCCGCACTTGTGCCTCAGTCCCTCACCGCCATCCATCCCTTGGAGCCTCTCCTGCTTTCAGCCCATCCTAGATAACCAGGACATTAAAATATCTTTCCCTTTTCTTCAAAGTATGCTTACAAGGCTGAGCCGTACATTGCCTCCGAATACAAGACAGTGCACGAAGAGCTGACGAAAGCCATGACCACGATTCTCAAGCCTTCTGCTGACTTCCTCACCAGCAACAAACTACTCAAGGTATGTTGCAGGGCTGAGCAGTGCGGCTTTCCGTCATGGAAATCGGTGGGAGAAAATCCAAACGCCATAGCCCAATCTGCCCACCCTTCTGTGTGCGTTTACAGACCGCCACCACCTCCGGCAAAGGGGTAAAGAGTTAGTGCTTCGGGACCAACTTTGCTGCTTATACTTGTGCTTCTATCAGACCTGCAGAATATTACTGTATTTAAAATATCACGGGCTCTTAAGTTTTAAGAAGTCATTACATGCGAACGAGTGAAGGACATGGAGGTGGCGATTATAAAGGCGGCATCGGCAGGGGAGGCTCAGTCAAGAGGAAAATCCCAGATGTAATCCAGCGGTGCCGCTTGTTGGCTGTGCCGTCTAAGTGGGAGGCAGGAGAACAGCTGCCTTGCATGTACCTCTGGTCCGATGATGTTTTGCCCAGTGGTTGAGCCCTGCTTTGCGGTCACCCCTGTTTCGTGTCTGTAACATTGTCAGCCTAAGAGAGTAAACACCTCGCCTCCTGATTATTGTATATCTCACCTGGATCCTTTTTTTTTTTTTTTCTTTCAGTATTCATGGTTTTTCTTTGACGTTTTGATAAAATCCATGGCTCAGCATTTGATAGAGAACTCCAAAGTTAAGGTATGTCACTTCCTATCAGGGCTGGGGTGGTGGCTCTAGGGGAAAGTCTTTTCGGTGCTTTGTCGCTCTCATTCATGAATGCTTTCTGTTGCCAGTTCCAGCACAGTCCTAGGTGCTTTCCAAGTACGAAAGCATTTTATTCCAAGTACTGAAGCCACAGGACTGTCATAAAGTACTTCCCCGCATTTTATAGAGGAAGAAACTGAGCCCAGAGCGAGTTCCTTGCCGAGGCCACACTGCTAGTGAATGGAGGGGGCCGGGTGTTGAGAACAGTCTGGCTCCAAAGCCCACTGTTCCGAAGCATGTGTTACTAAGTCCAAAGAAAACTCTGTCTCCTCCTTTGTATAGCTTGGAAGTCTTCAAGTCTGTTGAAATGAGATTAACAGTTTAAGCATTTAATTTAAATGTAATTACCGAGCCTTGAACATTGTAGACCTTTCTCAGGGCCTTAGACAAGAATGTCTGATGTTACTTTACGTCCTCTGGAAGCAGTGAAGGGACTCTGAGATAGCTTCTTGCTGAGGGGCCTGGGTGTGTGTGACACTGTGGGTCCCCATGCTGAAGGCATCCTAGGGATACAGGTAGCCTGTCCCTTCAGTTTTCTCTGGACCCATTGCTGTCTGGGTGTGACTGGCTAGTGCTGGCTGTCTGAAGCTCAGTGTAGATACATTTTTGCAAGATTCAGCGGTCAAGTGACAAAGCCCCTTTTGAGATGTGCATATTCTTGGAGTTGCCATCACGACCCTGAATGCTCTCTGCATTGCGTTGTGCAGGGTCTTGAGTCTCGTGGAGAGCAGGAGGCCCAAGTGCAGGGAGCAGGTCACGGTACCGAGCAGTCTTTCACAGTGAATCAAGGGAGGACAGGGGAGCCACAGGGAGAGAGGGTGAAGGTCAAGTCTCCCTGCACCGGGGGTCAGACTCTGGGAGAAAGCCTTGGGAGAGGCTGCTGGGTTTCGTCGGGCAGAAGGTTAGAAGGTTGGCAGCTCAGAACTGAAAGCCACACTTTCTCCAGTCGAGCGGGTGCCTGACCAGGTGGTTTCCTTTTTCTTTTCTTCTTTTAATTCTGGTTTTAGTGCACAGGAAGATGCCAGATGGAGGTGGACCCTGCTTTCCACAGAGTAACACGCCATCTAAATCATGCCCGGATAGCTTGCCAAGTGAGAAACCTAGCAGATTATCCACTTGGCAGTATGCAGCTAAGTGTGTGGGCACGCGTGCACGTGCGCGTGCACACACACACACATGCGTGCAGGTCACTTGGATGTAGTACTTTCATGTTACAAATGTCATACGCACGATAGGCTGTGGGCTTGCCTTGGTTCGCTTGGGCTACCACAGCAAGTACCACCGCCTGTTTGGCCTTAACGATTGTGATTTATTTCCACACAATTCTGGAGACTAGAAGTCTGAGATTAAGGTGTCTTTAGGGTTGGTTTCAAGGTCTCCCTTCTTGGCTTGTAGATGGCTCTCTTCTCCCTGGGTCTGTGCATTGTTTTCCCTCCGGCATTGTCTGTGTCCAGATCTTCTCCTCTTATAAGGACACCAGTCTTGGTGGACTGAGGTTCACCTTCATGGCCTTGTTTTAACCTGATTACCTCTTATAGACTTTGTCTCCAAATATGTTCACATTCTGAGACTGTGGGTTAGGACTTCAACATGCGAATTTTAAGGAGACACAATTCAGTCCATAACAAGGCCCCAATGGGTTTTTCATTGTTTTTGGCTCTAAATAAATATAATGACTCCAGAAAGACTTGCATATATTTAAAAATATAGCTGTTTGTTCAGAAAGCATTCATTGAGAGCCTTTTATTTATATGCAGGCTCAAGGGTTACAAAGTTAAATGAGGCATGGTTTATGCTCTCACAGAGTTTAGGTGGGAAAGTGCATGGCTAGACCACAGGAGCAATGGTCAGAGGTAATGAACACTTTTGAAACACCCACAGAAGTCTAAGTATCGGGCTCCTTAGTGGCTCAGTCAGTTAACTATCTGCCTTCAGCTCCGGTCAGGATCTCAGGGTCCTGGGATCAAGTCCCGCATTAGGCTCCCTGCTCAGCTGGGAGTCTGCTGCTCTCTCTGCCTGCCACTCCCCATATTTGTGCATTTGCTCTCCCTCTCTCTCTCTCAAAGATAAATAAATCTTTAAAATAAATAAATAAAATCTTAAAAATATAATAAAATCTTAAAAAAAAAGGAAGTATAAGTATCAATAACATCTCTTTCTGGAAACCATGGTAGAAAATTTAATAGAGTAATTTAACTGCCTGTGTTTTTTTTTTTTAAGATGCTAAATTAAACCATAAAAATATAGGGATGGTAGGGACCTGAAAGCTCCCTTCTGGTCCAGCTCCGCCCCTGTGCCACAGAGGTCGAGATGGGTACAGACCCGTGAGGTGCCGTGCCCGGGGTCACACAGCAGAGCAGAACCTCGAGGTCATGCTAGAGTCACAACCGGCTGCTCCCAGGTGATCCGCCCTTTCCAGCCTTATAACTCAACTCTCCAGCACTTCTGGGCCTTCCAACACTTTGTTTGTCGTACTTTTTAGAACAGACTGCTCAAATGCTACCCTGCACAACCTTTTCTGTACGTTAATTACATCTTGGTCCTGAAAGAATATTCAGAGAGTTTTTGGAAGTGGTTTATTTAAAAATTGTTATCCAGCATAAAAAGAAACACTCTAGCATCCAAAAGGAGAAAACTTAGCCATAAGATAATTTACTATAAAAAGAGATTCAAAATACCTACTTACCACTTTGGAGAATTTAACATTTCACTTTTAGAGGGCTCCCCTCTGACTTCTTCTGTGCGACGCCTTCCCCGAATCACATTATTGATCTTCTCACATATTTTGAAGGTTTTATTCATTTTGCCTCCTATCTTAGAAATAATGAATTTTACGTGTTTGGGTTAGTTATTTTTAGGTCTGTCTTTATTTACATCTTAGGAAGTATATGTCCTTGTCCCTTATCCCAGGGTTCTGAATTGAGAGAACAAGTTCATATTCACCATTCCTGTGTCATTTGTGATTTCCAAAATCATGATCAAATTCCCTGAGAGTTTTTATACTTTCAGACTGAGGATTATTAGTACATGCAATGTGTTTATAATCTTGACCTTGATTTTTTTCCTCTTTGGTATAGTAGGGGCACCTGGGCCACAGGCTCATGTAAGAGCCATATAATGCTGTCAGTGCAGCTGAAAGTGCCCTTTCCAAGACTTTTTAGCATAGACCAACATTTGGAGGCCAGTTTATGTAGAGCTGGTGCCTTGGGTGAACACTCTTGCTGGTAATGGGGTCATTCTGTCTACTGCATATTTATGTAGAAGGAGATGCCCCTGAAGCAGGTGCACCCTGGTAGGTCTGTTTCTAATGCTCCACTCTTGAACATGGCCACATGTCCACCTCCCCATCCCAGCCAGTCCAACTACACTTTGTGCCATTCGCCGAGGAAGGCTGTAAATCACAGCGTCCCTTTGAACTAGCATCTAAAATAAGCAATTTCCTTACTACCGCAGATGGACCTGGAAGTTTGGGTTGATTACATGTGACCGTGCCAGACCCAAGTGTTCCATAGGTGATGTGTGCTTGGAATTTACAATAGGCAGTTTTTGAGGAAAATATAAAACCGACCTCGTCAAAGCCTACTAAGGAGTTCCCAACTCTGAACCCCACTCAGCCTCTATGCTCAACACATTTTAGGTGTTCCTTCTCTATCACTTATAGTTAGCAGCTATAATTTCAGCAGACTCTTTTGGAATTTCCTCTCCTCCCACCTCGAGTCAAGCCAAATTGCTAGCATTGCACAGGTGTACGTCTCGCAAGCTGGAAAATGTGGCCTACGATGGGGTGAATATATAACCTTAGTTAGGCGTTTAGCCATCAACCATTTCCTGACTTAATTGAGCAAGGAAAGAGTGCTCAAATGAAAAGTAGGGAAAGGATGGTGTGGTTCATGTTTTAAACGAACTGTGCGCGCTTCCCCCCCTACTATAAATGCGTGATGGCAGAATGGGAGTGTCCACACTTCCATCCCCCAGCACCTGTTTGGAACAGTCACTGGCAATGCACAGAGCACGGAGAAGTGATGCCAATGGCATAGATGGTGCATCGCCAGCCCCAAGCTGATGCCATCCCGGGGCAAAGAAGACATTCAGCTGGGCACACACAGTTAAGAGAACAGAGCAGAAGGGGTCTGTGTGAGCTCCAAAGTGAGAAATCAATGTGGAGGTTGGTGGGGAGCTTCCACATTTGGGGAGAAGACAATGAGCATGAAGCAGGAGAAAGGGCTCATAACCCAGGTAAGGCCAGGAAAATGAGGTTTATTAGCTAATAGGCTTATTTATTATATCTTAGGGAGCTGTAACATAGTCTCAGTGTCCTCTCCTTTGAGCTGGCGCGTCTGTACTCACCACCCTGGTCAGCTGCCCATTACCCTGGATTATTTTCTTCCGATTCAGTGGATAGTAGTCTCCATAACAACATCTAATTATGGTGGTCTTTATCACCTTTAGAGGCGTCTTACCTTACTGTTTTGTTGCCAGATTAGGGCTCCTGATAACGTGTTGGTCATTTCAGTCTTCAAGGCACTGAGCTGACGTCTGATGACAGAGCAGCTTCATTGCTCTGTTGGTGTGTTAATTATCCACTGTTCTTCATGACGTTTTCTTTCTTTCTAATGAAAACTAATTATTGTAGGATTTTTAAAATAAACATAAAAGGAAAGAGAAAAGTTGAATGAACCACATGTTTGAAGCTCTGTCACTCATCTTCCGCAGTTACTGGCCTGCTGCCCTTACGACTTCATATGTCCACCATCACACTGTTTTTAGAGCATTTTAAGAACTATCACCAAAGATTTTACATTTCATCTGTAAAATCTTGAGTGTGCCCTCTCTAACAGATAAAGCCTTTGAAAGAGATGGAAGCACCATACCATAATGACCCTCAACAAAGTCAGCGGTATTTCTTCATTACCATCGGACACCCTGTCTGTATTCAGTTTCCCCAGCTGTTTCAGAAATGCCCTTTTACCATCACCTGGTCCGAATCAGGACCTAAACACAGTCTTCACATTGCATGTGGTTGATGTGTCTCTGAAGTTTCCTGGATTTTCAAACTGTTCCTTCCCCATTTATTTGTTTTTTAATGCAGTATATTTGTTGAAATGGGAGGACCATTTGTCCTGCGGAATTTCCCACATCATAACCTCACAGTGTTACGGGGCATGGTCCTCTGTCCCCCGTGGTTCCCATAAACTTGTATGATGTTGAAGCTCAGTTCGATTTAGGTTTGGTTTGCTTTGGGGCAAGAATACTTCATAACTGGTACTATTGCATCACATGGGGAGTCTTAAAGTATCTGGTTGTCCCACTTTTAGTTTTGATAATAGTGACTAATAGATTAAGTGGTGCCAACCCCAACCATCCACTTTCATGGTTTAAGCAGCCATCGACTAATTCTGGAGGCATCAGGTATTTCTGGAGAGACCGTTCTTCAGGAGTAGCCAGCTTGGGTAGCAGGCAGGTATGCCTGGTGGTCTGCGAGGTGGCCTGACTTGGGGTCCAGGAAGCGATCATCATCTATTGAGGCTGACCCCTCAGGATATAGAGTTACGGGTTGCATATATAGAACAAAATCCCTTTGGCATTTCTAATTTTACAGTTTTGTTTTTGGAAGTGGGGAAACTTCAAATACTTATTATTATTACTTGATCCTTCCTTCACGGGGCTCTTGATTTTGTAAGTTTGCAAAGATTGTTTTATTATTGGTTTGAGAATTGAGATTATTATAAAGCTGGCATTTCAAAATTCATAATTGGTTCTGGTATTTGATGCATGAAATAATGCATATAGAAATCACTAGATTTCAGTTCTAGTTTTAGAAAATACTGTTTCTTGATATTGGGTTATGGGTTTGGCTGTAGTAAAACAGATCAAAATAATGGTTTAAATAAGACAAAAGGTTCATTTCTCTCTTTTGGAAAATTATAAGCCAGTAGATAGCTCTGAGAGTGGGAGGCTTGTTCCCCAGGGTCATTTGAGGACTCAAGCTTCTCTCCAGTTATCCAGCCCAGGTGTCACCCTCATCCACATGGTTGAAAAGCTGGCTCACCCCCTGCACCACATTCCAGGCAGTGGTGAAGAAGACTTGGAAGGCAATCATCCCATGGACAGGGCTGGGAAAAGCATCGTTTTCCTCTTAAAGCCCATTGGCTAGAACTCAGTCACATGGCCTTTCTCTGGACTCAGGTTAGGCTGGGAAATGTAGTCTCTAGCTGGGCAGCAGCTTGCACGTGTGAAACCCAGGGGTTTCACCACTGAAAGAGAGAAGGAAAGTCAGTACTTAGTGAATCTCTCTAAACTTCAATTTTCTCATTTGTAAAATGTGGGTGAAGATAGCCCCCTGTTGTGGCTGTTAGAATCACATGCATGAGTGGATAAATGTCATGGAGCATGTGATTCAGCTCTTTTCATGTTTTAGGAGTCAGTAATCTTTCTCATTTATTGGGCACATGGGTGGGGAAGCGAAGTGTCCAAGAGTAGAAAGAACACAGGCCTTGGATTCAGGGTGGATCTGGGTTTGAATCTTTGTTACTTGTTAGGGTTTTGTTTGTTTGTTTAATTAAATTTAACTTTTTAAAAAGATTTTTTATTTTATTTATTTATTTTTTAGGATTTTATTTACTTATTTGACAGACCAGTAGGTAGAGAGGCAGGCAAATACAGAGAGGAGGAAGCAGGTTCCCCGCTGAGCAGAGAGCCCGATGCAGGGCTCCATCCCAGGACCCTGGGATCATGACATGAGTTGAAGGCAGAGGCTTTGACCCACTGAGCCACCCAGGCACCCCTACTTGTTAGTTCTTGACTGAAGACACATTTACCTGAGCTCTCCATCCACCTGTGAAATGAGGGTCAAACCTTATAAGAATTTAATGGAAAAGCACATAAAAACATGTACCAGTGCAGTGCCTGATGTGTAGAGGATACACCATCCACGACAGCTAACTTTGAGATCTGTATAATTTCATAGATAAGCATTTCTTTTTTTTTTTTTTTTAAGATTTTATTTATTTATTTGACAGAGAGAAATCACAAGTAGATGGAGAGGCAGGCAGAGAGAGAGAGAGAGAGAGGGAAGCAGGCTCCCTACTGAGCAGAGAGCCCGATGTGGGACTTGATCCCAGGACCCCAAGATCATGACCTGAGCTGAAGGCAGCGGCTTAACCCACTGAGCCACCCAGGCGCCCCATAGATAAGCATTTCTGATGGGGAGAAATTATTATATAAAGTAAATTTGACTGTTTCCTTTTTAAGTATTTTATTTATTTTTTTGAGAGAGAGCAGAGGGAGGAGCAGAGGGAGAGGGACAAGCAGACTCCCTGCGGAGCAGGGAGCCCAATGCAGGGCTCAATCCCAGGACCCCAGGATCACGACCTAAGCTTAACCGATTGAGCCACCTGGGTGTGCCTGAAGAAGACTGTTTTTAAGCAGTTTGAGCCGGTGACATACAGTCTCAGATCTGTTTACTTTCCATTTGAATTCTTGAAGCTTAAACCTGAGCCACTGTTTTCTAAAGAGTTCTCTGAGAGGTACAGGCATTGAGGCCACCAGAAGTGTCCAGTAAAAACACAGCTCTGATGAGAATCTCTGGGAGAAGAGGGACATCTCCACATTTTTACAAGTACCTCTGAGAGCATCTTTCTTGGGGCTAGGGTCTCCGGTCTAATGCACACCACTTACATTAGGTATCAGAATACCTGTACAGGATTTTGAGAGAAGAAAAAAATCATTTCTCTAGTCTCATTTTAGATAAGTAAGATTGGAGCTCTGGGTTTTTTCAAAAATGGACTTTAGGAATGAAATTTCCCTCTCCACCCCCAGAGGGTCACCACTTTAAAAATAACACAGGTTTGTTCTAAATTCTTTTTAGTTATTACGAAACCAGAGATTTCCCGCATCCTATCATCATGCTGTGGAAACTGTTGTGAATATGCTGATGCCGCACATAACTCAGAAATTTCGAGATAATCCGGAGGCCTCTAAAAATGCAAATCACAGCCTTGCCGTGTTCATCAAAGTAAGGACCTCAGGGCATGGAGGGAATAAGTCGAGTGGTGAAATGTTCATTGTAGCAGTGACTAGTATACGGTTGGTGCCCAGTCATTGCCAATGGTGCATTTTTATGCTATAGGATAAACTTATGAACAGTAAATGCTGATTTCAACCCAACTTTAAAAAAAGAAAAAAGACTAGGGCCTAAATATTCCCCTTTGTGGCTTGTTTCTCTGCAGAGATGTTTCACCTTCATGGACAGGGGGTTTGTCTTTAAGCAGATCAACAACTACATCAGCTGCTTTGCTCCTGGAGACCCGAAGGTAACGTGTGTGTTGCACACTGGTTTTTGTCTTCCTGATTGACATCCAGAAACCCGGCTGTTTCTCTGGGCTCATGTCACGGCTTCTTTCTATCCCAGAGGCATTCTTGTCCCTTCTTTTGGAGATACTTGCTAGTACTTGCGTTAATGTGTAAGACATTAGGGATGCAGTAGTTCTGAATGTAAAATAAGCATACTAACTGATTTTCTCATAAATAACTGAGAAGATTTCTCAACTACAAAATTAAAAGTATATTTGTTGCGAATCATGGTTTATTTAACATGGAGCTAGAAGTAGCCATGTAGGCTTTCTCTGATAGAATTATCTATCTCCTCCCTAGCGTGTCTATTTTAAAGCTCTGCCTTACTTGTTTTTTTTTTTTTTTTTTTTTTTATTGTATTAAGTCTGTGTCTATAATTACAAGCTGCCTGAAATTCTTTTTGAAGTAGGAGGAACATAAATAATAAATGTTCTAAGAGTCAGTGGAGGACATTGTTTGATAAAATGTGTTTCCAGTTTTCAAACAAGTGCCTACAGCCATTCTGAAAATCTGATGTAGTATACAGGACATGCGGTTGTAAGAGGGTCGACGCTAACAACTGGTTGTATGATTTCTAATAGGTTTTTAGGATGCTGTATAAAATAGTCAAGTGAGGCATTTAACTTTCACTAACTGTTGTTTCCTGCAGACCCTTTTTGAATACAAGTTTGAATTTCTCCGTGTGGTGTGCAATCATGAACATTATATACCTTTGAATTTACCGATGCCATTTGGAAAAGGCAGAATTCAGAGATACCAAGGTACTCTATCTTCACATACGTCAATCTGGGTCTTTTCACAAAAAGCCATTTTTAATAAAAGAGAATTGATTGAGATATGACATTAGAATTTTCTGATTTTTTTGTTGATGAATTCATTTTTTTCTTGTTAAATTTTCATGTAAAAAAATACTGCTAAAATGTGGTATAGGAGCTTAGCTTGTCAGCAAAATTACTGGACTACAGGTCATGTCAGTGTGACTCTTTTTCATTGAAAAATTCCTTTGCTTAAATAGAAATCCATTTTACTTACTGTAGTTTATTTTTATTTGTTTCACTTTTCCTTTTTTCTTATGAATTAGCTTTTCTTTCACCAACTGTGGAGTCAAATGACACTCCTGTAGGTAGGTGTGGGGTGTGATGCTTGCTTTCTTGCATTTTCCTCCTTTAAAAGAAAAAGAATGCAAGTCATTGCTGAAATGCTTACATATGCTCTTCGTTTAGGCATTTGCCATATACTCGGGTTCGTTTTTAAATTCGCGATAAACCAGTGAATTTATTCTCACTGTAGCTAAGATACTGCTGTTAACACCCCTGGGAGGGAGCTGGGTTTTGCTCCTGGGGTCTCTATGTCCTCTAGGATATCCCTTCAAGAGGCACAACAAGCAGAATGCCCTCCTTTACTCCAAAAATGTATTATTCCACCATTTTCATGGTCCTTGTCTATAGTGGTGGCAGTAACCTAATCACAAGCAACACGGCTTTTCACGTGCATTTTATGTCTGCATGTTGAGTCTTTAACTGTTCTGTATCTTCTTAAAGTTTGACGAGAGTAAACGCGTAGAGATTTCCTTGTCTTCACTAAGTCATACGAATCAAATTAGTCTGTCGGGTCTGTTAGGTCATACTACTGAGTTTAGTGCTATGTGCGTACATGGGGATTGATTATTTATACTGATAGAAAAGCAGAAGGATGCCACCAAACCATTACTACCCTAAATCAACGGCCTCTGAAACTTAGAGGGAAACACATAGAAGCATTGGCTCAGAGACACAAATGTCTTTCTCCAGGAGCGACTTGGACTGCCTTTTAAGGAGCCAGAAGGGGTTGGGGGCCTGGGGTTGGCATTCGTGCGTTCAACACCTATTTACCTGGCACCAACCGAGTCTGGGCACACGGGACTTTGGGAGGCGGTCGTGGATGACAAGGATGAAAATCCCAGGCTGTTTTCCCTCAGTGAAGTCTGTGCAGTGTTAGCGATGAGGTCTGAGGAGAGAAAACTAAAGTGGGGCAAGTAGGGGTATGATATGAGCAGCAGGGCATGTGGGAGAGGGTAGCCAGGAAAAGCCTCACTGCCAAGGTAACTTGGGGGTGATAATGAGATGAAAGCCAGGGATTGAGTGTCCTGGGTCGAGGGAACGGCTGGGTATTTGGCAACCCGAATCCCACCTGTCTCGTCTTACTCCCCACTGTTGCCCACACTTCAGACATCCCTGCCGGCTCCCAGCATCTCCATCATGGCGTGCCCACCCCTGACTTTCCTTCTCCTCACACAGCACCCCTCTGGGGGAATCGTCCCCTTCCTGCCCAGAGAGTCAGCACCTCTTCCGTGGAGCCTGCCGCGTCTCCTCCTGCCCCCTCCCAGGACCCCAGCGGCGCTCCAAACTTGTCTCACTCCCCTCACCTTGCAGTCACTAACCCACCTGTACTTGGAGACCGAGACCCTCTTCCTTCCTCCTGTCAGGGTACCGGGGGTCGTCCTTTAAACCCCTTGGCTGGGCAGCGAATGTGAGCTGATGCCTGCCTTGCCCTAAACTCCGTAGGGCCCTGTTGTTTGTCCTGCAGGACTGAGGGACGTGAAATCCGTCAGGTGCCCAGGAGACTCGCACACGCTCTCAGTCGACCATCGGGTTGTTTGGTGTCAAGGGGGGCTGCCCTCGGCAGGTGGCTGTGGGTGACCTACAGATAATGTCCTTACGGCACTGATAGGGGTCCGTGTTCGTAGCATTCCACTCCTCTCCCTTCTTCCCCGTTCCCCCCTTCTCTGCATGCACGTGCACGCACAGTTAAACTGACGGTATCTTCCTAAGGGTTTTGTGTGAATTCAAGCTGTGCACTGTCCTTAGGGTAAACAAAGTTTAAAAAAACATTCAGTGGACATGATTATTCTGGAAGGATGAATACTTTCCCTTGCTTCTGCATAGGACTTGGGGCAGTATTTTGGGTAGGTTGGGAAGTAACTAATAGGGAATCAAAGTCAAAGAAGGCGTCTGTAGATTTTCCTCTAGTAATAGATTCAGTATGATTTCAGATCCCAGCTACGGCTTACTGACAGGCATATTTCAGCTTTGGAGGGATGCGTAGCTGCTTTTACTTTCCCTCCTTAAGTAGATTTTGTATTTCCTTCAAGCTGTTCTCTGGAAGAGCTTTCCAGTTGATCGTTTAGCTTGCTGATGATTTACTGGTATAGTGTGGTGCTTTCAGTATTTCAGTGTTAGTTTATGTTCTTTTTTTTAACTTGCTTTTAGAGGTGCAGAAGTATTGAGTATATTTTTTTTAATTGTGTTAAGTAAGTTCTTCATTCAGGGACAGCAGAATAGAGGTTATATGCTAACTTGTTCATTTGAAGCATATTGGGTTTTTATGGGAATGTATAGCCTTTCATGACCAGGACAGGGATTAATGAACTCAAGTAGTAAAGAAAATTTTAATAAACCATGTATATCTATTCTTTGTTAATTACATGCTTGTTACATACAGATTACTTCTCTAGAGTGTCAGTTAGACAGTAACTTTATTTTTTACCTTCTTGTCAATAACATAATTTCATTTGTAATGTAGCATGTTGTTGTATATTCTAAAAATTGGTACTAAAACTATTCACTAACTTAATATTTATGCAAGATATCGTGTCTTCTAAAATCAAAATCTGGTGCAGTTATCTGGATTTAAATTTAAGAGTCTGATGTGGTAAGGCGTGGAGCAATATTTTAGATAATTGACCTTTGAATTACACTTGAAGCTAAGTCTAATCATCTCTTGACACACAGGGTGGGCTGAATGCAGAGGGTGGTTTTGGCTTTTGTTTTATTCAAAGTGCGTGATGGTCTCTGTAACTAAAGCAGTTTCTATCCTCATTTCAGATCTCCAGCTTGACTATTCGTTAACAGACGAGTTCTGCAGAAACCACTTCTTGGTGGGACTGTTACTGAGGGAGGTGGGGACCGCCCTCCAGGAGTTTAGGGAGGTCCGGCTGATTGCCATCAGTGTGCTCAAGAACCTGCTGATAAAGCATTCTTTTGATGACAGATATGCTTCGAGGGTGAGTGGACTCCAGTGGAAGGAAATATGGATTGATAAATGTCCTTTATTTTAAGTAATATAAAGAAAGTAACCCGTCAGAAAATTTAGTGGTAGCAGCACTGAGAATCATCTCTGTTTACACACTAAAATCTAGTAGCGGTATTTATTTATTTATTTTTAAAGATTTGATTTATTTATTTGTCTGAAAGAGAGAGACACAAGCAGGGGAGCACAGAGGGAGAGGGAGAAGCAGGCTCCCCATTGAGCCTGACTCGGGGCTCGATCCCAGGACCCTGGGATCATGACCTGAGCTGAAAGCAGACCCTCAACTGATAGCCACCCAGGTGCCCGCTAATAGCCCTCTTTATAGGAAGGATCCAAATACAGGAGTTGGCCCAGTGCCCACTCAGTCCATCATTAAAGGCTCAGAGCCATGGGATAAACTTGGCCATGTGCGTTTTTTTCAGAGCCATCAAGCAAGGATAGCCACTCTCTACCTGCCTCTGTTCGGTCTGCTGATTGAGAATGTCCAGCGGATCAACGTGAGGGATGTGTCGCCCTTCCCTGTGAACCCCGGCAGTGTACGTAAGCATACATACCTGGCCGCAGCCTGCATGTGTTTCCTGCGGCTGCTGTCACCGAGCAACACAAACAGGGTGGCCAAAACCAACAGGTGTTCATTCTCTCGTAGTCGGGAGGACAGACGTCCACAGTCAAGGTAGCCACAGGGTTGGTTCCTTCTGGAGGCTCTGTGGGCAGAGTTTGTCCCGTGCCTCTCTCCTAGCTTCCGGTGCTTGCCCCAGATCCTTGCATTCTTTGGCTTGTGGCTGCATCATGACAGTCTTGGCCTCTGTCTTTACTCGGCCTTCTTCCTTGTGTGTGTCTGTATCATCTCTGAAGTCGTCTCCTTTTCTTACAAGAACACCAGTGATTGGACGTAGGGCTCCTAATCCAGGAGGACTTCATTTTGCCTTCTGTCTTAATCACATCTCCAAAGATCCCATTTCCAAATTCACATTTTGAGGTTCTCAGTGGACATGAATTTGGGGGTGGGGGGGATACTATTTAACCCAGGACACACCGATCCTTTTTTGTTTGTTTGTTTGTTCTGCCACTAAAACCATAATAATCCATAGTCCTCTTGATTAATTGCATTTCTGGCTAAGATGGGACCAATCAGTAAACCTTCAACTCTCAGGATAAAAATGCTTTTCTGATGGACCATACCTTGTAAGACGTAAGGACCATCTCTGAATTCAGCAAAGATTTGCAGGGAGAGGAGGTTAAAATGGAAAGCGTAGTTTTAATCTGCGGACTCTGAGAGCTCAATCCTAGCTCGTTCTAATGGTAACATGCTACGCAGCCTTGAAAGATACACATCATTGGGCTAAAGTTTTTCTGTCTGTAAAATTAGAAAGTCAGACTTGATGTCAGGGAGGCCAACAGGAGTGACATACGGCCCCACCTTCAGAAACTGACCACTATAATTTATATCATCTTCGTGTAGTCACTGGAAGATGTATTGGAAATTAAGTTGCCTGAAGGATGATCCCAGAAATGACCTCAATATGTTTGGGGTGGAGACCACCTGCCATTCATTTGCACACATGCTACCAGTGTAGTAATTTTCTTTTTTCCCTTTTGTTCTGGACCCACAAATGAGCTCGGTTGTTAGTCTTTCCACACTATGATTGTTGCATACACTTGGGAAATTTTCATGTTGTGTTTCTGTCCCTTTGGCCCCACAGGGATGCATTGTCCTGTTTTTTAATGCTATCTCTCCACCTCTGAATACATGTCCTAAATAATGTCGCACTGAGAGGCACCATATGTGTAGAATGTGTTTTGTAGTTCTGAAGGGCACTCATCCCACCCCATATAACATTGTATTTCACAAGTGTACTCTCTGAACCTGTCTGCTTTTCTGATCTGACTAAAGAATTCAGGGTATAATGCTACCTCTTTGTACATCTTCAATCCTGAGAAAATCACCAAAGAAAAGCCCCTTTTATGACAGAACTTCAAAATTAACAATTTCTCCACTGCCTGAGAGTGCACACGAAGCTGCAAGCTTGGACAGCTTTTCCGTGCTGCTGTTGTAAGTCACTGCTGCTCATTTGGGAGGATTTCTGGTGTGAGAGAAAAACCAGTGTTCCATTTAGAAAGAGCATGGGAGGCTTTGTCTGAGGGAAAAAACAGTCTGAGGAAATGTTGGACATCTGCGCTCTGGAAGGGGAACATGCTAGACCTTCTGGGGCAACAGACAGTGACTTTATGGACCCAGAGTGCTCTGCCCACACACTTGCACCCTGTCCACTCCCCGACCCAGGCCCTCTGTCCTGTTCGCTGAGCGCCCGCATCCCCCACGCAGCACATCTGACCGGCCAGGCTCTTGGGTCCTGTGCCTGCACGTCCCCGACCCTTCCAAGGACAGCTGCTGACTCTGAAAGTCACCTTCGGTTATCTCTTCTCTCTCTCCCCTTGAACAGACCATGAAGGAGGACTCGCTGCCAGCCACGAACCCGCTGGTGACGCCACAGAAGCCTGGCCTCGTGCTGGACAACAGCCTGCACAAAGACCTCTTCGGAGCCATCTCCGGCATCGGTAAGGCTCGGCGCTCTGCTTGCCTCCCTCTGCTCCGATTCTGCGCTGCCTCCCTCTCGCAGCGTGGGAGCCACGCCGACTCTCACAGGAGGCCCTCAGAGCCTGAGCTTCTGCCTTGCACGGTTTTTTCCTGCTTTTCGTATTTAATGATGGAAACCCTCAACTCGACCCTGAAATACAGACCCCCCCAGCCAAAATCTCATGCATTGAAGATTCCATACGCCTAATCACGTGTTTGTGCTGTTTGCTTTTTGTTATCCTCACATTAATTTTTCATTTTAAACATCCAAATTGGATTTTCAGGAAAGGAGTTTTTAGAAAAGGAATGTCTTTGCAGGAGCATGTGGGGGGATGTGGGTAGGATTTACTTGTGGTGATGGTGATTTTGATGAAATGTGATCGAGTAATTGCTGAGGAGATGGTGGTCTGTGGCAGGAGTACAGTTCTAAATTCGGTTTTCTAAAATCTTCTTCCCTAGAATATTTTTCTCTCTGACATAATGTAAGAGCAACCCCTGTGGGGAAGAAAACAGATGGCAAAAATCAAGATTCAGATTGAGTAATGCTTGGAAGAAAATGCCTGAGAAATGTACTTATTAATATTCTGACTAATTGAGCACCTGTGCCAACTGCTTCGTGAAGATAGTGGTGCAAAAAGAAAGTAGATGTGTCTTCACAGAATTGTCACAAACACAGATTTTTTCTGTCTTTATTTCTGTCTTTTACTACTTTTCGAATAAATGAAGCATATGGCTATGCCAAGTGCTTGGGACACCCAGTGGGTGGACTTAGGTCACGGGACAGAATAAAGGGCTCTTAGCCTTTTAATTTGCAGGAGTATTATTTATTCTGATTGTGTCCTTACCTTCTTGTTTTTCTTGATGTTGAGGTGCTGTTTCACGTAGGTGATGAAAGTGAGCAGAATGTAGAATCAGAAACCCCACACCAGTGTCTAGATTTATCCTACAGTACCAGTCTTTTAATCTTACTTATGCTTACATATATTTTTCAAAGCTGTGGTGGTCTCATTAGGTATCGTAAAGATTAAGTGAGTTAATGTGTGCAGAATGCTCAGAGCAGAGACTGACTTGTGGTGTTTGTATTTGCCTTTCTCCTGGGGCCCTCGTCCTGTCCTGCTCTGCCCACATACCCAGCCACTGCTCCAGGGGCAGGAAAGGGACTCTCATGGGAAGATACTGTCTGCAGAGCTCAGAGCTCACAACACTGGCTTTAAGGTCAGACAGGTGGTTTGGGATTCAGACTCCATCAGTTACTGACTGCCCTGAGCAGCGTGTCTCTTCTCGTCACCCTCAGTGTCCCAGTGTCCACATCTCCAAAACAGAGTCAGGGCAAGGAGTGGAAAGCTCATACAATGTGTGCAGTGCCCAGCATGGTGACAGTATCTGACTGCCGTTATAACAAGCACAGTTCTTCAGTGTTACGCCTTTCTGTGATGTACTCTCAGTAGCCAATTTCATGACCCTTGGGGCCCAGGAATGTGTAGAAATCACAACTCCCTGACTAGTACTCTGTAGAATTTAAGACTCTGGAAATGATCAAACTAGAACAATGAGGCAATGCTTTGACTCTGACTTTATTTTCCAATTCTGCCTCACCTTGTCAGGGTGTGGGTTGCCTTGAGAATGTAAAGATGAGCCGCTGGGTATCATTACCGAGACTCGAATGGCATTAATGACCTTCAGTAGCTCCGTGTTTGTGACGAAGTTATGAAAAGTATCTGAGACTGATTTAATCCCTTTTCGCTCTCTTAAATTTCAAGATCTGAATCCACTTTCCATAGGAATTCACCCTAACAGACCTTGTCTGTCCTCCAGCTTTTTCTCTCCTACCCCCATTGAAAGACTTAAATCCTTGTTCCCTTTTAGGAATGTCTTCCAGAAAAGCCCCCACCTTTGAGTTGGGTTTGCTAGCTTTCTGGTAGCTTGAGCAACTCTTTTTTTATTCCCTGAGGAGTTTCCAGTTAACTTGAGTCCTGGTGCTTATCCTTCAAGAACGGACTTTCTCCTTGCATTTCTAGTTAGTAGAAATCTCGTTTCCTCAGAAGGTACCTTCAGCATTGTTTTTCAATGTCTTTGGAACATGGTGCATGAAGATTTCTAGAACTGATTTGCTGCCTGGATAAATCTACTCCAAGATTATGTTTGTTTTTTAAAAAGCACACATTCTTAAGCCCAGGATTCTCTTTTCCACCTGCTCAGTATTTTGCATTGGGCTGTCCATACAAAGAAGACAGAGGTGAACTGAACTTCTTTTCATTTTACTTACATGTTGTTTAAGATTTTTAAAATGCACAGGCCTGAGACATTAAGTACAAACACACACACACACACACACACACACACAATGGGAACCCAGTTCTACTAAACATGTTGATTTTGATTTACTGCATTTCCATCTGTTTGCCTTAGATTAGGATTCTGCTTCTGGAACTGAGCCTAAAACCCTGTCAATTTAAGGTCTAATTTTACTTCACTGAGGACCTCTTTTTCAGGATTATTATGTTTTACATTAAATATGAAGTCTGGTTATATTAGGAGGACTATAATTATACTTTGGTCATGAAGTGTGTTTTATCTCTAAGTATAGAAAGAGGCTCATAGTTTTTTCATAGGTTTTTACCTGTTCCCCGTTACAATCCATCACACAGTTTCTCTTCTGGAATGAGGCATCCTGGGGCCAGTGGCTTACACGTTCCAGCCATCACTTCCATTTTCAAATTCCCCTCACGCTTCTTTTCTTAATTTTAGTATGCTGATTCAGTTTCAGGGACGGGGGTGGATACACCTGAGTGTTAGGTAGAGGGAGGGATTAACCTTGTGTTTCAGAGGTGCCTGGCTGGCTTAGTGGGTGGATCTTTCAGCTCTTGATTTTGGGTCAGGACGTGATCTCGGGGTGTTGAGATCAAGCCCCACATTGGGGTCTGTGATCAGCAAGGGGGGCTTCTGCTTGGGATTCTTTGTCTCCCTCTACCCCTCCCCCCAACACACTAAATGAATAAGTAAGTAAGTAAATAAATAATCTTTTAAAAAGAAAAGAAATGTCTCAGTCCATGGCAGCTGATTTGCGTCCTAACATATGAAAATGGCGGCCTGTTCTGAGGTGTTGGGGAATGGCGTCTTCCGTGTGGGTGTGGGAGGCCCTGCTTCTGGCTTGCTGGAGCCCAGCACCAAAGACTCCTCAGACAGCGGGCACAGCCAGCCCGGCCTTTCAGCTGGAGGCAAGCTTTGTGGTTCAGCATGGAAAGTACAAGTTTGATGGTCATTTTAAATCATGTAATATACTGAAATCTTACCGAAGCAGGAAGTCAGTCTACTACTTTTACTTTAACAAATTCCATCGTTCTGGGGCACCTGGGTGGCTCAGTGGGTTGAGTCTCCGCCTTCAGCTCAGGTCATGATCTCAGGGTCCTGGGATCCAACCCCACATTGGGTTCTCTGCTCAGTGGGGAGCCTGCTTCCCCCTCTTTCTCTCCGCCTTCCTCTCCGCCTACTTGTGATCTCTGTCAAATAAATAAATAAATAAACCTTATTTTTAAAAAAAATTCCATAGTTCTGAGGTGGGGGCTGATTCCTGACTTATAGTGCTGCTTTTCACAGATGTCACACATTTTATTTTTAAATTTCTTTTCTGCTCGTAACTCTTTGTTGCAGAGATTCCCAAGCATTCTCCGTTCACAGCACACTTATGGTCACAGTAATTTGTTCATTGAGTCCCCAGGCCAGAGTAAACAACCAACAGTTCTGTTTATTAGGTATTTGGAGCCACATAACCTAGGAAGTTCATCTATCTGAACAACTTCATCGGCATTCGAGAAAAATACACATAAATTTAAAGAAAAATTATTTTTAATAACCACACCCATTTTCAATGGGATGTGTGCACGTGTTAGGCATTGCCCAGCAGCTCTATTTGGAATCTAATTTCTCACCCCCGTCTTATTTTCCTGTTCCATGGTGATTTTCACCCAGTACCTGCTTTTTATCATAGCAGCCACCAAAGACCTAGCTTCACAAAGATACAACATCATCGAGAGGAATGTAGTGTGATCTCACATTGAAACTGCAGTTTTGGGAAATGTCAAGCACCATCGTGTTTTTCTTGAAAATGTAAAATGTCCCGAGAGGCCCCGTGAGTTTCCTAGGGCACCTCAGCATACAGTTTGAATACTGTGGCTCATTGCAGGGTTTCATTTTTTGATCTGATAGTTGTAGGTGGATTTTTTAACATCTTTATTGCATTCTGAAACTGTGTGTGTTCCTTTCGTCTGAGGAATCCAAGGTGGCCTCCCATAAGTGAATTCAGGGTTGTGTCTGAATGTTTCAGATTATGGCCCTTCTTTAAAGGCGAGGTGCCTGAGTGAAACTCTTGAGCCCATTTCTTAACAACAACAAAAACAAGTGCCATAGAAGCAATTTCCCTTAAAGTTCAGTACGTATCTTCATTTTGTTGTATCTCATCAAGTCTTTGGTCTTCGCTTGATTTCTATATAGCTTCTCCATATACAGCATCAACTCCGAACATCAATAGTGTGAGAAATGCTGATTCAAGAGGATCCCTCATAAGCACAGATTCGGGGAATAGCCTTCCAGAAAGGAATAGCGAGAAAAGCAATTCCCTGGATAAGGTAATTTCTTTTTATACAACTTAAATGTTTCTTACAACTAATGGATTTAGCCTAAAGTAAACCATGCTTCGTGTTCTGGTGTTCGTTAAGGGTAACTTTTTTTTTTTTTAAATAACTCAGTTAACCTGGAGTTATTATCAGAGTTACAATCAGAGTATTGTCTAAGGATGGGGCCCATTTCCTGAAATCTCCCCCATTCTTGTTTCCAAGATTTTATATCAGGGCAATGTTTACAGTGGAGGACCTTGAGGAAATAGTTTGGGCAGGTGGGACAGGTAGGGACATCAAAATGCACTCTCATTTAGAATCCCCATCATCTGTATGCCAGAGAATACCATGTATACAGTTATCCATGCAAATGGGTGTTGGGTCCAGAGCTTGCTCCGGAAAGATTAATTGATCATCTAGGTGATTCAGGGATGAGACTTTATTTGCAACCAGCTCACACTGGTACCTCCAACACAACACATCATCTTTGTATTTAACATTTTTTTCTTGAAATAATCAAGGGTCTATTTGGAGCTTTGTGGGAATGGCTAAAGCTTGAATTTAAACCCAGAACAATGATAGATTAGTGTTGCCTTGGCCACTGTTTTTCCGAGTTACTTCAAGTTCAAGGCAAGCACACATACCAACCAACAGGTGAACCACTTAGGGATGTATTTCTAGATCTCCGAAACGTGCAGAATGTCCTTCAGCAGCAGGTTGGTCATCGTACCTGCCTTTCTGTGGCTGACAGTGACACAGTTATTCTTCCGTGCGGTTTTGGTAGAGGTGGGAGCGTCTCCGTGTGCGTGTGTGTCATGACGTATTGAACTTTCCCCTTGACCGTGACTTGCGTTCATATGTAGAGCGAGAAGCTGCTCAGGAGGCATTCTGCTTGCATCATACGCAGTGCTGGAGAGGAGGAAGAGAGCTGCCAGTCAGCCAGGAAAAACCGGGTCACTGTGGATTTTTCCCTTCTAACAATCCCACCTTTGCCAGAGGAAACTTTGCATGCTGCACCTTCCCTCCCAGCGCAAGAAGCACTGGGTTCTCCCAGCGGCCCTGGCGAAGTGCGTGGGCGAAATGATGCATTCCTCCCTGTGGTTTTGCCACTAACTGCACCTGTATTTCTTCTATAATAAAAAACTCATGTACATTATTAATTAAACCTGATTACCATATTTTTTTTTTTAGTTGCTGCCCCCAATACCTTGAATGAAAGATTTTTTTTTTTTAATTGACCTTTCTGCTTTGGTATTTGCCAAAAACATAAAAAAAATCCTGCTTTTCAATTGGCAATACAACTTTGATGATTTCAAAATCTCCCGTGACTTTAAATCAGGAGATGAGATTCTTTTTCTTGTACTTTTTTTTTTTTTTTTAAATTTGAACCCCTTGAACATGTAAACGTGCTGTCTAGTGGCAAAACTGCCCTCACCCTGTTCCCTGCACTTTCTGAAGTTTGCGGTGTTGAGCTAAGCCGCTGAGGGAATGGTCTCATCGGTTTAGGGTCTTTGAACAAGCTCTGCTGAGGTGTCCCTTTCTGTTCCTGTTGGGTACCCACCTGTTATTTTCCCCCCAGTGGTGCCCCACGATGTCAGCTGAATGACAGGGACTCTGCCGCAGGCTTTTGTGGGGTACACAACAGGAGTGTGGATTTTATTTCCTCGTTCAGACACCGGCCTTCTCCTGAGGATATGGTCGGTTCTACAGTGTCTTCCAACTCATCATTTCTGTTTGATCCTAGCCCACATCCCTTTTTTGCATGAGATCGTACTTGGCATTTTAGAACTGAGCTGGTAGCTCCAGCTGTGGTTACCCAGTTTGAAAGGTCTGTGCCTGCTGGCTTGTCTCTTAGGATAGCAAGTGAAGGAAGCCGATAGAGCTTCTGTGGACTAGGCGCTTATGTGTATTTGGTGAAGGTGTGTCTGTGGTTTGTCGACCAATGAGTTACACCTTCCAGTTTGCGTGATTTGACTCAATTCTAAGAATCTTTCTCTTCCAAAGGAGAAAAATGAACCTAATTTTGTTTTACCTAGAATAATAGATTAAAAAAAAAATCACCTGTATTTCCTTTTTTTTTTTTTAGCACCAGCAAAGTGGCACTTTGGGAAATTCTGTGGTTCGCTGTGACAAACTTGACCAGTCCGAGATTAAGAGCCTGCTGATGTGTTTCCTCTACATCTTAAAAAGCATGTCTGATGGTAGGTGAAAGTGAAGATGTCAGTTTTACTTTTTTCAGTATTTGGTGTCTTTTTTAAAACTTAGAATTGCTTGAAAGGATAGAAGAGCTTAAAAAGATTTTCTTCCTCATTTGAAATACATGTTAATTTACTAAATGTAGCAGAAATAAAAGTCTTAATTTGGAAAAAGAGTTTTTACTAATTGTTCTAAAAAGCGAGTTCTAAAATGTGCATGGGCCATTAAAAAAAATTTTTTTTTATTAACCTCGGGCCTACCATCATAATCCAAGAAGACAGAAGCAGATAAATGAGGTAGCCTTTGATTTTTTTTCCCCCTAAAAAAACAATTTCACTTGTCCAAAAAAACTTTTTGGCAACTTGCATAATTTTATTAGTAAGGCTCTTGAATTGGAATATGTAATGTTGGGGGATCTGAGCATCTCTTCCATTTAGAGTATGTGTGACATTCCTGGCTTTAACTGGAAGTGAGATGTGATTTTTTAGTTTTCTGATGGAGTTAGTGGTATCGTAGTAGATTAAGTTTCTCATAAAGGGTTTGACAACCACATTTTTTAATAGAATAAAGCATGTAAACATCCATGATAAGACACTTCAACTCCAGTTTTGTGATATAAGCAATCATTTGAAATCATGCCATGGTACAATGTCTTGTTTCTTCCTTGATCAGAAATCTTGTCGGACTTGCTGCCGCATAATCGGAAAGTGTCCTGTGAAGTGTATTGAGTCAAGGCAAAGTCTTCTGAAAACAAAATGCTGAAGGCCTCTTGTGCTGCCTTTGTGTAGTGGCAGTCAGTATGGGCCTTAAACATCCAGTGGAAGGCATTTCTGCCTGAGAATAATTTTTTTTTATATTAAGCTTCCATATCTGCCTGAGAAGAATGTTTCTTTTGTATTAAGCTTCCATTTCTACAGCATTAATAGCCAGACCTTAGTATCCAGATGGTAGGAACCACATACCTATCCCTAAAATGCTTCAGGACTTGGTTATTTTTTTATTCTGTCAATTTGATACTTTAAAGTAGCTTTTAAAAACACAACAAACAGAAAATAATTTTCCTTGAATGATGACCAAATAGCAAAGCACTGGGCACTTATTCAGGCATTAGGGTTATAAAGTTGAAATTCTGCCCTTAATGACAAAAGTTCTGAACTTTACATCACGGTGATGAGTTTTAGCCAGTTTTGTAATTCTGTTTTTCCTTTGCTGAAAGTTTTCCTTAAAATATTTTAAGTTTCAAATAATAAATAAGATCTATAACTAGAACATAACTACTTTTTTAAAGACCAATATTCCAGAAATTTTGCATCCTAGTTAAAGTTATCCTTTAAAAGCAGCCCTTTGGGGTGCCTGGGTGGCTCAGTGGGTTAAGCCACTGCCTTCGGCTCAGGTCATGATCTCAGGGTCCTGGGATCGAGTCCCACATCAGGCTCTCTGCTCAGCAGGGGGCCTGCTTCCCTTCCTCTCTCTCTGTGATCTCTTCCCTTCCTCTCTCCTACTGTGATCTCTCTCTGTCAAATAAATAAATAAAATCTTTAAAAAAAAAAAAAAGCAGCCCTTTGGAAGGCCATGCACATGATTTAAAAATTCAGTGACCTCTTCAAAACAGTTTTAGAGCTTCTCTTAAAAAAAAAAAAAAATTACCTTCAAAGTATCAATTTCCTTCCTTTTATAATTTGAATTTTTGTTTGTGTCAGGTTTAAAAAGTCTTCACCTATCCCCAGAGTCATGAAGATACTCTTCTTTATCCTCTTTAAAATAGTATTATTCAAATTTTCACATTTAAATCTTAGTATCTACCTGGACTTGATTCTTGCGTATGATATGGGGTGGGAGAGAAAATGCCTTCAGAGTAGTTTAGCGGACAGGCAACCAAAGTCAACTGTGTAGCTGTGTAGCTACTCTTTCCCTTTTCCCACATTCAAGGAGCACCTTCTCCGCTTGGGCCTCTCCGTCTCTCATAGAGGTTAGTTGTCTTCCCCCCCCCCCCACGCCCCCAGGTCAGTAACCTCAGCCTCAGCCAATAGCCACGAGCAAGGAAAGGCAGCTTAGTGCTCCTTGGCTGGCCAGCTGGCTCTGTCTGATTTGAGCTAGGGTGACCACAGGTGTTTGCAGGTTGGCCCGGAGAGGTCCTCTCATACACTTCGCTCCTTGGGTGCTCACCCCATGAGGATGGTCAGTCTCAAGTAACCCGAGTCTGTTCCTCTGGAATCTAAACTCAGAATTCCTGAAAGATGGAAGCCCACTGACCCACCCATGTTACTGGTCTAATAAACTAAACGTGGCTTTTAAAATCAGGTGTACTTGATTGAAGTCCCCATTCCATCGTGATTCTTTAGCCTGATGATGGGGAGAACTGCTTGACTTCTCTGAGCCTTTATTAGCTTATCTATAAATTAGAACACTGTCTCTGATCCTGGTGGCAATTAAGATATGACAAGTGTGCAATCATGAGACCACCTAGCACAGTGCTCACGCATAACAGATTGTCCATGTAGAGCTCATGGCTTCCCCTGCCCCTCACCATTTTGGGCAAGCGTGGAGTGAAAAGTCCCTGGCCGAGCACCTTCACGAGCTATCTGCATCGCTGCAGACTGCTCTTATTCTCCTCAGGCCCCCGAATTCAGTGGAATTTCTCCCTGAGAGAAATCTTTTCACCGGTTTTTCAACCTCAGTATAAAATATAAGAACACAAAAATGTTTAACTATCTGGTAGTAGCACTCTTGGGCAAGTTCTAAAAGGTTAAGGGTCACACACACAGAATGATTCCTGTAAATGGACTTGTAGGATTTGCCTTTACTGAAAATATGGCCAGTCGTCTTGATGCAGAGCAGATGTGCATGTGACTTCCTCATGGAGACGGTACCACATCATCACGCCGGGAAACAGGAAGTTGCATATATTGCCTGTTTGGAAGACTATTTGGCAATATCTGTTCATAACATTTGACGTGGCTGTTTCACTTCTGAGAATATTTGTCCTATAGATGTAGTTGGACAAGTGTGCAAACATCCTTATAAAAGAATAGTCTTCAAAGCATAATTTAATGGAGCAGAGCATTAAGGGGGAAAACAAGTAAATGTCTGTTAGTAAGGGACTGGCTAACTCGGTTATACTGCATTCATGGAGAGGAGTATCAGGTATCTTGGAGAAGATTGGAAGAGATGCAAGCTATATTACTGAAATAAAACTCAAAGGAAAAACAGTGTGTGCAGTATGTACACATCCATTTCTGCATGCGTGTGTTAAGAAGAGAGGACTTAGGTACATGCAAGAATTTTCAACAGATTGTTTCCTGGAGAGTGATTCTGTATGAGGCAGAGAGAAAGCCTAACTTGAGATTATTTGCCTACTTGTATTCTTTGAAATCTCTTAGCCACTTAAGGGCACATTATATGTAAGTTAAAATTGTACTATCTAGCGTTAGGTGATGCATGATGAAATTAAAGTTCAAATGCAGCTTCTTGAAATTGAATATGCACATTGTGTCTGTTACCAATAAAGACTGGTCACTGTAGTTGGTTCTTTGATCAGCTATAAAAGGGTTTGAGGGTTTATTCTCCAAAATCTTTTCCCCATCCCCTGCTATATACAATGCACATCATGATTCTGACCAAATTAATGTTTACTTTCTAGATGCTTTGTTTACGTATTGGAACAAGGCTTCAACGTCTGAACTTATGGATTTTTTTACAATATCTGAGTAAGTAGTTTTGCTTTGCTCTCTGCTTCTTGATTTTTCTTGGCTAATTAAGAGGTGTGAACAATGCTATGGGGTTGAACTAGGAATGTAGTATATTCACATCCACCGTTTTTAAGCTCTTTCTCCTGGACCTGACCCCAACACTTGCTCTTGGGAGCACATGACTCAGTGGCCAGTGACCAACCCTAAATTATTAGATATGTGGTTGTTAGAGATGAGCGCTAACTGCTTATGTGTACAAACTATCTGAATAAAAGGACACAATTGATTAACTGAATTGGGTGAATGCTATGTTTCAAAGGTGAGTCTAATGTAGCTTAAGCAGATGTAAATATTTAGACCAAAATAGCTATAATTTTTAAATTTAAGTGAAATCTTAAATTTTATCTATATTACCTTCTTTTAACTCTTCAGTCATTCCTTTAAGCTCTTTGCTTTAAAAAAAAAAAAAAAAAAAAAGAACAAACAACAACAACAACAAAAACCTACCACAAATCCACAATCCCCTGTAAAATTTGCTAGGGCCAGGGGCACCTGGGTGGCTCAGTCAGTTAAGCATCCAACTCTTGATCTCAGCTCAGGTCTTGATCTCAGGGTTATGAGTTCAATCCCTGCATTGGGCTCCACTGTGGGTACGGAGCCTACTTTAAAAAAAAAATCGCTGGGGCCAAATGATTTTCCACATCCAAAATTTTTTAGATTTTTAGAAAATTTACATAGAGAATATATTCTGTAACATCCCACCAAGGTCTTAGACCCCCCACAATCAAACACATTATTGTTTCCACAGTACTATGATTGTTCATAACAACTGGATAAATTATAACTGTAAATAGCTTTATTTCTGGTAATTGGGGTCATGATTTTGCTGCCAAATATATTTTCCTAAACTCGGGCGAAAACATGTAATCGGAGCTTTTTGCATTTTGAATTACGGTCTTGGTTCCTAGTCATGGTTGTTCTCTCTGCTAAGTTACAAGTGGGAGAGATTGATGAGATTCCGCACCAAAAGAACTTACTGGACGTTATTGTAACAACTTCTTATTAAATACATGATTTTTTAAAAAATCAACATTGTGTGTATATTAAAACCAACCCAAAAATCAGACATTTGATGTCTGTAAGGGACCAGTCCCTTTAGAAAAGCCAAAAGAGGGAGCTCCTTGCCGGGATTGAATGAGGACAGATCAGCAGCTGGGAGAGTGCCCCAGTCCTGTGCCTTCCCCCGTGCCTGTGCTGAGACAGACGGAGTCGGGGGCAGTCCTGTTTGTCCCAGGCCTCCCCAGTGGCTTCACCGCCCAGCACAGTACCGACAGCCCAGCATGGTACCTCCCCTCTAGGTTAGTGATTTTCTCTGGGTGAGAAAGACCCTCCCAAGAATTTCTGAATACCAGAAGTAAGAGGCTACTGGTAGATGTAAGGTTTATTGAATGTGTTGTTGCTGATGGGTTGAAATAAAGCAATGTATTGGAAACCATTGTCTTTTCCTGTTTCCCTAATAACCTTCCATCCTGTCTGCAGAGTCTGCTTACACCAGTTCCAGTACATGGGGAAGCGATATATAGCCAGGTACTGTGGGGGTTTGGCTCGAATGTGTATCATTCTCTGTATTACTTGGCTCTGAATGTGTGGAAATTGTCATCCGTGATGATTGGCAGTTGGAATTCTCATAAACAGCCGCGATGTCTTTGGACTGCTACCGTCAAATCTGGTGGCATCTTTCGCCTGCATTCCCACACTCCTTCTGTCTCATTTTGCCTCTTGCATATCTCTTGGAAGGATTTCCCTCCGTGGCCTGCTGCTTCACTGGTGTGCTTCCTTCCAAATACACCCCCGTGTTCTGTTCCTTCCCGTCCCCTTTCTCTTTCTTCTCCCAGCTCCCCCAGGTGTGTCTTCTTGCTCTTTCTCCTCCTCCAGTGGTTTTGCTTCCCCTGTTTGACTTTCAGAGGTCACTTTTTACCATTTCCCAGCTACAAAGATAATAATTTCTCACATAACCATTTTTCGTTTCTTCTTCATGAAGGAAGGCTCTCAGTTCATCTCAGATTTGTTCAAATTTCCTTAAAAACCGTCTCTGCAACTGAGCCTTTTCTCCTCAGTCCACATAAGCTGTCCATGCCCTGCTCTTATCTGACCAGAACTCTCGATTGAGTTTCATACATCTTCATGGCCCTGCCCCACACCATACTCTCAGATCCATGCTGAGTTCGAGGGGAGCCGGAACCTCATTGCGAGGGGCACCCAAGCCTCTCTTTCCTGGAGGCATTTCTTCAGAGCACGTCTTGTCCTTACCACGTTCCCACTCCTGCTCTGCGGCTGCTCAGCGCGTCGGTATCTGTTTTGTCCGTGTTGTGTGTCCCGTGATAATGTATTTACAGGGTTGGTCTAAGTATCCTATTTTTCCATTGTGATTGTTTGCTTATAAGTAAACACATTTATATTTTAGGACAACTTTAAAATTCAGTAGTGATTGAGTTTTTTCTCTATAATTCTGTTTTACAGCAATGAAACAGGAGAGAGATTTTTAAGATTATTTGAATGTGGAGATTTTTACTTTTTATGTTAACATTGTTCTTTTCTTGGGATATTTGAGACATTTGCAGAATTATGTTTCATGTTCAATAAGAATTTGTGGGTTTTTTTTTTAAAGAGTAAATTTAGAGAGAGTATTTTACACTTTCATCCTATTCGTATTTATTTTTAACTGAAACGCGGTGGCACTTGAAGTTCTCTCATTTTAACTGTTATTTTTTATCGTAACAGTCAATTATAACATTTGCACTTTTGAGTACCAAATGCAAGTATATACAAGGTGACCTTATACAGTAGCACCTCGCAATCGGACTTTACTCCCTTTGACTCTGCCCCATGGACCTGGGGATGTGGTATATTGTAACCGGAGGGCACTGTGACCGGCAAGCTTCCCAGCCTTCTCACGGTAACTGTCACCCTCAGCACAAGTTGGCATTTGGAGAGCGTTGTGCAAATTAGGGTGACGTGCCGCAGAGCTGAACATGGTGCCTGTGGGAAGCTGAAGGTTTCTGCCCAACAAAATATTTTAGAATTGGGTCTTGTCTAACTGTGAACTTATTTTTTTTCTTAATGGCTATAAATTTAATTAAAAAAAAAATCTTCTGACTTTATAAGCACCCTGTATATATTTGCATGTAAAAGTGTGCTTTCTTGGGCTATCCTAAAAACGGATGGGCATAGGAATGCGGGCGTGGAAGGTGGTGTTGCTTGTTAGGTGTGTTGTGGAAAGATGTGCCCTGCTTCATAGAAAATTCCTGTGGTTTCTGCTCCATGTGACAAAGATCCCGAGCGGAGTCTGAACGCTGTCGGTGTGTGCCCTCCGTGGCAGTCCCGGCTGAGGAATACTGCGTCTTCTCATTGTGTCCCTCTGAAATCACCCAGCAGCATGTTGCCCGATGACAGTCCATGCATGTTCTAGAACTCCTGTTCTCCTCCACACAATAACACAATGAGGGAGACGGTTGGCTACGGGCCGGGGACAGGTGTCATTCCAGCACGGGTCTCATTTTTCATCTGCTCTGGTGATGGTACACAGTAGGAAGTTAGCTGTATGATTGCTAACCCAGATCACTTTTCTATTTTCTTTACTTGACTGCTGACAAGTTTAACAAAGTGTGTGGCTCTCCTTCCTGCCTGGGTAAGAATAAAGGTGTTAAAACCGCCTCATATAATCCCTCTCATTGCATGTTTGTTCTCTGTTTCTTCCAATGCATTGTTTTCTTTTAAAAAAAAAATTTTTTTTTGCTCTTTAATAACATGTATAATCTGAAAATATTCATGGTGTTTAGCAGTTTCCGAACTCTAACCTTTAGCGCCACGTCGGACTGATGCTCTGACTTTTTAAAAAGCAGCATCTCTAAAGTACATTCCAAAACTGAAAAGTTCCCTGCTTTAGCTTGCTTTTTGCTTCTTCATCATCAAGTGCTTTGCTATGAACTCAGTTAAGAACTGCCGCCTGTGTGTGCGTCTCAGGCCACGCTGCTCTGGTTGGCGTATGGCCGGTCCCCTTGTGCTGTGTCCTGGCCTCACTAACCCTGCTCGTCTCGCTGCGGTGTAACAAATCTAACTTTTGCTTCTATCCCATTTCACTCATGTTGCAGGAACCAGGAGGGGTTGGGACCCATAGTTCATGATCGAAAATCTCAGACATTGCCTGTTTCCCGTAACAGAACAGGAATGATGCATGCCAGATTGCAGCAGCTGGGCAGCCTGGATAACTCTCTCACTTTTAACCACAGTAAGTCCCATGACATACCATCGTAACAGCCAGCCATCTCATGTGACATCTCAGAGGGGAGAGCCCCAGGCCGCACCAGACCACATCACCAACCTGACTTTTCTTCCAGCTCAGAGCAAGTGGGATGAAGAGCTCATGGCGAAATTCCCTTCTTTGGAGGAGAGTGACACAATGTGGAACGTGGTCAGCTACGGCACCAGACCTAAAAGCCTGGACCCTTTGTCCCAACCCCCTCCCTTCAGTATTTTTAACGTAAACATTTTGACAGCCAAACATTCTCTGATATCTTTAATTGAATATTTGGATTTTCCGTGTGCAAGTCCTCGGGACATCTGGGACAGGTTCCTTTCGTTCTTCCGAGGCCATGCGTGTAATTGATCAAGTGTCCACATTCTGACATTCCAGCTTTGAATGTATGTTACTCCTTAAACTGCTGTGAAAACATAAAGCCCATGAATCAATTTGTGAGGGTGTGGAAAAGCCAATAACAAAGTGACTTTTTCTGTGTTTTCAGTGTGAGAAAGATATCAAGTGTGCTTGGAATTTCTGTAGACAATGGTAAGATTTAATCAGGTTGAAGTCTGCTTATGAGGCCGCTTCACTTGCAAGCCGAGACCTTTTTGTTCATCTTGCCTTCCTAACTTTGGGGCTTTCTAACTTCACAGTAGAGATTCTACCTACCAAAAAGTAGGAGCATATTTTTAATTTACTTTTTTCATATCACCAGAGGAGACATGACATCATGTACTGTTTCTAGAAACTTAAGTGTTACATCTCCTTAAAAGTTTTCTCAAAGCAGGAAACCTAAAAGACATCAGCCATGCAGCATTTTAAAAATGAATGCCGTCATTTATAATAGATACCATTTCTGTTAGTGTTGTGTTCTCTGAATTATTTCATCTTTTCTCCAAGCATAACATAGCTAGTTACTGTTTTACATATACAATTACTTGTTCTCATGCCAAGTAATGCCTTTAATGTATAGCTATTAATATCTTCCATCATTTCTAATCATAAGAATTCCACTCACTGTGATCTTCCTACCTCTTTCTTTAAATAGGCTGGGAGTAAAGACAATATTCCCAAATGCTTTAAAATGGTAATAGTTCAGAGTAAGAAGGCTGAGGCATCAAAATACAGCAGCTGCCTACTCTTCCACCCCAAAGTTCAACCTAATGGGTATAGACCCTCTTTATAAAATTCTAAGCTTAATTTAGATCAGTATGACATTTGCCTGCCACACACGAATGGATGTTCATGACACATCTCAGGCTCCAATACTGGATTTTTCCACATCTTGTCTGTTAGGGCTTTTTCTAGCTCTGCAGGCAAGGGGTTGACACAAACAAAAGAAGTTTTGGTGTTTTTAGTTTTCATTTCCTATTAAGCAAACAGAAATTAAATTCTCATGGTTCTGCAGGACTTGCCACACTGCCCCTGCCCAGACAGTTTATAACACAGGCATTACCTCTCTGTCAGTTAGAATAAATACCTAAACTTTAAAGCACTTAAAAAAAAATCAGTAGACCGAGTCCCCCACTCCAAAGATAATCATGTAGGAAATAGAAAATAAACAAAAGTAAAATGAGTGATCAACACATGAGTGTATAACCTTAACCTACCAAGACAGACAGCCGCTCCTCCCGCTGCAAACAGATTTTGCAATGGTGGCTTGAACTGGAGGAGAGAGGCAGCTGGCTATGTTTTGCAGCCAAGCAGCATATTGTGAACATGGTTGACTCCCATTCTCTCTTCCGGCTACCCACAGAGAGCCCATCCTTCCTGCCTCTCTCCTCTTTCCTCCTGGAGTTTTTGCTCTAGTCAGTTTTCAGTGACACCATCCTCAATCAGCGTTTCTCCTTCTGCCTTCTCGAGAAACAGTGTGTAGCTGATTTCTTTTAGCCTCCTGTCTGCTCATCCCAAATTGGTTCTGGTGTCTCACAGTCCTTGCATCTTCTCCTGGAACTCGGTCTCCATTTATAAGTCTGATGATGTATCTGGGGGGCTTCAGCCTTTTTGAGCTCCAGATTGTCCGTGTGCCCAGAAGCCACAGAGAAGGCAGGACATACTGTATGTATACATGTGTATATGTGTGAGCATATATATGTATGTATACATATGTGATTTCTTTACACCAGTACCGAGGTATTTTATGGGAAATTTGTAGTCATATATGTCTTTCTTAAAAAAGTCCTCTTTAACAATGAATACAGTACCTTCTGTTGGACCAACCAATATGACATAAATCCAGCATGTGAGAGGTTTGCAGGATGCCGGAGTCTAACATTTATTTTAGAAAAGAAAAAAAATAGGAAGAAGGCCCCCTCCGTATATATACCACCTGCATTTTTTTGTTTTTAGTTTCAGAGGAAAGGCTTTGTCAGGCCTCAGTTTGACCACCTGGGGGCAGCAGAGGTCTGCCAGAAATTTAATCCAGTGGCGTCCAAGTTTTAAGCCCCCCATTAGTAGGACATGGGAAAAGACACCATGTGCACCTTACATGTAACCAGGGTGGGGTCTTATCTTTACTCTTGGATTTTGATAGGAAATAATGAAAATGATAAGTCCCACTGTGTCCAAATAGCCTTCACTATTCAAAAACACTCAGAAGATAGAGGTTCATTATGTTTGGGTCATTACTCAGGTACGTGAAAAGTAAATGTTTACAACATTAAGACATTGACCTTTTTATTGTAAAGTGCATCCTGTTGTGTATCAACAGAAGCTATTTGTGTCAAATGGAAAATTGAAAGTGAGAACTACCTGTAGAATATTTTACATAAACCATGCTGTTGAGAGGGAAGCTAAGTCAGACATGTTTGTAAGTAAGTGATGCGTGTGCAGAACACATAAGATAACATTTTGCATTTACTTTGCTGTTATATATTGCTCTAGGAATATATTAAATTCATTTGCATGATAATTCCTATTTCCTGCTGGTACGGTAGGGCGAAAAGCCAGACAAGAGGTAGAAACACTTAAAGAAAACCTGCATTTGGTTTAAGAGAGAGTTCAAGGTCACTGGATTAAGTTGCAGAGAATGCGATTTCAGGTCATTATGGAAAAGCGTTTTCTAACTGAATTGCCCATTAGCTGCTGTGGGCACTGGGAGTTGGAGGTGTGGAAACAGACTATTTGAGGACTCCCGGGGGATATTGTTCAGGTCTCTTAAACGTCACACTGGGAGGTGAAGAGTTAGATGAGATGGTTTATAAGACCACATCTAATTCTGAAATTCTTTGCTATCTATGAAGTGCAAGCAAGACAATGAGTATCAGTGATCATTAAATTCCCTTACTGTGTATAATACTGAATTTACAGGAAAAACGCAGAGAACACATGTATTCTTTGAAGTAAGATTACTGTTTTGCAGGTTTTAAGCATGACAATATATCTCTTAAAATGGGTAAAAAATCGACTTAGATGCTTTAAAAGTATATACTCAAGACAGTAAATGAAATGTTTGTGAAGTCACTTTTTTTTTATTATTCTGAAGCAGGTTTCCTTGATTTAGAAATACATTTTTGCATGTTTCCTAGCATTTCCGTTATCAGGCTATAACCTGGAGTTATAACTGAGCTACCTCACACCTGTGCCTTGCATATTCCATTCAATATGACAGTCAGTCATTGTTACTTCTTGCAATTGATGGGGTTTCAGAACTGAGAAAGTCTGGCACGATGCCTTTTTAAAGTCAGGAAATGTTTAGGGGTGCCTGGGTGGCTCAGTGGGTTAAACCTCTGCCTTCAACTCAGGTCATGATCCCAGAGTCCTGGGATCGAGCCCCACATCAGGCTCTCTGCTCAGCAGGAAGCCTGCTTCCCCCCCACTCTCTGCCTACGTGTGATCTCTGTCAAATAAATAAATAAAATCTTAAAAAAAAAAAAAGTCAGGACATGTTTACATTCTTAATAACCTTAAAAAGGACTTTAAATTATAATGCATGCTTAAACCAGCTGTTTCCACAGTCTGGGCTATATATCCCATACGAGGGACTATTTCCAGACACAGCTGAACATTATTAGATTGAGGTTTTCTTCAGAGAAGAGAAAGCAGATGGCATCACCATTTCCTCAGGTATAAACTCTGAGATTATAGACCATTCCACAAATCATTTTTGAGCATATTAGGGTTTTTGTATGAGTCAGAGGACAGAAAGCAAATCACATCATTTTTGCCTTGGAATATTATTCCTTATTCTGCTGTCTACTTTTCGCTCATTTGTGAAGAAAACATTTTTAACAATAAAAGTGGGATGGAGATGAACAAATAGATAATAACGTAGAGGTTGATCAGTCTGATAGTTTGCAAAAGTATATGTAGTTAGTAAAGGCTGCAGACCGTGAGTTAATATATCTAGGGGACTAGGTCTTCCATGTTTGGGGCCTTCTTTTAGCAAGAAGATTTCATATCATTCAGTAGCATTTACATTTCTCACAAAATGTATTATTTTTCTGGATTCAGATTATGTGGGCCAGAGGGGGAAAAATAATAAAAATAAGGGTAAAGGCACCTGTTGAAAAGAAAGTGCCTCCTGTTAGAATATGTATCTGACTTCAAGCCCAAACGTCCTCTGGCATTTGGAAAAGGCAAGTGTTTTTGTCCCTCGCACCACATCCCCTCTAACCGCCTGGCAGTGGGGAGGGGGAGACTGTTTACAGATGTGGTCGGCGTTATTCAGTCAAGCTGTTCTAGTAACAGGAGTTTATTAAACAGAGTAAGGTTCATTAAGACTAACGTAACAGATGACATTAGGGAAAAAAGTCTCATCCTTTGCCTTTGTGTGTTTAGAAGACTTGGGGATTTTAGAATAAATCATTTATCAGAGTTATAACAGAATGAAAATTGTGTCCATGTGAGCAGTGAATCCCATCGACACCAAAGCAATCCATGATGTATGTGCCAAAGATGGCACATCGGGGAAGTCCTTCTCCTCTCTCTGCTCAGCCTAGCTGAAGGTAGTCTGTCAGGGCCCTGTGCCTCAAGGCACCACGGTTCTGTAGGGGAAATCAGTAGGGTTAACAGCATTCCTTACTTGCCCTGGTGAGAATCTGCTTCATCAGCTTCAAAGAGTTGCTGACCGATACTTGAAGAAATTGCATTTTCTCTTAAGATGCCTTTTTGGATGTACCAAGTCAGTTTCATTTTCCTGGGTTGGCCTGTAACATGGCGACCAAGGACTAAATCCTTGCCTCGTGCACAGCTTAGTTTCAGGCATTGAGACAAGCAGTTTCCATGGGAGTATCCCTCGGTGAACTGTCCATGCAGTCTGTACCACTTAGACAACCTCTCCACACTGTCCTTTATTTTTGGGGACTTTACTAACACTGGCTCAGGAATATTGCTGACTTTTTTTGAGATAGGAGTTTAAGGAGAAGCAAAATTATAGCCAGTTGTGGCTCAGCTGGATCATTTCTTTGATTATTCGATGTTTCAGACACAGGCAGACAGATTTCTATATGAATCCGTGATCCTTAAGGAAATGAGATACACAACATCGACACTCAGAGAGAGTCTAAGAGCTTGGAGAAATTTTGTCATTGTCATGTTTCCATACATATATACATAATTACATAAAAACTTCATTAGTGTGGCCATTGATTCTGTCTTTTAAAACAACACATTGCCAAGTTCCAGTCCTGAATGGGTCCAGACCTTTCAGCTGAAATTAAATGGTGTGGAAATTCTTCAGTGTGTAGGCAATTGTGTCTATAATGATCACACCTGCATACATTACCTTTCCAGAAAAAGAAAACGTCAGTTCTTTGCCAAGAAAAATATTAAAATCATCACCAAAACAAGTTCCTTATGTGATTTCCCCTGACCATAAAATTTCAGCAGCCCCCAAAGGGTCTTTTTGACCTGCGATAATTTTGGTTGGTCTAATAAAAAGTGCTATATTCCCCCACACTCCCCCGCCCCGGGTTTGTGATCACTTAGCCATAATTAACAATCTGTTTTCCTCTTTCACCATTTCTGATCTTACCAAACAAACCATGCCGAACAAGGGGATGCCCTGGCTTACAATGGCAGTGCAGTGAAATTAGTACCAAGGTGCATCCATCTCTCTGTCTCGGGGAGACCTCTTACTAGAGAAGCAAACACAGAAAGAAGTAGCATGGTGCTGGGTGTTACAGAGCCCCTCTCAAGGCACACTGACTCTCTTCCAGTGTGAAAATCATGCAGTTCACAGACAGAAACCTTCAGCACTGCCTTTGTAGAGCAACACTGGGTGAAAGCACGTGATGGTGTTTTTAGCCTATTTTAAGAGCAATGCAGCAGCTTGGAAAACCTTTCATAGTCTTCTGAAAATCACGTTGTAACTCTGACATTTATCAACGTAAGAATAACATCATGCAAGTTATTTTGTCCTAATAATATGTACTGTGACACAGTGACCTGGATAAGGAATTTGGAGTGTAGTTTCTGGGTTTCTTTGGGGTTTTTTTTCCCCCCATTACTGGCCTCAAGAAAATCCTCTAGGTTTTCTCTACTTCATTTTCCTGATCTGTATAGAAAATGTCCTGCTCTTTGGATTATAAAGAAAATTATCTACATAGTAAGTGTTGATTTATGTTTGCTCCTTGGAGTAGGACATTGTATGACGTTTCATTATATTGCCATCTTTCTGCGTCCTCTAGATCAGCACTGTAACATCTCTGCATCCCTACATGTATTTCTGCTAATGCATATCATTTCATAATTTAATATCTCAAATTGTATGTCAAGCTACATTTATGTCCATACTAAATTGGTTTTTACAGCCACATATAGAAGATATCAGCTTGTATTTAAATTATGATTCTTCATGTCCTTTCCTTTTCTTAAACATTCCTTTCAGACATGTACTGGCTTTTGTGCTTTTTGATAAAGCAAGTAGAATACTGTTAGCAGTGCAGTCAACTCTTGGTTATCGTTCACTATTCTGGCTGATCCTTTAGATCTTTACGTTATCGATTCACTATTTACACGGCCGTCCACCACGTGCCAGCCACTATTCTAAGAACTTCCCAGATCTTAACCAATTGCATGCTCACCACAACCCTTTGAGGCAGATACTATTATTATCCCCATTCTACAGATCAGGGAACTGATGCATAAAGAGGTCAAATAACTTGCCCAAGGTCACACAACTAGCAAGTGGCTGAGCTGGAACCAGGGCCCGGCAGCCTGACTCTGACTCATTTTCTTAAAAAACTGTGCTGGGCCGCTGCTTCTGTCTCTGCGGGAAGCTTGGGAAATCTCTGCTTCCTTCGCCAGCTCCTCCCATCCTAAGAGCTCAGTCCGGTGGCTCAGTGGATTGGCTCCCGTCTAGGTGCCTTCCTGGTTCTGCTGTTTACTAGCTGTGGGACCTAAGACAAGCTGTCCAACCTTTCTGTGCCTCAGTTTCCTTCTCTGCAAAAAGGGTTTAAGAATGTACATGCTTCATAGGGCTGCTGTGGGATTAAATGAGCGAAAACACTGAAAGTTCATAGAATTACGGTTGGCCCATAGCCTGGACACAGTAAACGTTTGCTGCTCTTGTTTCCCTTCCAGAATTGTTCTAATTGAACAGACACATTATTCATTATGTACCCCCCAACCACTGAAAAAGGGAAACAAGACCCCAGAGGAAGCCTTCCGTAAATAATCAAAAGTTGACTGCAACCACACTGTGCCGCCAGCCTCTCCGTCTGCGGTCGCTGGCCAGTAACCTTGTGTTGTAATCCATGCAGGCTACGGCCACTCGGACGCGGACGTTCTCCACCAGTCGCTGCTGGAAGCCAACATCGCTACCGAGGTGTGCCTCACGGCCCTGGACACACTCTCTCTGTTTACGCTGGCATTTAAGGTTCGTACTGAACAGCTGGGCCTGTTAAATTACCTTTTAAATTAATTCTGCTTGTTTAAGTTGAACCAGCAAGAACTTCCTGTGTTGTATTTTTTTTTATTTCAGCAACTGTTTTTGCCCCTGTAAAGAAACCACACATCCTCAGAATTCCTTAATGAAACCATCGCATGGTTAATGACTTGAATTCCTTGAAATAAAATACAGTTCAGCTGGTCAGGGTGTGCTGCAAATGATGGAAACAGTCCCAGGAGGTGGTTGCCTCTCGGCCAGAGGAAAGCATCCCCCTGGAGAATATGGTTTGCTATGCCCTCGAGGCCGATTCATAATGGGAACCTCATCAGACATTTCTGCCTCGACTATCTGAGAATATCCAAATGGAGCAGCAGTTACAATTAGTTACTTATATGTAGAAAAGCAGTAACTACACACACATTCACCTCTTACAATTTTAAAAATACCTGTTAGTAACTTCAGTGATAGAAGCATTTCAAGGATAGAAAAGAAAAGATTGTTTTGGTCTTATTTTTAGGTTTCAGCAAGTAATATTCAAGTAGGTGGAAATGGTCTCATAAGGCATTCACTTTATTCTAGGGACCTAACACTTCTCAGGCTTGCTAATTGATTGCTTCCATTTCCAGCATGGAAGAAGGAAATTGAATTAGAGTTGATACATGATGATTATTGAAACAGTGTGTTTGTTTCCAAGGTATTTGGAAAAGATAACCAAAGTAATTTTCTGCTTTACTTATCTTTGATTCTCATAAGGTGCATTTTTTTTTTTATTTTGGATAGAAATAAGTTACCCTGATATCATGTCACCTGATTATATACTCTACCTTTATTCTTCTCAGCAGTCATGCTACTCACGTCCCCATGAAATGTCATTACTGGGAACCCATTGAAGAGATGAAACACAGACCCTAACCAAATGAATGGGAGAGCCTCCACTTCCGTGGCTCTCAGAGCGCAGTCCCCTGGCCGGCCTTGGCAACAGACCCAGGGAGCTTGTTCAAAGTACACATTCTTAGGCCCTGACCCAGACTGGCTAATGCAGAAAGTCTGGGGGTGACCTGAAAGCCATGGCTTGAAAACCAGAACCATGTCTGGAACCTCTTTCTATTTTCTTTTCCGCGTGACATTTTTTAAAATTAGATTTTATTTATTTATTTCACAGAGAGAGATCACAAGTAGGCAGAGAGGCAGGCAGAGAGAGTGGGGGTAAGCAGGCTCCCTGCTGGGCAGAAAGCCCAAGGCAGGGCTCGATCCCAGGTCCCTGACTTTTTAAATGTGACTGCTGTGTGTACCTTTATCACTGCCAGCTGAGAATCTGTAAGTTCAGATCAAAACTGTTCAGTTCTATAAGAACAGAACAGTTCAGAACAGAAACTTACAGAATCTGTAAGTTCTATCTTCTGCTTCACTCCACCATGCTTGTGCCCCTGAGACCCTTCTGCTACGCGGCAGGTGGAGCCTGGCACACTGGCCACGCGTGAGGACAGGTGCACCACAGATGTAGTCTGTCGGGTCTGTGAGAATATTGACAGTCTCTTTACTGTATAACCTACGATTCTCACTTAGCCTCCTGAAAAACGCTTGCTTCGTATTAAAGAAGCAACCTGTTCATCAAGGTTCCCAGGTCCCCCGTGTCTGGCCACCCTACAGGCTCTCTCTCTTGAGAAACAACACCTAATGTTCCCTGATTTGTGACATTTATTGTCTTGAAGGCCTTTGAGGAGATTGCTTCATGTCTCTGGACCTAAGATTTCTCATTTGAAGATTAGAAAAAGTAGGATCTGCCTCCTGTGGTCAGGGCTATTGGAAGTTTAAAGATGACCTTTGAAAGAATCTGCCACTTTCCTGATGTAGATGAGACTTTACTTCCCAGCTCCACCAGAGGCCAGATTCTAAGCCTCGGGTGGGTCTGCTTGACATCTGGAAACCCTGATGCCCTTCTCTAGAACATGGTGATTATGCCTGCTGTATGATGGACAGATACGAAGTACCCAAAGACATCTACCCTGTGTTCATGCCTTCCTGGTCCTGTAAGAAAGGGTCTAACTCCTGAGACCCAGGGGGAAGATGGAGCTTGAGTGCTGAGGTGATCCTCTGTCAAAGTGTATATGCCTGTGAGCTAAAGCATGTAAAGCCCAGCGCCCCCATGCAGAAGTGGGAAGAGGGGCGGGCGTTACAGTGGAACAGATGTCACGCCCAGAGGTAGGCTTACCTGGCCTAGATTACAGGTTCATGAGGGGCCCTGGCACAGCAGCCACTTGGATCTTCTTCTGCAAATCATTTGCTCAGCTGAGGCATCATTTGGAGCATATCAGAAAATTTAAATTTTTACATTGAATTAGTGGACATAATTCGAGAAAAATCACCTTCCACGGATAAAAGCCCCATCGTGATCAAGTCTCTGAGTTGACTACATCTAGTAAATTGCCAAAGGTAGCCAAGAAAACATATTTTTAATGAGAGAAAATGTTTCAAAAGATTTCAGCCCTGCTAGTTACTGAGTGCCTTCCATGCCTCAAGCACTAATCTTCACAACAGCCTGGGCTGGTGGATATTCTTGAACCCCATTTTACAGATGAGGATACTGAGGCCAAGACAGGGCAGAAAATTTGCCCAAGATCACTGCACACCTGGCCTGCTACAGCCCTTGTTGTCCATCCACTGAGCCAGGTGTGGTGGGGAGGTGGGACAGAGGAGGAGGGGACGGACAGAGAGAAGAGATGAGCTGAGGGGCGTCAAGGTAGTTGGACGATCCCGTACAGAAAAAAAGAGAATATTACCAAGCACTTCCCCAACGCTGGTCTCATGCTGGATGCTTTCGCATATGTTCTCACATTTAATGCATAAAAGGGTGTGTTTTATAAACCAAGGTAATTATATGCAGAAAAATATGGTTCTGGCTGTTCTACAATGCCTGTGATTAACACAATCCCAAGTCAACCCTGGCCTTTGTGTAGTTGATCATCTTTTTTAATGTGTTTACACGTTTAACCTGAGAATGTATTTTTAGCAATCCCACCTTGTGCTTTTTCTTGATTGAGCTGCCTGGTGAGAATCTGTACGTGATGGTGAGAATCTGTACGTAATGGTGAGAATCCGTACGTGACAGAGAAAAGCACTTGGATAATTGGGTTCTTCTAGGGAGTTTGTGCTCATGCAGACCATGAGCCTGGCCTGCAAAGACACATGAAATGAGGTTACCTTAGTGACTGGTAAGCATTTGCAGCTGAAACAGCCCTTCACTAAGGTGGATTCTTGAAGCGATGTCCAAGTGAAACTAAATGCCTTCTGCCCAGGAGAGGTAGATCTGTCTTAAATAACACAGTTCTAGACATCTCATTTTGGTGCCCAGGATTTAAGTTCATTGTTATCCTATTCCTAGATCTTTAAAAATTACTGATGTTGTGTCTTCATTCTCTGAAAGGCTCATTTCCCTCAGGAGAATTTGTTACAACAATCAAACCTGCCTGCACATCAGACACTTCTGAGTTAGATTTTTAACCTATTCTCCACCTTGTTGCTAGAGAGAAGCTGTGCCTTTCATATTGTTCTGTCTCATTTACTTCCCCTAATAAAATTTTCCTATCCTCACTACAGGTCTACAGGAATAAAAAAGTAGAAATGAGATACTCTCTGGTGTTACCGTGTTGACTTCTGAGTAAAGTGAAGGGTGGTTTTGTTTTTGCTTCTTCCTTCTCCTGCCATGAACCTTTCTGAATGTTCAGAATTTTTTAAATATATTTTATTTTTATGTATTTTTTATATTTAGTGTATATAACTTTTTAATAAGTGAGAGAGAGAGAGAGCAGAGAAGGGGAGAGAAGAAAATTGATTAGAAGGTTACAGAAGGCAGTGGATACAATGGGGTATGTCTGGGGTAAGAGATCCTTTACCCCTTGAAATGAGGGGTTACTTATATCTTAGTGTGAGTGACTTTTAACTGCATTCTTGCAAGCAGATTTTGGGCTCAGAACCCAAGAAGACTAAATCCTGAAAATGGGAAGTTAAGCCTTGACCAGAAAGAGTGAGGCAGGAAAATTTAACTCCTGGGGTAAGAACTTGGAGACAGGCCAGTTCCAACAGCAAGACCAGGGTTCCTGGCAAGTTTTGCACACACCATCTCATCTGGATGTCTCCAGCAGATAGTGCTGAGAGAAGGAAAGCTCATCCAGATCTGTGCAAACTTTAATCCGGCCATAATTAGGGAGAACAGTGCCCCCTGGGAGAAGTCATGTTCACAGACAACAAAAGTCATGTCCACATGCAAGCAGTTCCAAAACACTGGAAACAGCCTCCCCGGCCAGCCACCCCCAGCCAGGTGGTGAACAGCTGCTCATGGTTGAGAATTATATCATATTCCGTTAATTAAGTCCCATTTTCTGCTCATTAAATGGCTCTCTTTCACATGATGGAATTCAGTACTGTGCCTCAGAGTTTCATGTTATAAAGATCCCTGTGAATCCCAGGTGTCTACCAGCTGTGAGTCACTGGACCTAAGAAAACAAAACTTACTCCTTGAGTAAAATTTTTCTCCAAAAGTAATATGAGGTAAATCTTAAAACTAATACTCTAGCTGTACTTTGCTGTTCAACAGAATTACTTGGCCGTAAGCTATCTCCGGTCATTTGGCACAGTGATAAGATTGGTTTGGGATACTGGCCTCCTGATGTTTTTTTATTTTAATCATGTTTGCCTCGTGCAGAACGCAGACATGTGCCCTCGCCCAAGCACACACACACCTCTGTGTGTCCTTGAAGATATAGCCCTTTAGTGTCCATGCGGGTTTAAACACAACGGCTATGTGCTAGCTTCTGGCTCGGCGACACGTCTGTCTACCTGTGTGTTAGGCAGTCCGTGAGAGTTTTAGCCAGCCAGGCTCACAGGCGTTCAGTTGGTATGAATTTACTGCGTGTGCGAGAAAGTCTTGCAGAACGGTGAGAAGTAGTCTTGTTTGCTTTGTCGAGTAAAACCCGTGATGTGAAAGTCCTGCTAGCCACCACTTACTAAGCCAGGCCCACGAATGCATCAGATGCTTTTTGTACTTAACTCGCGTGATTGCGTGTTTGCAGTAGCTGTGCAAGGTCAGGTCCAAGGTCACCATTTTACAGATGAGAAAGTAAGACTCAGTTTACCTGTGCAGATCTGTGCACATGATAAATGGGGCCTGATCAAAGCCTCTGGGTTTCCCACCTTACTAAGCTTGTCTGGTTACTCATTGCTTAACAGAGTGCCTGAGAAGCCTGAAAAAAACAAACTTAATTTTGTTTTTTTAATTTTTTTAAACATTTTGTTTATTTGAGAGAGAGAGTGAGCAGGAGCAGAGGGAGAAGCAGACTTCCTGCTGAGCCGGGAGCTGATACGCAGCTCGAGCCCAGGACCCTCATGACCTGAGCTGAAAGCAGACATTTAACCGACCAACTGAGCCACCCAGGCGCCCCACAAACTTACTTCTGGAGGATCTCACTTCCTATACCTCACTTCAGTATTTTTTCCAGCTTGTTAATCAGCTGACGCCTGTAAGGGCACTTCTTTGTTGGAATTAAGCTATCACAAAAACTGCCTCTGTACTGGTTGCTGGTATACAGTAAAAATAAGTAAATACATAGAAGCCAAATCAGTACTGAGGACCACTAGTCCTTCAAGCCGTGCTACAGTTTGCTAGGCTGTTTTATGATTAGTCCCTCCTCTGATAGGAAGAAGCAAACAGCCCCTGGGTGGCTCAGTCAGGTAAGCATCCAGCGCTCGATTTTGGCTCAGGTCGTGGTCTCTGGGTTGTAGGATCGAGCGTCGAGTTGGGCTACATGCTCAGCTTGTCTCTCCCTCCCCCTCTGCCCCTCCCCTCCCTCATGCTTGCTTTTGTCTCTCTCTTAAATAAGTAAAATAAATGAACTCTTTAGAAAAGAAAAAGAAAAAGTCTCACAGCAGAAATTTAGTTATAGGCTTATTTGTACTCCATGAGGGTTTTCTGCCTTCCTGGAGATACATGGTAGAGTTTGTTTAAATTACAAGTTGTCTTAGTACCTGGGACATTGAACCTTTGAGTCTAAAAACCGGATGCAGCCTCGTAGGGGTGTCTGGCGTGTCTCACTAACCAAGCTGTCCTTGTGTGTTTTCAGAACCAGCTCCTGGCTGATCACGGCCATAATCCTCTCATGAAAAAGGTTTTCGATGTCTACCTATGCTTTCTTCAAAAACATCAGTCTGAAACAGCTTTAAAAAATGTCTTCACTGCCTTAAGGTCATTCATCTATAAGGTAAGAGGCTTCCTCGGGGGAAGCCCTCGCTGATGACCATCCTTGTGTGCTTTGCCCCTGGAGTTGGGGGAGCACTGATGTCCACCTACCCGTGCTCTCTGGTGTTCGCCTAGTTCCCCTCGACGTTCTACGAAGGGAGGGCCGACATGTGTGCCGCTCTGTGCTACGAGGTCCTCAAGTGCTGCAACTCGAAGCTGAGCTCCATCAGAACGGAGGCCTCCCAGCTGCTGTACTTCCTCATGAGGAACAACTTCGACTACACTGGAAAGAAGTCCTTCGTCCGCACACACTTGCAGGTGCGCGCGGGTTCGCTCGCCGGCAGGTTCTGTGGGATTCTGTGTTAGCAGCAAGGCTTCGCCGCATTTACTGGTTTACCTCAGCATAAGTCGGGCAAGGTCTGGCCTTGAATGGACTGGAAAGTCACATTTACTGGTCTGGTTTATTTCATTCTCCACATGCTAAGATTTGGGCCCAAGGTGCGTTTCTGTTTGACTCAATATTGGACTGACTGAAATTCCGTTGAGTCATCATCTGCTAGAGTCTGTGTGAGTGAGCGTGACTCACAGCAAATATCTTAGGTAAAACATAGAAAGTCCAAAGTAATTCTTTTTTAAAATTTTTAAAAGATTCTCTTTATTTATTTGAGAGAGAGTGTGTGTGTGAGAGAGAGCACAGAGGCAGAGGGAGAAGCAGACTCCCCACTGAGCAGAGAGCCCAAAGTGGGGCCCGATCCCAGGACCTAGAGATCACGACCTGAGCAGAAAGCAGACGTTTAACTGACCGAGCCACCCAGAAGCCCCTGGGTGGTTCTTTTCTGTCTTCCATCTACTGACACACCTGCCATCTCTCCAGAGTTAAAATGTCCCAAATCCTCTACACTGGGAACCATGCAGGATATGGAACAGTCTTATGTATTTTTTATTATGTATTCTCTTCTTCCTTGAACTCATGTAGGAGTGTCCTCTCTGTCTCTGTATTTATTCCTCTTTTAAACAAATAGTTGCTGTTTGCAAACTATGTGCTAGGATTCACGGGTACAGCCATGAACAGAGCACAGCCCTCTCCTGGCCCTCATGGAGCGTGTAGTCTGCTGGAAGAGCCCGAAGCTCTTCTCCATACACTGTCCCCAGTGCTGTAATAGAGGAACTCGAGTGCGCCAAGGAGGGGAGGGTGGTCTGGCTGGGGCAGGGAGGCTTCTAGAAGCTGTTAAAGATGAATAGGAGATAGCAGGTCTAGAGGCTGAGCATGTTCCAGGCAATGGATGCACAAGGGGAAGGGCCTGTCGGGGAACTGGAGAAGGTCCTTACAGTGAAGTAAAAGAATGTGGGTGAGAGCAACTGAGAAGACGTCATGCATATCTGGAGGGCTCACCCGGACTAGTGCTGAGAATGGATCGAGGGAATCAAGGCCTTAGCTGGAGAGACTTTGGGGAAGCCATGGTCAAATCCAGGCCCGAGAGGATGGTGTCTTGGACCAGGTGTGGTGAGGTTAGAAGAAGGAGAGAATGAGTTGACAGTGCTTAGTGATGGATGGCCCCTGGGGTTGGTGAAAGAAAAGGAGGGAAGAAAGATGGAAGCCATGTGTTAGCTTGAGTGACTGGGTAAACGCAGAGCACGACCCAAACCCCAGTAAGGACAGATTCCCCCCACGCCATTGCATAGTTAACGTGTATATGTTTTAATAAAAAGTGCAAAGGACCATCCACTTATTGAAGATTTAGTGCATACACATTCAGACCAGTAACCAAGGAGGTTAAGTGATAAGGTCTCCCTGTTTATTAGAGAAAGTAAGCGACTATCCAAGGGATAGAGGCTTTATCTGATTCTCATGCCTCTACACTCTCTCGATGAGCATTTTGCTATGCAGACAAAATACTCAACGATAGCAAAATCACCTGAAATGATTCTTGGAAGGGGAAAAGATGACTCAGACAGTGTTTCCCACACTGGAATGATCTGTGCTCAAAACTTGGCCTTGTCCTGAAGACAGGAGGCAAGTCTGGGAAGTCATTTGAAGGTGAAAGGATTTTCTTGTATTTGTGTGTCCCTAAGGTCATTATTTCCGTCAGCCAGCTGATCGCAGATGTTGTTGGGATCGGGGGAACCAGATTCCAGCAGTCCCTGTCCATCATCAACAACTGTGCCAACAGTGACAGGCTCATCAAGGTGGGTGGCCCCCAAGCCTGCCTCATCATCTGGGACGCATGCGGACAGGCAGAGCCCAGCTAAAAGCTGTGTGTCCTTCTCCCACCCTTGTTTTAGCACACTACCTTCTCCTCGGACGTGAAGGACTTGACCAAAAGGATACGCACAGTTCTGATGGCCACCGCCCAGATGAAGGAGCACGAAAATGACCCTGAAATGCTGGTGGACCTTCAGTACAGTCTGGCCAAGTCCTACGCCAGCACTCCTGAACTCAGGAAGACGTGGCTGGACAGCATGGCCAGGATCCATGTCAAGAATGGGGATCTGTCTGAGGTAGCCCAGCAAGCCTCTCCGGCTGGGTTTTGGGGAAAACTAATTATGTCTCATTCAGTAAAAGAGGCCAATTTTAAGAAAAATTTCCCACTAACCAAAAGAAGGGATACTTAAGCAGCGTTAGGCTTGGGATTACTTCACGTCTCTAAGCATCTCAACCATTTACAACCTGTAAGGGAATGTTTCTGTCACAGGAGCAGATTGAAAGCCCTTAGAAACCATCCACGGTCACGTAAACGTGCACTGATTCAAGTGCGCTTAGTTTCTGCCTCAAAACTCCTCTCTAGTTCTAAAATTCAGCTTTGATGAATTGATGATGGAATTTAATGTTCCTGTTATTAAAGTAATGATAGGACATCGCTTTTTCCTTTTGGAGATAATCCATTGTCATCTGTGAACGTGGTAAGCCTCAGAACGCTGCCTGTGTACAGAGCGTGTTTCCATAAGGAGGCCAGGTGTGGGCGGGGGTCGGGTTGTGGGCCCCGGACACAGACCAAATCCAACACTTAATCAGTCTGTGACATTGAGCCCGTTTTTCACCTCTCTGTGCTTGTGACATCACCTGCAAAAGGGCAGGATATTAAGGAAAGCAGTAGGCTGTGTGAAAGGCTCTGTGTTCCTCTGAAAATTGTGTTTACAGTTTGGGCCTAAAGTATTTAGGTATGGTCAACAGTATGACCAAAGAAGCGTGATTTTTTACTTTTACGCTTCTGTAATTGCCTAAATTAGTACAGTTATATTCTACATCTGAAAATTTTAGGTAACAGTTTTTACGTATTGATTATTTAAGAAGTCCATTGTATTTGACCATAAATTTAATCTGAACTACATAGTAGCATAATAAAAGTGAATTCCATTTTACTACTAGTAGTAATTTTTCTATCATTCTGACAAAGAATCAGGGGCTCAGGCATCAGAATCAGGTTTATTTCCAACAACTTTTTTTTACACAAAACTGTGACAACTTCGTAAAAAGAGAAAAAGAATTTATTTTGTCTTTCATTTTAAGGTGTTTAGAATATTATCTAATTGACATTAAGTTATAATTTTGGTTTAGAGTTCTGTGTTGGGAAGCAGTTGTTACATCTTTTTTTAAGTTGAGAGAAAACTATTAGCTCCTGACATTTGAACAAATCTCTCAGCATCTAGGAAGATACATGCCTTTTCTTCAAATGGTCCTCTTTGTACCTTAAGAGAAGTGATATGGAAGTCTTTACTAGAGTAAGAAAAAAAATGCTTTTTTATCTCTTATATTAAAATTTTGTAATTCTAAACAGAAATGAGACTTACCAAACATACTACCATTTGTCTCTATTTACAATTTACTTCAAAATTTCAGTTTATGTGAATTGTTCCAGTTTTTCTAAAAGGTAAGATGGCAGCTATTAGGAACCCTGGTTTCCTTGAGATCTAATACAAGTCCACGCACTCACTGGAGCTCTGTCCGGAAGCACACCGACGCGCTCTGTACGTGTTGATTCTGAAGTGTGTGTCTTTTATTTTAGGCAGCCATGTGTTATGTCCACGTCACAGCGCTGGTGGCAGAGTATCTCACACGGAAAGGTGAGGAAGGAGTCCTGTGTTTTGTGAGATGAATATAAAACTATACAGAGCAGCAAAGACGAGTGAGAGCCAGCCATTCAGAAAGATCTGGAAGTGGGGGAGGGGGATGGATGTGTGTGTGTGTGTGTGTGTGTGTGTGTGTGTGTCTGTGCACTGTGTTCATTGTTTTATTCACTGGTAAGACAATGGCTTGGCTTGGTGGGCATAGCAGAGGCGTCAATATAAAAAATAAAACTAGATGGCATAGTATTGTATAACCTTTAACAAATAGATCTATCTTGCAAAGACTAGTTAATGAGCTTTGCATCTGGGTGTCCTTGAATGGCCAATGTTGAGCCGACAGAAGATTTATCTTCCCTTAGTTCCCCCGTAACAGTTTTATCAGTCAAGTGACAGTTTTAACTGGAGATTATTGGGCAACTTTTTTTTAATTTTAGAACCACAGCCCACTTGGCTTTATTATGTGGGTAGGCGGCCTGCTGGCCAGAAACCTTGCCTCCCCGGGGAAGGAGAGGGCAGGGGCCTGTGAGTGCTGTTCTTTTGTGGACTGTATGTTTGTTCCCGGTTGAGCAGACCACGAATCCTTTCATGGGTTCTTTTGGTTAAATACCACTTGCTGGGTTCCATTTCAAAATCAAGAACACCGAGGTTTTTAGAAAAGCTGCTCATGTGTGCTCGTGTCCCGGAGCACAGCAGTACCAGATCTGGCTTCCATGAAGTACATTTACAGAGTGAGAAATGGTATAAAGTCAGATGCCACAGCCGGGGAATTTCTGTATTTCTGGTACAGCTGGCTATTTGGGATGCAATTGAAGGGAACCGAGGCTTGTCCTACATCAGAGCCCCAGAGAAAAAGAAATTAAAGAGGGTTTCCATATTCTCTTGCTACTAGCATGATTTCCTGTTGAGACCTTTTGTCAGGTAATACATTTCCTCGTGTTTAGAAGCAGACATAGCCCTCCGTCCGGAGCTGCCCCTCTTCCCCTCCAGCCACAGCACCTGTCAGAGGAGGCGCCGGGGAGGTGAGCCTGAGGGTGGGCCCAGCCCCCAGAGCCCAGCTGCCCATGACCCGACACTCAGCGGTGTGGGGATTTTCCCTTGCAGCTCTGCATGGATAGTCTTGGCTCTCCTTCCCTTCCTTCCTTTCCTCTCCAGTTCCATGGCGGTCTGTCCCTGTGCACGGAGGGGAAGCACTTGGGCTGCCCTTGTAGTTACCCCACTGGAGCTGAGGTGTATATTTTAAATGTGCTCTCTAGCCAGAAACCTGGGTGGTTGGCTTCCGTAATTTTGCTTTTTTGTATGTTAACGTATCCTTAGGCTCCTAGATCAATACTTGTCATGGGGGCGTCTTTTGTCTCAAGGCTTGGAAACCTTGACCATCAGGGAGCTAGAAAAATCTCTGCCTTCACAAATCTACTCTTTCAAGACATGCTTTCAAAATACTCTGTGTTCTTCTTTTTCCCAAAATATGGGAGGTCTCAATTCCAGTTTTGAGTGTTTTGTTTTATTGGAAACAGTGGTCTCAGAATAGAGTAGCAAGATGTTTCAAGGCCTTCTGTACTTGACCATTTTTGTCCAGCTGACAGTGTCTGACTGACATAGGACTTTTCCCCCAATGACTGCAAGATGAGTGAAGGCCCCAAATGGGCCATTATTGCTTAAGGGGTTTATCCTTTTTTTTTTTTTTTCAAGATTTTATTTATTTATTTGACAGAAAGAGAGAGCACAATAGAGAGAGGGGGAATGGCAGGCAGAGGGAGAAGCAGACTCCCCGGTGGAGCAGGGATCCTGATGCGGGACTCGATCCCATGACCCCAGGATCCCGACCTGAGCCAGAGGCAGACACTTAATTGACTGAGCCACTCAGGCGCCCCAGGGGTTTATCCTTATCCAGATTATTTATCCCAGCACCAACCTTACAGCATTTCTGCTAGAGAATCAGAGTGCTTGGACGTCTGCAGTATTCACGCTGCCCGTGCTCCTGGTCTCTGGTGGTGGGGAGGACAGGAGATCCATCCTCACCCCTCGGGCAGCAGATAGGGAACCAGCTAAAACAGCCTCTCAGCTCATGGCTGCGGCTGTTGAGTGACCTCCTGGCAGACCACTTTGTGAAGGAGACGAGCGAGTTCTCATCTGAGCTCCGGGTTACCCTCAGCCGCAGTGGGGGAGGTGATGCCTTGAAGGAAATAGTTCTATTGGAGGCATGTGTTTCTCTTTGATTGGCTTAGGCTTTATTTTTCTTGGCATCTGAGCACGGGTCACTGTACCCACTCAAATTATTGCTGCTATTTTTAAACTACTGATTTGGACCCAGTCCCTGTTACAGTTTATTTACAGGTTATTTAAAGATTGCATACATTTTCATAAAGGCGGGTGACAAATTAAAAGGATGAGGAAAGAACTGAGGGAGGAGAAGGCTGGGTACAAGGAGGCAAATGACCCACACAGTGGGTCCCTGTGAGAACGGTGGCCTGAGACATGAGCGACTTCAGAGTCCCTTGTCTTCTTCAAACACAGAAGCATGGCGGGCTGGAAGAACCCTCAAGGTCATCCCACTTATGGGTTATTGACTGGCTCTCTCCCCTGCTGTGTCCGTTCTAGGCATGTTTAGACAAGGATGCACGGCGTTCAGGGTGATCACCCCAAACATAGACGAGGAGGCCTCCATGATGGAAGACGTCGGGATGCAGGATGTCCATTTCAACGAGGTGAGCGCCTTGCCTGTGCGGGTCTTCAGTCCGCCAGTGTCTCGAGCGCGGCTGTGCTCTGCCGGCCCCTCACACGATGGTTTTCTCTCAGCAACTGCTGCTGCCCACTTCACTCTGACTAAGCTCATGCTCCAGGCGGTCGAAACAGCCGTGAAAGCTCCACCATCCCCCTTTCTAGGAATTCCTCCTTTGCTCTGGAAAGAGAGTTTGAGGAGCTCGTTAGGAGGGAAGTGAGGCCAAGAGCTCAAACACGTGTGGGAAGAGGTCCAGCATTTTGACCATAAGGTTTCTCATTCTTTCCAGCCATTAATTTCTCCAGCTCATGGGTTTTATTACTATTTTAATCTTTTAGCATCACACTCTAACCAGCTGAACTGAACGGCCCCTCAGACTTTTAAATTGGTGTCCCCCACACTGACTTCTCTCCCGTGTCGGCAGACATGCAAAGCCCTGAGCGGGCAGACCGGGCCCAGGGGCTCAGAGCGTCCCGCCTCCACTGGCGGGCCGTAGTCCAGATTTTTCTTTCTCACTGGTGGTGTAGGAGAAAGCCCAGTCCCGCCCCCAGCAGAGATCAGAAGGTTCCAGGTTAGACCATGGTGACAGTTCCTGCTACTTTCTTTCTTTCTTTTTTTGTTTTTTTTTTTTTTTTTCCTGCTACTTTCTTGTGGAAACAGGATCACCTTGCAGCCACTTATCTGGAACGAGGAAGTTTTAAAATAAAGCTAGGAGTTGGAGCAAATGCCAGCTTTCTGGCTCTGTTCCCTGAATTTCCTCTTTGGTCACTGTCTCTCAGAGGGGCTTTCCATGCTGAGGCATCCCCTCAGCTCAGACCAGAATGGAACAGTCAGGGGGCAGCTTGTCGATCCTGCCTATCTTTTAAATAAAAATAATATTGTCTGTTTCTTCGTGTGGAGAGAAAGAACAGAGAAAGAAGTAAATACTTCTGCCTCTGTTGTACTTGTTTTTATGATGTGGAGGTCCTACAATATTGTGACTTTTAATTACGTTCTTGCCGGTAAGTAGGGCCACGAGCACACACCCTCCATGACATTAACCAGTCCCTGAATCAGTTCAAAGTGTGGTCCAGGAAGCCTGGGGATCCCTGAGACCCTTTCAGGAAGTCTTTGAGGTCCCTCCTTGTCCAACCGGATGTCTGTGGAGGGCTGGACTTCCTTTGTTTATATCATCCAAAACAGCATGTCGAACAGATTGAGTGCAGAAGCAGATATGAGAATGTCATTTTCTCCTATGATGTCAGACATTAAAGAAACTGCAAAAATTTAAAACAATGCTACTCTTTTCTCTAATTTTTTTTGAAAATGTTTTTTCATTAAAGTATGTTATTTTTTCATTAACATGTAATAGGTTCATTATTATCATAATTAAATTAGTAAACCTGTAGCATTTTCCAGTTGCCATTCCTCATATTATAAATATTGAGACATAACACCCATATACATAAAAGTTCTCAGTAGTTTTTAGGGAATATTCAATGACTTAAAAAAAAATACATATATATATATATATATATTTTCTCAAGCCGCTCTAGTTTAAAAACCACTGTCATAATTTGTCTAGTCTCAAATGCCCTCCTAAATTAAAAAGTGAACATGAGAAAGAAGGATAATATATTGAGTGCACTTCACATTTAAATATTAAAATAATTTTAACCATGATAGATGAAGATTTCTAGAAGTCCCAAAGATGGGGGGGCATTTAATTATTAAGTGGCATTAACAGTTCAGCTCTCTACCTTGAAACGCCTGGGCAGATAGTAATTATTAATTTTGCTCTGAAGTGTAAAACCCGTCACTGAGACCATAAGGCTTGCATACTCTTGACCTTGAAGTCCTCCTTCAAGGCAAGCGTGACTGGGTTTTTCTCTGAGAAGAGGCTCAAATGTATTGTCTCCTTGCAGAGACCACTCATGTCCACCCCAGCGCCTAGATGGACCTCCAGAGTACAGGATTTTATTTAGAATTTGATAAGGAAAGTAGTGGTGCCAAGAACAACTAAAGATTTGAAAGTAAACAGTTCTCAGTAACCTGTCCTTCCTCAGAAGATACAGCTCAGGTTTGCTCATCTGATTAAGTAATAGGCTGGAGTAATCACGGCAGCCTGGGACATCCGCCTAGGAAATCAAGTCAGGCTTTATTGAGGAAATTTATGAATGGCACCCAGCCTGAGGGATAACTAAACATGTGAGAAGGGTAACTTTATCAGTGATTTCCAGAATATGGATTTTCCACCCTGTCCTTGAAGCATAAAGTTGGTAAATGTTTAACAAGGTCCGTAGTATGCGATGACCGTAACCATTAGGATGTGACACGGTGGGGTTATCAAGTCCTAAGCAACCCCTGCCTGGCAAGATTGAAACTAGCGGGGAGTTGAAAGAGGAGCGTGTTCCAGAAGCCAGGCACCAGAAATTGCCACCTACATTTTTGCTTTGGCTGTCAGGATGTTTCAAGAGAAAGGGGAGTTGAACATCTCTCTCCCAGAAGGAGTTTGGGGGGAAGCTGATGGGACTAGGTCTATAACACATAGCCTGATAAAAATCATTGCCCTTTTAATCTGCATTATTAGATGTACTTAAATGCCTTGTGCTCTCCTAACATGGTTTTCGTGGAGCTGCATAAGAACACACACTTCTCCTAGCAGCAGACCTCAGATGGGTTTTCATTGATCACGGTTTGTCTTCCCTGACTCTGAACTAAAGAGCAGACTCCCTCCCAGCTGCTTTTGATTAGATAAAAAGAAACCTCCCATCCCTGTTTACAGTTCTGTTAGGCAAGTGGGAGCCTGTGCAGACTGAAGAATTCTGAGTCCCTTGTGGTGTCAACACTCAACAGAGAATGGAAGTTTTGAGATCCCTCCTTTAGGATCCTGTCTAGAAACGGGCAGCACACTTGGGACATTGAAGAAAGGCTAATAAAGGGACTATTTTGAAAGCTTGGACCAGGTGTGGGGAAACTGACAAGTAATATTGCAGTACCCTCGAGCTTAGCAAGAGCTGGGGTACTACCTCTCACCCTGGGGGCTAGGACAGGGGAGAGAGCAGCTCCACAGGGGGGCCACCTGAAGATGTAGGAGAGAGCTCAGTCCCGTACCCCGGCAGAGAGGGGCATGTGCATAGCCACCCTGTCCTCACCCTGCCCTCCAGGCTCCTGCTGGGCCTTCCACTGGCTGAGGACAGGGAGCCCACCCTGCAGGGCAGCAGCCCTGATGCATCAGCCTCCCAGCACACAGAGGTAGGAAGGATGGGCCAAGAGGGACTCTGTAAGGGGAAATAGAAAATACAGTTCATCCTATTTGCCCACTCACTAAAATTTCTTTGTAACCCCAAAATTGACGTCCATGTAGACATTTTTGTAGTCATGCAGGTCTTTGCAATAGTGACTAGTGAACTTCGCCCATGGAATAGTCTAAATCGTCTCCCCTTGGCTCATACCAGGACATACTGGCCCTCTTCATTTTGCAAATATTTACTGAGCTTCCTTGGCACTGAATATTGCTGGAGATAGAAATGTGAGTGCGATATGGTCTCTGCCCTGGCACACTATACTGCATCCAGTGCTTTCTTCTCATTGAGGAGAAACACCAAAACCATGGTCCCTTCTAGTCTGAATTGGAAGTTGTCTGACTTTGTGACCTGGAAACTCCTATATTTATGTACATTGATTCATCCCCTAAGCTAGCTGTGTGCTGTGTGCTAGCTTGGGGATATATAAGTGATGTATCTGCCTCAGAAAGTGACACCTGGTTCAATAATTCTCAAATTTTCATATGCTTAGTTAGAAATTACTTAGATTCCTGTTACAGATAGATATTTCCATTCTTCACACTCTGCCAGTCCTCTGGGTTGGTTGAGTGTGGTGCCTGGAAATCTGTATTTTGACAAGCATCTCAAATGATTATTTTGCTGCAAAAGGTTTTCTACTCTTGAAAAACAATAATGTGGTGGATATGTGAATTAAGCCATAAAGTATACCGTTCCCCAAGCATTTACATTTACATTATTTTAAAAAATATTTTATTTATTTGACAGACAGAAATCACAAGTAGGCAGAGAGGCAGGCAGAGAGAAAGAGGAGGAAGCAGGCAACCCGCTGAGCAGAGATCTGAGGATCCTGAGATCATGACCTGAGCTGAAGGCAGAGGCTTTAACCCACTGAGCCACCCAGGCGCCCCTACATTTTTTTTTTTTAAGATCTTATTTATTTATTTAAAGTGAGCACAAGCAGGGGGAATGGCAGGCAGAAGCAGAATCAGGCTCCCTGCTGAGCAAGGAGCCAGATGTGGGACTCGATCCTAGGACCCTGGGATTATGACCTGAGCCAAAGGCAGGCACTTAACCAACTAAGTCACCCAGGCATCCATGTTTCTGTTATTTCTAAGTGGCGGATAATAGGGACAACATCTAGCTTCATAAGTAAGGTTAGATTAAATTAATCAATGTTAGATGGAAAAATTGGCATATAAATAAAAATGTTTAAATCCCCTGCACATACATAGGCATTTTTGTGAACACACACTAATATAACATTAGTGTGCTATTTCCACAGGCAGGTGCTTAGTGACCTCAGTTGCATGGCTGGGGCACACTTAAAAATTAAACTGGCTGCTGACATTTTAAACAGTGGTCTCAGTGGCTCATGAGCTTGGTACACCTGAGATCTTTTTAGGATCAATCTAGTAATGTAAAATGTGAGCTTTGTGGATTAGTTCATTGAGGGTTTTTTTTTTTTTTCCCCCAGCCAGTAATTACTTACAGTTCTTGGCATGTATTGGCAATTTAGAAAATATATCTTGGCATTTAAATTTTAAGCAAGGTGATAAAACCATCAAGCTTTCTATATAACAACCATTCAAGGTCATCACTCTCTGACCATTGTCTGGATTAGCTCTGGTTTTCAGGTGCAGTGATTGCTGGAAATTCTAAGTAAATTAATACATGGGGTTTCTGCCGAGAGTATCATTTGTATATGCCCCAGAGTTTAGTTACTATGATATCATAGTTCCCGTGACTCTATAATTTTGTTTTCACAGATGGTCTCTCAAGCTGAACTTTTTGATTATTGGTTTTCTTTCTTTCTTTCTTTCTTTCTTTCTTTCTTTCTTTCTTTCTTTCTTTCTTTCCTGGTTATTTCTGTTCAAAGAATTATTACTTGATGCACCAGCTCCAAATGTCTAGGTGTATATAGAATTGACATTAGCTTGAATAATTTACCTTACTAAATTAAACTTCGGTGTTCAGGAATCCATACTCTACTTTTATGAAAGGCCTTGTGTTTTCTTATAGAAGCAATTTTTAGTTTGGGTATTTTTTTTCCCCCCGAGAGATTTGTGTATTTGAGCGGTGGCGGGGAGGCGCAGAGGGAAAGGATCTTCAGGCAGACTCCCTGCTGAGCACAGAGCCCAGCGCAGGGCTCCATCCCACCATCGGGATCTTTGTAGGATCGAAAACCAAGAGTCTGACACTTCACTGACTAAGCCACCCAAGCACCCCTTAGTATGTTTTTTAGTAAATCTATATAGACATTGCTTTTTGTAGTATATATTATTTTTTTATATTAATAACTGATGATCAGACTGATAAGCTATAGGTCTGCCTCCTGAATCAGAGAAAAAGGTAAAAATGTCAAGTAGCATAAAAAAGTTGAGGATGTGTTATTTCCTAATTCCTGATTGCCATCAAATTGCAATACTTATTTCAATTATTTACTAAGCTCTATTGGCTTTATCAAATGTTCTCATTTCCCAGCCATTCTGGAACAGTTTCCCTGGTCAGAGTCCATCTTTCTGAACCAAATATGACCGATTTTTCCATGATTAACTCAGTTGCCTGTGGTATTGATATGTTACTTAAATTCATGTTTCATTGTTACTAAACTTTCCACACGTTTCAGGTTTGACTGAACAAGAGTAAAAATAGTATTCAAATCCTAGACTCCCGGTTTGGGGCATTTGGCCCATAAAGTCTATTTAATAGATATTTATTAAGTGCCAAAATCTAGGGCCACTTAAAATATACCTGAAAGGCTGCTGTAAAGATACCTTACATAACTAGACAGAAGGTCATTTCAAAATCAAGTAACGTCTTCCTTATAGAAACCTCATCACGGTGGTAGTTGACATATGCCTATATGTATTTTCATATCTCAAAATTATCTACATTGAATTAATTTCTTTTTGACATAAAAAACTTTGAGTATAGCTGGTTAGTCCGTTTAAATCCTTTCCACACCACCACCCCGCAGCCTCATCCCGTGCCACTCCCTAATTCAGATTTTATACTCTGAATAACCCCTCAGTCTACTTGTAAATTTCTCACCCACCATGCTGCCCTCCCCTCCCGTATCTTTTGCTCATGTCCTTCCCTCTCCCTGGAATGTCTCCCCTCTCTTCCTACGGCCACCTTTTACCTTCACGTTACTGACTCCTGATCATTTTTAAGACTCAGTCACCACTCTCTAGAACACTCTGCGTCTCTCCTTTCCCACATCACTAGATGGATACCATTCCTGTCTGTATCCCTGATTGCCTGCATGTTTCTTTATCAGCACTTACCGCATTTTTGGTAATCTTTTTATGGATCAGTCTTCATACTGGACTCTTTGAGAGCAGGAAGTGCTTTATTCACTGATCATTGGCCTCCCCAGGATTCACCCAGAGACACACTGACTACTGTTAAATAAATAAATCCCTACTGCTCTCAGTTCAGAGCATCTACCCTTGTGACTTGCAGTTTGGGCACGTATTTGAAATCACTGTTTTCCTCGACCTTGGTATCTTGACATGTACCTTACGTCTTCCAGTTGGTGGTCATAAGTCTCTAGGACATCAGTTCTAGCTGCTCTAAAGGATAACCTGTGTGTCTTTGAAGGCCTCCTCCTCAAAACAAATCTCCTTTATGTGACATAGCCTAATAAACCGTCTAAAATCTGCCTTCCACATTTATAGAAAAATCTATAGAACCATTTTTATAAAATACAAAAACTTTATTTATATAAATTTGTTTTATAACCCCAGTGTCAAGCACAGTGCTTTGCACATAGTAGATGCTTGGTAAAATGTGTGAGTGAATGAAGGAAAGAATCAGGTTAACAATGCGGTAGTGACTACTCCTACTTTCATAAGTCTTTGAGAGGAATTTTCTGTTTTCTGTGAGATTACGTTAAAACGAATCCAGATGCTTATTGTGCTGTAACCACTAGAACATAGAATTAAGAATCTGTAGGTCTCTGTGGTCCCATCCACAAATGGGGCATCATCATCATGTATTCACACCTGTAATGTGGATTGTCCTATACTAGTGGAACCAGTTATAATTTTTTACAGAAAGTTTACATTTCTCCTTGAACAAAGCCCACTATCAAGAAAAGTAAATAGTCTGTAAATTAAACCTAAGTATAGTTTTTAAATGGGTGAAGTTCCATTTGACTTCCATTATCAGAAGAATGTCTTGGGTGTATAATATTCTCATCCCTGATGGGGGGAATTGACCCTTCCAGAAGTCTTCCACCTCTACTCATAATCCCTCAGCAACACTGAGAGAGAAGACGCTCAGAAAATACCCAGTAACAATGTCTTTGACCTCAGGTGTGCAAGCAGTGCAAGGCTGTTAGCTCACTTCCTAACAGCAAAGGGCAGCTATTGGTAATACTGTTATATTACTAAGGAATATCCAGACTAATCCATTCTTCCAAGAAATTCCCAACTACCGAATATGTGTTAGCACTGTGGGATATTACATAGCCCAGTGGAAGTAAGATACCATTTTTAAAATATCACTGCGAAGTAGAAAGCAAAAATTGAAATAGGAGAGATTTGCTTAACTGGCCTGTGAATTTAACCACACAGCATTTATAGTTTTCAGAGCATTTTGGTGGGTAAAATTTTACTTAATCCTCCTGACCACCAAATTAGATTAGACCTTCATTATATCCCCAGTTTTACTGATATGGAAAGGTAAGTATATTGATACTGACATTATACAGGTTTTATCTAGCTTTTTATAATTATCAGACAGGGAGAATAATCATAAACATTCGTCATGCTTAGCCTGGGCAGATTCTCTTATTGGAGAAGATTTGAGACAAAACTAAGAAAGATGTACATCTTTATAATAATATACATGCATGAGGAAAAGAGATGGTATTAGAACCTTTTCTGATTTCTTCTTTGTCCATAGCTGTTATGGTAGTTACTATGTAATGTTTAGTGTTTACACTTAAAAGACCAGCAATAAAAGTATAAGACAACTGGTATACCTCTTTATAAGCTTTGGCTCAGAGTGTAGTCATACTGATGATGATTTTATGATTTGTATGTTGTAAACATGACAGAAGAGTTAAATGCCTTACTTTAGAGATCTTTTTTTTTTTTTTTTTAAGTCAGACAGTATTTTCTGGTAAATTGATTCCCAGCTGCTTTAGAAATGTTTACTGTTGGGGCGCCTGGGTGGCTCAGCTGGTTAAGCATCTGACTCTTGATCTCACCTCAGGTCTTGATCTCAGGGGCATGAGTTCAAGCTCCGCATTGGGCTCCATGCTGGGTGTTTAGCCTACTTAAAAATTCAACATTAGAAAACCAATTAATATAATTCACTCTATTATTAAAACTGATTTACAGATTCAGAGCAGTTCTGATCACACTCCCATCTGGAGTTTTGGTAGAAATTGACAAAATGAATTCTAAAATTTATATGGAAAAGCAAAGGAACTAGACTAGCCAAAACAGTTTTGGAAAAGTCCAAAAAGTCATACTATCTGTCTTTTAAGGTTATTATAAAGCGTTGGTTCTCATTGAGGTGATTTTGCCCTCATCCCGTGGGGAACTTTTGATAATGTTTGGAAATGGTTTTTAATGTCACAGTTTGGGGAAAAGGGGAGAGGAGAAGATACTGCTAGTGGTGTCTTGTCGTAGAAGATAAGGGTGCTACTGAACATTCTATAGTACATGGGATAGACCCCAGGACAGAGTTGTGTGGCTCTAGATATTATTAGTGTCACTGTGGAGACACCCTTCTGCAAAGCTGAATCCAGACAGGGTGGTATTGGCACAGGTTAGACATCTCTTATCAATGGAACAAAATAGAGAAGCCAAAAATAGATTCACACACATGGTTCAGTCGATTTTTTCCCCCCGTCATTCAGATAATACTTTATTTTCTTTGATTTAGTAGAACACATAGTATATTTGATACCTAGAGAAGATCATTTTTTAATACTTATCTTTTTTTTCTATTTTTAATTTAAATTCAATTAATTAACACAGTGTATTATTAGTTTCAGAGGTAGCATTCAGTGATTCGGTGATCATCAGTCTAATACCCAGTTCTCATTACATCACGTGCCCTCCTTAAAGTCCATCACCCAGTTACCCCATCTCCCCCGCTACCCGCAGGAACCCTCCTATGATTAATTGTAGGTTCAGCTGATTTTTGACAAGGATTCAAAGGCAGTTCAGTGGTGAAAGGATAGCATTCATCAAGTGGTATTGGAACAATTGGACATTCATTTAAAAAAAATTGACCCATACTTTACACTATATTCAGATATTACTCTATGGATCATAGTCTTAAATGTAAAACTCCTGGAAGAATACATAAGGAGAAAATCTTTATGGACTTGTATTAAAGATTTTTCTTAATATGTAAAGCACAACCCAGATAATAAAAACTTGATAAACTTCATCAGAATCAAAAACTTCTGCTCTTCAAAAGACACTTAAGAAAATCCAGTCACAAACCACAGACTGGGAGAAAATTACAAACCGTGTGCCTGAAAATGGACTTTTGTGCAAAATATGTAAAGAACTCTCAAAACTCAATAAACAACCCTGTGGAAAAGTAAGCAAAAGATTTGAATAAACACTTCACCAAAGCTATAGAGATGACAGAGAAGCACATTAAAATGTGCTCAATGACATTGATGAAATCCCACCTAAATGGGCTTCAACAATAAAGGTTGAGTAAATTGGCTTCCATTAGGAAATCCCAGAAAGACAGACAGCAATAAGTGTGAATGTTTAACCGAGTTACCCATGATGCAGCTGCTTTGGGAAGGAGGGGGAGCTCCACTCTGTTAGTAAGGCACATGGGCCCCTGGCTGGCTCTGAGAAGGTTGTCAGTCCCAGTCAGGCTCCTTGCTACCTGTTAATTCTGGGCCAGTGAGAACACTTCCTTCCCAGTATTCCGGGACAGGGTCCTAAAATTCACCCTGATGGGCCCGTTCAGGTCACATTCCACAGATGATGAAACAATGACTGAGGCCAGGAAGTAGCTTCATGCTAATTAGTTTATACCTGAGCCACATGCCCTAAACCCTGAGTCATGGGAAGTGTTAGCTCCTCCCAAGGATTTTTATAAGAGGCAGGTGACTACCCAAACTTCAGCAGATAGAAACTTCCAAGGAAAGGTCGTTGGTGAGGCTGGCATCATGCCTTCCATGTGCCATCACCAAATTGTTCCGAGATGCTGGACTTGGCTTGAAATCACACTTAGTAATTTCATGTCTCAGCATTGTCATTGTTTCTCAGAAAGGAAAAAATTAAAATTTTTTTCTTTTCTTTTTTTTTTTTTTTAAGATTTATTTATTTACTTTAGAAAGAGAGCAGAGAGGAGAGCGAGAGAGAGACTCTCAAGCAGGCTCCCTGCCGAGCGTGGAGTCCAATGGAGGGCTCGATGCCACAATCCGCAGATCATGATCCAAGCCAAAATTAAGTCAGACCCCAACCGACTGAATCACCCAGGTGCCCCAGAGGGAAAAAAAATTCTCTAAATTATAATTTTAAGAAGAGAACCAAACAGGGATTGAGAACCTGTGTGAAGCTATCAGTATCCATTTTTCCCCATGGTATATAACTATTACACAGGCATATAATGTGACCCTTCATTTCCACTTATAAATGTTTGGAAAGTGGCTCATTAAAAAAAATGTAGTGTTGAGCTATTTATTACAAGTGTGGAAGTTAGTGTTTAGAAGTAATGTATTTTGAAATTTTCCCCCTAGCCATCTTAACTGGTTGTGTTTCCTGTAACACTCTTCTCTGGCCCATGGCCTTCTTTCTTGATCAGGATGTGCTCATGGAGCTTCTAGAGCAGTGTGCAGATGGACTCTGGAAGGCTGAACGCTATGAGCTCATCGCTGACATCTATAAACTCATCATCCCCATTTACGAGAAACGAAGAGATTTCGAGGTATCAGAGTGGTTTGTTTTTTCCTGTTTGAGAGGACAGTGGGGTGACACATACACCCAAACCTTCTTACACGCAAAGAGAACAAGCAGGCCATGATCAGAGGTGACCTGTGGTCTCTGACCCTCCTTGTGACGCTGGAGGTCACCACCTGCAGATCCATTATACATGGCCCACACGGGCCCCGCCTCTGTATGGACCCCAAATCTCAGAAAACAAGGATTGGCAATTGTGGCACCCCAGTTTTGAAAGGTTGCCAAGGACCGAGTTTTACAATCACCAGGTTCCTTCTTCCTCAGAGCTCCTCCTTGCTCCCTCCACGTGGGAAGCTTTTGTCCCTGCCACCATTCCTGGGCTGGGGAGCGGGTCCAGCTTCTTGTAGCTTATCAAAGAAAGTTGGAAAAGCAAAGACTAAAATCGTGATTTGTAGGACTAATTTACCATCTCTGACATTTGATGTTAACTTGAAAACAGAGGCTGCTTCCTGCAACGTGGAGATTTAATGGATCCTCAATATGCAGAATAGCTCTTTGGGTGGAAAATACTATAATTGAAAAGTAGTCATTACCAATTATGCACTCAAGACACTCTTGTTTTTTGGGGGGGGGGGGTTGGGGGTTTTTTTTTGCATTTTGTTTCTTTTACTCAAGTCCAAGGGATTTTTAACCCTGTGATTTCGTTTAATTGTTTTAAATCTGATTCTACTAGTTCCAAGTGGGAGGAAATGGGTTTGTTCTGCTTTTCAGAGGCTGGCCCATCTGTATGACACACTACACCGGGCCTACAGCAAAGTGACCGAGGTCATGCACTCGGGCCGCAGGCTCCTGGGGACATACTTCCGAGTGGCCTTCTTTGGACAGGTAAGCCTCTTTGTTCTGCAGCCCTCCTAAGTCCTTGTTTTTGTTTTGTTTTGTTTTTGCTTTTTTAATTCTATGAAATTATATTTATAAATTTTCTATTTTCTATAAATGCTAATTTGATGAATTTGTCATATTTAGTATGATTCTTATCTTCCTTGGCAGTAAACTCTCTGCTTTTTTTTTTCTTCCTGTCTTTTCTTTATTACTTTCTTAAGGCAGCGGTAAGTTCTCCCTCCATTAGACATTTTTAGCACACCTTTGGTATCTCAGTGTGGTTTGCAAGTTTCCTTTTCCAGTCTGTATGTATATCTGTCTGGTCATTACAAACTCCAAAAAAAAAAAAAAAATTAACATTTTATTCCATTTACAGAAATAAATCACCTGTTTCCTTATACATCTATACTGCATGTTTTAAAATGAAAATTAAGACTTTTCCAGTTTCCTGTGTTCCCTGTGCATCTCTATCTTTTGTAGTATAATATCTCCACAAGTTTATTTACCCTTGTCATAGTTCAGAAACCCTGTGGAAAAGGGTTCATTTAAATTTAACTGCAAGTGTAACCTCCAAGTCTCTAACACGATTAAATGGCATTAAGTTATTATAATTTATTTAGGGTGTGTGGTTTTCTATGAGCATTATATAACCTTCGATTTACCCTGTTATTGTCTTTTATAACTTTATAGCAATACCAGTTCACAGACAGTGAAACAGATGTGGAGGTAATTATAGTAAATGCTTAAAAAGCAAGTAATGTAGTGAAATTACTGCATCTAAACTTCTAGTTTGATGTGGGTGTTATTTGTCTCATTTAGCCTGCATTTTTTTTCATATACTGTGTATTTTGCACCATTTCTCTTTTATTTTAGATGAGAAACTTTTTTTTTTCATTTCTTTCAAGTATTAACCCCAATATGGACTTTAAAATTTTCAACCTTTTTCACTTCCCATGCAATTCCAAGCCTTTTTGTATTCAGACAGATGGGTGCTAAACCACATGCCAACTGGTGAGAGCGAAACTGTTTTCTGATTATCATTCCCCAGCCCTTTCATATTTTTCTCATAAATAAAGCAAAACAGAACTTACACACCCTTCAGATAACTTTTGCGGCACCTGCTCCAGACTGGAATGTTTTTGTTTATGCTGAAAAGTCCTGTGTAAATGGGGGAGACCAGTGAGGGGAGAGAATGTGCGTTTCCGAGGCCTGCCTGGAGCAGGCTGCCGAACCACTTGTTAGTGAGCTCTGCTTCTTGGGAATGTGAAACAGGCTTGAATCCCATCATTCGATCCCGAGAGAACAGTCTTGAATCCCTGATCCTCCATTTCACTCAACACTTAATGACAGCATTCTTGAATGAGTTTGCAGTTCTGTGTTTTCCTTTATCTCTGCAGCCCAACTTCACATTATTATCATTTTCCTTTCCTCTTCAGAAAGCCTGTTGAAGTAGGATTTTGTTTTAGACTCATCCTCCCCACCCCTGCTTTTTTTTTCTTTTTTTTAACCCATATAACCCAAGCATCCTTCCTGGGTGGTAAACCTAGGGCTTATAGTTGGGAACAGCTCTAATTGTGCTTTATGTCACAGGGATTCTTTGAAGATGAAGATGGAAAAGAGTATATTTACAAAGAACCCAAACTCACGCCTCTGTCAGAAATTTCCCAGAGACTCCTTAAACTTTACTCAGATAAATTTGGTTCTGAAAATGTCAAAATGATCCAGGATTCTGGCAAGGTATGACCGTGTTTGGGAATATTTTATAGCAATATAATACTGTATTATTGATTGATTTATGATGCATGATTGATCATATGTATTCATAAATGTGTATAGTGGAGGAGAAACAGGAAAAATTAAGAATGGTTGGCCTTGAGTAATAAGTGTAATTTATTTCTTCGTGACACTTTCTGTGATTTCCAACATCCTTCATTAAGTAAAGATTTCATTATTTTAAAAAGATTATTTTTTTACAGGACGCCTAGGTGTCTCATTCTGTTAAGCATCTGCCTTCGGCTCTGGTTATGATCCTAGGGTGCTAGGATTGAGTCCCACATCAGGCTCCTTGCTCAGTGGGGAGTCTGCATCTCCCTCTGTGCACCGCTCCCCCTGCTAGTGGTCGCGCACTTTCTCTCTCTGATGAATAAATAAATAAAATATTTAAAAACAAAAGATACCTTTTACAAAGTAACGTCTGAAAGGATATACCACTTTCAGCATGATGATGGACAGATGGACAGACTGACGGACAGACCAAGGAAGGAACTAACTAGCCAGCATGTTTGTAGGAATGAGATCTAGGATTTCTGTTTAAAGTGGGTGTCCTCTGCTGTATTGCTCTTAGGAAGACCTTTTCTGAAATTACACGTTTCTCTGTATATTTATGTATTCCACTGTCTTCGGGACATCTCCAGGAAGTTGGGTATCCCTTTGTTTCCTGAAATTCAGGCCGAGATAGATCTCCTTTTCTTTGCCTTAAAAATGTCCTCCTGCTAAATAAAAAGCCAAACAAATGAGTAAACAAACACAAAGCAGAATCCGACTATAAATACAGAGAACAAACCAGTGGTTGCCAGGAGGGAAGGGGGCGGAGTGATGGGCAAAATGGCTGAAGGGGAGTAGGAGATGTCGGCTTCCGGTTAGAAGCACAGCGCCAGGAATGTGGTCAGTGCTACTGTAATCGTGTCGCGTGATGACAGATGGTAGCTGCATTTGTGGGGAGCACGGCTTACCGTATAGAAATGTTGAATCACCATGTTGTACACCTGAAACTAATGTAATATTGTGTGTCAGTTACACTTCAGTTTAAAAATAATAAAAATTGGGGCACCGGGGTAGCTCAGTTGGTTAGACATCGGACTCCTGGTTTTGGTTTTGATGGTGATCTCATGGGTCATGAGATCAAGCCCTGTGTGGGCCTTTGTGCTCAGTGGGGAGTCAGCTTGAAGATTTTCTCCCTCTGCCCCCCGCCCCCAGCTCATGCATGTACACATGTACTCCCTCTCTCTAAAATAAATAAATCTTTAAAAGAAATAAAATTAAAATAATGTAAATAAATAAATATTAAATATTAAGCAGACAAAAATGTCTTCCTGCTCAGTTTCCAGCAGCAATGAGCTCTACATCCTTCTAAAATCACCCCTTTGGGGAATCCTTAGTTCATTTTCCATCCTGAGCCCTGCTTTGGAAATCCTACTCTCTGAAATCTGTTTCCTTGAGGCCCTTTTTTTCCTCCAGGGAAGCGTCTTCCAGTTTCCTGCCCAACTGGTAGATTGGGGACAAGGAAACAGGTAATTCTGGATTCTGGATGCAGGACCTGAGCAAGGGTTCAAGGTCCCATATTCGGTCTGCAAGCTTTGACCTGCTTGCCCTGTGTTCTGCTCTGCACCTTTGCCCCTGCTTTCTGCTGAGACTGGTAAACCCACTTAGACTTTTTCCAGACCAGTTTCCCCAAGGGGCAACCCTTTTCTGTCTTGTGGGGTGGGGATGAGGGAAGGGAACCTGGAGTTTGGCCACTCCAAATAGACTTTGGCCACTCGTCTTGGTTTCCACCTTACTCCTCCCCCAGTCACCCTAATCCTATTGCTGGTCTTTCTAGACATCCGTCCATCAGGCAGCTGTAACAAACACCAGAGACTGGGCAGCTTATAAACAACAGAAATTGCTCATAGCTGCGGTGGTTGGGAAGTCCCAAGATAAGGCACCAGCAGATTCTGTGCCTGGTGAGCTGCTTCATCCTGGTTCACAGACAACCGTCTCCTCTCACTGTGTCCTCACATGGTAGAAGGGGTGAGGAAGCTCTTTGGGGCCCCTAATATAAGGGCATGAATCCCACTCCTGGGGGCATCACCCTCATGACCTAATCACCTCCCACCTGTCAGTACCATCTCATTGAAGGTTAAGATTTCACCCTGAGAATTTGGTAGGAGGATAGAGGGTTAGTCCATAGCAGCAGGCTTCTGAGAGGGGCTCTGACTCACTGGTTACCCCTCTGTGTGGGAACTTAGACTAGAACATCTATCGTGACTGAGCGCTGTTTTCCTCAGAACTCTTCCCACCTGCATGGGAAAACAAGGACTCTGCCAGGTTGGGTAGCACACCTCTGTGCAAGTGCCTTCGAGAAATTCAGTAAACGCTCTCATCCACTGCTGTCTTCTCTCCTCCTTCCCTGCTCCTCACAGGTTAATTCTGTACTGCATTTGAACAGAGTTGCACAAAGGAAAGGGATAAACACACACTGTTGGTCTGTTTTTAACCAGAAACCTCAACACGATCTTATGAAGACCTCCTTTTTTCTTAGACCAAATTACTCACATCCGACTGCCTTTGTTTTCTCTGAAACCGAAATCTTTGTCCAGGTCAAACTGTGGCTTTAATGTTGTAACTTCATCTCAGGGTTCTCCTGCGTTCTTCTGCCCCCAGACACCAATCCTCTGCTCTTCCTGCCGATATTGACATGGATCTACAACTTTGGAAATGAAGTCTAGGGAAATACCCCTGAAGGAGTAGGCAAGCACGTGGTATCCATTGCTTTAAATTGGTTCTGCTGAGGAGAGTTACATTTCTAGGTTTGAGTATAGTTATAGGGACTGGCCAGATGGCTGTTTCTAAAATAGAAATAATAACTCATGACTTTTTGATTTTCTTAAATTCCAAAGTTTTAGGCACATTTGCACCTATTTCTCATTTTTCTTCACACACATCCCCGTTGAGAGGACATTGGTGCCTGGTAACTTGAGACCCACAAAACCTCATTCGTTTGTTGGCCCCAGTTCCAGAACTGTCTCCAAATTCTCTGTAGTCATTTCTGTCAGACCCCTTTTTATTGCTCTGCAAGCTTAAATACGATTCATATGTGCAAAACCGATTTGTCTCCCTAATAAATTACCTGTTGTGCTTGTATGGGAAATGCCTGTGTTTCCTGTTCTGGTGTGTCCCAGATGTTAGCGATGCAGTTCTAAAAGCATTTATGTTCAGTCAGTCAGGAGCTAAACTTACAGTTAAATGAGTCTCAGATTAGTCTGTATGTGTGTTAAAGTAATTCATCCACATCTGTTTACATCTAATCTCTCTACAGATTAATTATAATTTGAGGTTCTAGGTGTTAAACATTATTACTAGAATAAACATATGTAAAAATACAGTTCAGGAGCCCAGCAGAAAAATCCATGCAGGGAAGTCATTCACTAGCATGATGTCTTAAAAAATTTCAATGTCATGAAAAAGAGGTGGAGAATTCTAGATTAAAAATGATCATTGACTAGATTCTGGATCAAACACAAAGAGCCACATTTGAGGAACTTTAATGGAGTGCGTACTGAGTGATATTATGAGTTAAGTTAATTTTACTAGGTATAATATATTATGGTCATGGGGGAGAATGTCTTCATGTTTAGTTGATGCTGGCTGAAGTGGCATCATGGATACCACTTACTTTGAAATGGTTCAGCTAAATAAAAATGTCTACGTGTGTATGTGTAAGTATCCGTCCGCCTGTGTGTATGCATGTGTGTGTTGAAACAAAGCATTAGCAATTGTTCTAAGTGGTGGGTATGTGGCTGTTTGTTGTACTATTCCAGATTTCCAAAATTTTTCCAGATCTTTTATTTATTTTAAAAGATTTTATTTATGTATTTACTTGAGAACACATGTGCGCATGTGTGAGTGCAGGAAGGGGCAGAGGGACCAGGACAAGCAGATTTCCTGCTGAGTAGTGTGGAGTGGAGCCCAGCCAAGGGATGGGGTGAGGGGGTGGGGTGGGAGGGCTCAATCCTGCAACCCTGAGATCATGACCTGAGCCAAAATCAAAAGTCAGACATTTTACCGACTGAGCCACCCAGGCGCCCCTTCAAATCTTTTATTAATAAAAAGTGGAAAGACAAGCTTTGGGATGCTTGAAAGGAGTCTTTCAAATAGTACCAATCTCCCATTTTGTTTATTCATTTAAAGGTCAACCCTAAGGATCTGGATTCCAAGTACGCATATATCCAGGTGACTCATGTGATTCCATTCTTCGATGAGAAAGAATTGCAGGAAAGGAAGACAGAGTTTGAGAGGTCCCATAACATTCGCCGCTTCATGTTCGAGATGCCCTTCACTCAGACGGGGAAGAGGCAGGGCGGGGTAGAGGAGCAGTGCAAACGGCGCACCATCCTGACAGGTACGGTTCCCCGGCTTCTTCCTCGAAGAATCATGTCCAGACATGAGCCTGGACACCAAGATGAAGAGCTCTTCACAAGGGACCCAGAAGCTTCTAGAATGAAGGGCCCTTCCAGCTTCGTTAACTTTCCCCATGTATCCATTTCGGTTGAATATTTATCTCGTGCTTACTTTGGAGGACTCCTGACAATTTTCTACTTACCCATTAGCACCTCCTTCTTTGACTAGAGCGGAAGTTCATATGCAGAGTCAAGTCACTGACCCTTTTTTAGAATCTGGTGAAAATAATGGACCCTCATCTCCTCCGAGTGAATATGTACATGATTTGAGGTGATTTACAGACTCCTTCTGAAACCCATGTGGACCCCTCTCTAGACCTCTCTAGGCCCAGGGCCCCAAGAGCCCCTGCACACAGTTCTGTGTCTCCCTCACAGGAAGGGACCCCTTGTGTATCTTTATCACACAGTTCCCAGCACGAACTTGCTCGGGGATTGTAGGCTGAGTGAGTAAATGGGATATGAATCTGGAGCCCTTCCACCTCATCTCCGATAGTGGCTGGCCAACCTCAGCTTGAATACCTCCACTGCCAGGAAGCTCACTGCCTTCTGAGGCTATCCGCTGGACTGTGACTGAGTTTTAATAGATTCTTGGACACTGTGTAGCCATCGAGAACCCAACTTCAGAAATGTGTTTTGCATCATTTCCCAGTTCCTGGCGGTGTAGAATCATCTTGGGCGTCATTTTTACCTTCTTTGGGGGAGCCTGACCCACCCACTTGTGGGTTAGGGTCAGCAGCATGACAGGGATAACCTAAAAGAAAATACTTTCTTGACTCTTTAAAAAAAAAAAAAAAAATCAGTGAGGAGGCCTGCTCAGAAAGCCAGGTGTGTCTACACCCAGTGTTTCAAAGAGCTGTCATTAAGCTCAACCAGGAAGGTCCCCATCGCTTGTCCTGAAGTCAGTGTTGCAGGGTGATCTGGTGGGTCACTAAGATGGAACCCTGTGATGCCGAGTGCAGAGAGCACCGTTAAGATGCCGCATATCACATGGGCCTTTGCTCTGTCCACTGATTTGGACACTTGGAGTAGGTGAATTTGTATCTCAGTAAAGCTATTACCATAGAAAGACGATGACTCATGGTGAAATAGCTCAGAACAGCGTATTGGGGAATCTTCTACCCTTCCTAGGAAGGAACTGAGATAAAAGTTAAAATAAAAAACAGAAAGCCTCCATTCTTAAAGAGCCCCTGCTTTTACAGTAAAGACAACCTGTAAAATAGAAACAGCGTGGTCCTCGACAGGGGTGTAACCCCTCCCCAGCTGGAAGTGATTTGTTTTCTAATGCACACAGTTGCAGATTTCTTCTTAAGACCGCTCCGTTTCTAGGGGGAGCCATTTTGCTAGCTTCGGCCGCTTATCTCTCCAGCTGCCATGACTAAGTCAGCGCTTATCACATTGGTCGCGGAGCCGCAGCATCAGCATCACCCAGGAACTACCGAGAAATGCAGATTCTCGGGCCCCGCCCAGCCCCACTGAATCCGAAACTCTGGGTGTGGGCCCATGTTGAACAAGCCCCGCCCCTGCTAGGGGATTCTGGCGCCCCGAAGTTTGCGCGCTGCTGCTTCAGATACACCAAGTTCGCTGATAAGTCAGGGGGAGGCTTTTTTTATTCGGATGAGTCCGCTCAGGTAGCGTTTCTGATCTATAAACAGTTATTACCATAGGGTGTTTGCTGGCCACATTCCCTTCAGGGTTATAGTTGACCATCTGGTCACAGAAATATTTTTGAGTCGCTGAACAAGAGCCAAGCGCCCTGCCTGCCGGGACAGAGGAGACACAGCGTCTGAGCACTGCAGAGAGAGAAGGAGGCCCCCCCCCCCCCCCGAGTTGTCGGCTCAGCTGTGAGCTTGAGAACGTGTGGGCGGAGTAGAGCCAGGGCCGGGGGCCTGCAGATCCGTCTCGGTGCTCAGCCGTGGGATCTTGGGCAAGTCACTTACCCACTAGTGCCCTCATCTGTAAAATGAGGGTTATGCTGTCCATCTTATGTTAAAGAACTTTGTAAATTATACCCGGCGGGGGGAGAATATACTCTGTTTTGCTGGATTGTGCTGGATCTCAGCTGCCCTTGAGCCCCTTGCCTTTTGAGGCTACTGCTGCACCAGAGGGGATGACAGTACAACAGAACACCCCAAAAAGTACAGTTTTTATCCTGAAAGATCTCAAAATATCACAAGCATGGTTGGGCATCATAAAGATTTAAAGAATGGGTTAGGAAAAAATGGTACTAAATGGTACTAAACACTAAAAACACATATGCTAGGGGTGCCTGGGCGGCTCAGTCAGTTGAGTGTCTAACTCTTGATCTTGGCTCAGGTTGTGATCTCAGGGTCATGAGATCGAGCCCTACGTCGGGCATCATGCCCAGCAGGGAGTCTGCTTGGGAGTCTCCTTCTCCCTCTGCCTTTCCCCCAGCTTGCTCAAGCTCGCCCTCTCTAAATAAAGATATGAATAAAGTCTTTAAAAGCATGTAAGCTCTATATCAACTTTCAGTTAAAGATACACCAGTATATTCTGAAGACTTTGAACTTAAGAGTTTTCCCTTGTGTTATTATTTCAATAGGTTCTTAATTCCATTGCTTTGCTTCAAACCAGACCTTTGACCGTCCAAGTTGTAGGGGAGCCCTGGCCCTCCCTGCCCTCTGAACCCGGCAAAGGCTCACTTGCCTGGATTGGTCAGTCTGCTGGAATTGCAGGATCATTTGCAAAACCTAGTGATCACCCTGCAGGCCCCTTTGCTGTACCTTTCTGAGCCTGCCTCCCAGCTTGACCCCCTCCTACAGAACTCCTGCTGTGACATTCTTCCCAGTCATGCACTATTCCAGAGTCTTCCAAATCCTGCCAAGACTCCCAGAGGGGCAGAGGTATTGTCCGGCTGTTCATGTTCTAGTCAGTCTCACCAGCCTGTGCAGGCACCCACCCCTCTCAGCCATCTCTTCCTCATCCTTCCACCCAGTCCTCGAATTTGCCACCTTCCAGGCCACTTCGTTCTTTCATTTAGCCACTTAGGCAGGACCACATTCATTAATTCAACAAACATATGGGGCCCTGGCAGTGTTCCAGCCTGCCTTAGTGACAAAACAGAGATCTCCGCAGTGTACCTTCCAGGAGGAGGAGACAGACAACAAGCAGTAAATATTCCTGTACTGGAAGTGAATGTGTGTTCCAGACAAACGCAAAAGGAGATGAGACATGCGAGGTTGACTGGGGAGGGTGGCAGTTTAAATGGTGTAAACTGGGGAGGTGACACTCAGTCCAGACTTGAAGGAGGGGAGGGGGTAGCTCATGCAAACATCTGGAGGGAGAAGGAGCTGTCAGGGCCAAGGCCAATGGTGCGGGTGCTTGTATGCAGCACCTTCAGGGGACGACCAGCGGCCGGCGTGGCTGGAACTGAATGACTCTGAGGGAGAGTGGGGAAGATGGGGCCGGCAAGGAAGGCGGGGGGCGACCCAGCTACACGGGCCTGCTGGGCTCAGGCACAGGCTCTGCGTTTTCTGTGTCATCATACTCTGCTTTGCTCCTCTACGTCTCCAGTTACCATCGCAAGACTCAGGACTTTCACACTGAGTGAAATCCATATAGTCCATGGACAGCTCACAAATACCCTTGGAATTCATTTTTCTCTCATAAGCAGTGCCGTTGTCACAACACAGCCCTCAGAAATTCTGTGATTTGACATGGCTGTTAGCCTCCTGAAACACTTCCATGGGACTTGGTACAAACCCACTGCAGTTGCGCTCATCTGTAAAGCGCTTTCTGTCCACATCCCCATGCTCGCTGGCGGGAAGTGGCAACACCCGGTTCTTATCACACTACTGGAGAAGTGTTAGGTTCAAGGGGGGTTTATCAATGCCAGTGGCTGCCACTCAAAACTATCTACAAGGAATGCAAAGGAAATAGGAGACAAGACCTTTGGCCTTGGATTGGTTAAAAAACAAAAACACAAACATTTAGGGACTGGAACAGGCCGGTACGGGTGTCACAGTTGAGGCTGCAGCAGGCTGAACATCTCCAGCTTTTCTAGACTCCAAGATGGTCTATCTGAACTGTGTGCTCCATGGTGCTGGCCTTGTTTTCTCATTTCGTTCTTTCTACGTAAACTCTCCCAGCCACTTAGTAAAGAGCAGTGGTCCAGACATAATGCTCCCATCTTACCTTTGCTCATTAAAAACTAAACTAAGCTGTTAAGCATGTATATTCATGTCTGTTCATAAATATATATTAAATAAAGATACTATAGATATTTATACATCACGTAAAGCAACAAGTTAGAAATTGAAACAGACCCAAATTAGAAACTGTTTTTCTCTTCATTTTTAAACTCTTTGGTGTTGATACGTTCTGATAGCTTGTTATGATAAATGAAAACAATACTGATTGGCTTTCTTGTAGCAAAGAAACTATAAGAAATAGTAAATGTTTTTATTTCTGTTTTCTATTCATTTATGTTTCAGAATATCTTTGTCATAGTGTGACTTCAACAGTTTGTGAGATTCTGGTTCCTAAAATTCTTTGCTGGGAAATATAGTCTCACTTGGTCTTTTTTGTGGATTTCTCTGATTTGAGCAAACTCAAGCACGGGATTCAAAGTTCTATAGAGAAATGAATGTTCTCAAGGATATGTTTATGGAGTGATTTTCTGGGCTTGAAATCTGTTCTATGACATTTCAGAATGGTGTACTGTTCTTTATATCTTCCAAGCCATCTCTTACATACTAGCTCTTTTAGATCTCGCAACTTCCAAGGAAGGGAAAGCATTTTTGGTTAAGAAAATTGAGCAGGGAATGATAAAGTGATTTCTTCAAACACATACTTCTTACATTAAAGCTTAACAAGGACCCAGCTCTTTTGACGTCACAACATACAGTCTATCATTAAACATATGCAGTGATAAAGGAAAATAGTACTCTGGTCCCACAAAATCCTGGCCTCTGCCTTGGGCAAGCTTTGGGTTCCTTACCTCTAACATGAGACTTCTGAGTATTTCTACTTCAGTAATTGTAAAGATGGTGCGAGCTGTGGAATGATTCTGGGACCTGTTCCTCCACAGCAATACACTGCTTCCCTTACGTGAAGAAGCGGATCCCTGTCATGTACCAGCACCACACCGACCTGAACCCCATCGAAGTGGCCATTGACGAGATGAGCAAGAAGGTGGCCGAGTTCCGGCAGCTGTGCTCCTCAGCTGAGGTGGACATGATCAAACTGCAGCTCAAACTGCAAGGCAGCGTGAGCGTTCAGGTGAGCCGAGCGCTGGACAGAGCAAACCCAGGGCAGCAGGTGCCAAGGCTCATCTGGACCTTGGTCAATTTCAAGTCCAGCCAGGTTGAGTGTAGCTCCTCCGCTTACCTGGTGATCCCATTTACCTTCCAGGATCTGTGTAGTTTCTCCTGATACCAGAGGGGGGCGGTAAACTGGCACACTCCCCCCACCACCACCACCACCTAACCCCACTTGTAGAGAGAGTGCCCCCTAAGCTGTCTCCTAGGGCCCTGAGACAGCTCTCCATATGAACCTTTTTTTTTTCCCCATTTTTTTTTTAGGTTTTTTTTTCAGTTTGGGGAATTCAAGTGGCCTAACCAGAAGCATTAAGACTCTTCTAAATATAAAGAAGCTGTAGGTTTCCTTATAAAACTGTTGGTTTTTGGTTTCTATGAAATTTAAAATCTGGAAAAGTACCTTAAGTTTCACTCTCTTAATTTCTGATTTACAGAAATTCTTTATTTTAATATAACTCAATTAATTATTTTTTCCTCAAGTGGTAGCATTTTTGTGTCCTCTGTAAGAACTTGGTTCTTAAGTCTGTCTCAGAAATGTTCTATATTTCCTTCTTTTGTTTGGCATTCCTATATTGATTTGCAATCCATCCAGAATGGATTTTTGTATGTGGTAACAGATAAGGGCAAGATACATTTTTTTCCATATAGCTATCCAGCAATGTGCACCATTTTATGGAAAAGATCAAGTACTGATTATACATATATGTTCATATAAGTACTGATTATACATATATGTTCAGGCTGTGAAAATTTAACAAGCTATACTCTCATATATACCTTTTGGTTTGTATATCATACTTTAAAATTACTGGTTTTTAAAGGGTATCTTACTTATGTGTTTTCCTAGGAAATTGGTAAATGTTCAATCACCTCTTTGCAGTGATTAGTATGCTTCTTGGCTTTATTGATTTTAAGTATATATAAATAATTCTAGCATATACTTTACACACACACACACACACATACACATCCTCATAGCTAATTCTTTTCTCTTTCAGAAAGGGTGCATTTGGGCACCTGGGTGGCTCAGTTAGTTAAGCGACTGCCTTCAGCTCAGGTCATGATCCTGGAGTCCCAGGATTGAGTGCCACATTGGGCTCCCTACTCAGTGGGGAGTCTGCTTCTCCCTCTGACCCTCTCCCTTCTCATGCTCTCATGCTCTCTCTCTCTCAAGTAAATAAAATATTTGGGGGGGAAAGGGGGTACATTTATGAAAGTTGCATTTGGATTGTAATAGCTAAGCTTTAGGGGGGTTTTGGTTCATTTTTTGGAACGAGTTCTTGTCACCTTTTTATCAGATCCACACTGGGTTGTTGCCTATCGTTTCTAAATACCCTTCACCACGGAAGTAATTACAGATGTTTGAATCTCTTCCCTTATGACCTGAACGACTTAAGTGCCAAAATAAGTTATCAGGTGAATTTGATAAATATTCCAGCAATATGAGTGATTACATAATGGGGTCAGAGATCACAATTTTCTGCAGTTAAAAAACAAAACCGTTCACTCAGTAACATAGCCCGGGAACATCCAGCCTCTATCAGAACACCAGCAGAGGGGTGTGGGCGCCAGTAAAGGGTGTGCCTGGACAGGTTGAGCTTTCTAAAGGGCAAAATGTGCCCTGCCGTTTGACAGTAGCCTTAGAGCTTTATAAATACCCAATCATCAGGGCGCCTGGGTGGCGCAGCTGACTGAGCGGCTGACTCTTGGCTTCGGCTCAGGTCTGATCTCAGGATCTTGAGATCAAGCCCCACTGCAGGCGCTGCACTCCATGACGAGTGTGAATTTCTCTCTCCGTTCTCTGTCCTCCTCCGCCCCCGCACATACGCATATGCACACTCTCTGTCAAACAAATAATTCTTAAAAATATATATAAACACCCAGTCATCTTGAAAAGCAAAGGTGATTACTCCATGATGAGGAGATTTTTGTACAAGTGTACCCACCAAGATAACAACAACGTTGCAGCTGGAGGAAATTAACTTTACCGTTTTATTTGTGTATTTCTGTAATTCTTTCACCAAGAGCCTTGCTGGGGTTGCTCTTCTGTAAGACAGAGCTATCGAGTGGCTTGTGCAACTCTATTCTCCAAGATCTTGCTTTGTTAGACCTTAGGAAGTCTTATCAACTTTCTTCTTTACGTATCCTTAAAATTGAGTAGATTGTGTCATTTTGGATAATTGGTCATTTGGGTCATGCCCAGGTCATTGACGTAGTTCCGCACACAACACCAGTGTGATGACACCCACAGTCGCCTTTAAGGGTTAGCTAGTTGCTCCTGTCTCGGAGGGCCCACTTCCCACCACTGTGGTCCTCTCTCTCCTTGTCTCTGGTTCTCCTCCCGTTGCTGCTCCAGTCCTGTCCACCATGGATCAGAACTGCAGCCCAGCTCCTTCACCAACAGTGATAGAGCAGACAGACAGCCCGCTCTACTTAACTTACCTTCTGAGCCCACCACACCTCCCAGGAAAAATGATGCAGTAATCACATGGTCAGGTTGTTTCTCACGCTGTCTCAGAGGCCTGGGACTTTCTTCTTCCCACCCAGTAGGTCTAATTAACCTTCCTGCTCTCTACATTTTCATGTATCCTAACCTGCCCGACTTCAGAGAACTTTTCTAGGCTGATTGAGAGATGCAGGGTTCTGGTTCACTCCCCCTTTTGTTAAAGGCCCCTAATCTTTGGCATTCAGCCCATTTCACATGGTTACTTCATTTGAAGGTAGCAAGGTAGTTTGCTCTTGGCCGTCTACACAGTTCAAGGAGGCGAACAGTTGGTTTTTAAAAACCAAAAATATACTATATTCTTTGGCTTTTCACTAAACTCACCAGATGGACCTTAGTTCAATGTAGAGTAGCACAGATACCAATTGGAAGACTTGGGCTCTGATCTTTCATTTATTGGATGTTCAACCTTGAACAGATGGTTCCGTTTTCCAAACTTGGCTTCTTCCTTCATAAAATGAGCCATCATCTCAAGTGCCCTGATGATGTCTGAGTTGATAAAATCAAATGACATAGAACAACATAAGCTTTGTCCATGGTTTCCTCTTTGGGCTGTCCGTTCCTGGAGGACACAGATCATGACTAACTCAAATGGCATTTTTAGAACCTGCCGACTGAAACCAAATCAGTGATAATGGTCATTTTTATCATAACATAATTTTAAATATTTGTTCTTTATCTAGGTCAACGCAGGCCCACTAGCATATGCCCGAGCTTTCTTAGATGACACAAACACAAAAAGATACCCAGACAACAAAGTGAAGCTGCTTAAAGAAGTTTTCAGGTAAAGCACACTGGAAATGTCTTTCTCTCATCAAATATCAGTCATTTCTGGGCTCATTCATGAAAAAGATACTACCAGTTGGACTCACAAGTTGTGTCCTCAACTTGTCTTTATTTCCCTCTCTCACACCGTTTTAGGCAATTTGTGGAAGCTTGTGGTCAAGCCTTAGCAATAAATGAGCGTCTGATCAAAGAAGACCAGTTAGAGTACCAGGAAGAAATGAAGGCCAACTACAGGGAGATGGCAAAAGAGCTTTCTGAAATCATGCATGAGCAGGTAGGTGCCATGCTGGGGTTCTCATTTTGAGCAAGCACACATTAGTTGGGATCTTGGATATACCCTGTGAATCTTCTAGATTTTTGAATCTAGAAACCTTCTAGATTTTTGATATTTAAACCTTCTAGAATTTTGATATTTGAAGAAGAATGTAGCATGCTATCTGCTGCTACTTTCTGAACACAGGTTACTTGGGGGAACAGCTAACAACTCACCCACCTGATGCCAGCCAATATGACCAGAGGAGTGCAGCACCCACCTCCCTTTTGTCTCGCTCAGAGTTGGCCATGGCTCAAAGCTCTGTCCCTCCCCACACCAACCTAGTTTAAAACAAAACAAAACTCTCGCAAGAAATACCCGTAGTATTCCTAAAAGTTTTTTCATTCACCCGATCCTTTGAAAGACTAGGATTTACCAGCCCAGCTTAAGGAATATTCTGTTGCATTAAATGACTTTTGCCACTTAAAAAAATAGAGTTGTTCAGTTTGGGGCTATTTACAGCTGACCTGGGTGCCCCAGTGGGTTCTTCATGGCTGCTCCGTGTCATGATGGGCATCCTTCCCGGTTATGTGCTGCTGTCACCTTCCTGTATGGGTTCCTTCCAGTAGGATTGCTTATGTGGGCTCAGTAGTGAGAGGGGACAGCTGGCTGGGCAGCTGACAATGTCAGAGAGCAGCTGCCACAGCATTGCTTTCTCAGGGGTCCATTTTCCGTCAACCACAGTGATGCCCTCCTAGTCATGGTGCCAGTCTTAACAAGCAACGTTAGCACTGCCATCGTATGTGATGACTTTTGTTTGTTCCCTCCATAATGGTCTCTCAGTCTTGCAAATGGAAGCCAGGCCCACTTGTGTCAGTTAACATACCATGTGATAGTCTAGTTAGGAAATTTCTGTTATGGGAAACTAATTTAAATGTCTAAGCTCTCACTTGTGTGCTTTCTTCCCTCCTCCATGCTGGCACAATCAGATGGGATGGTAATGTCATTTTTCAATTCTATTTTTCTGAACCTCAGTAGAGTATTTCACATCAAGTTAGGACTGTGTTTGAACAGCTGTAGACGATGGCATAAGGACAGTGTGTGTGCAAAAGGAGCCGCCCTCTTCTGGACCTTTAGGAAAGTAGAAAAAAATGGAAATGATGAAAGAAAGAAAAGTATGAATAATTAAGCAGAAAGGGATGGTCTCGTGGAAACCAGTTTTTGGAGAAAGCTTGAGGTCTTCTCCACAGAGCTTGCAGATTCCTGTGTAACAGAGTTTGATCAGTTGGTGTCAGCATTTGGCACCAGAAGAGATGAAAGTAGGAAAAACATATGGACTGATAATGTTGACGTAAACTCCCATGTTATTTGGACATTTAACACAGGGCTGTACTCTAAGAAACTGCACCTTGAACTTTCCATTATCTCAACAACTGGGAAGAGTAAACTCTTTTGAACCCTCAAGCAAAAAAGGGTTATGACCTGGAGTAGATTTGCTTTGGGATTTTTGGGGTGAGCCTTTGAATATGTATGTTCTTCTCAGTTGCTGCCTGGCGGTAGGTCAAATCTTGCCCTTAGAATTCTCCCCTGCGTTACCGAATGTGAAGAGAGACTTGTTCCGGGTCAGACAGGCAGCTGCTCGCTCCTTCCCAGGATGGAAATCCATAAAGCCCCAAGAAAAGGAGCCAGTAGAGGACAGATGCTCAGGATTCATTTTTTAAAAAGACTTTTCCAAGGGACAGAACTAGGTCATGTCCCTACCAAATATGTGTAAGACAGGCTTCACCGCCTTATAATCTGGCAAGTCTAGAAGGTGAGTCTAGATGGCTCCATTCACTGATTTGTAAAGGAAACAAAACGTGTTGTGCTTGACTTTCTCTGTGTGATCCTGATCTGACAAAGGCCATTTGCTAGTTGAGCTGACACAGTGCCTCCACAAAGCGCCATCATTCAGGGGAGCAGTGACCATCAGGGAATGAATAAACATTGTCATTGAGAAATGTCGCTAGGGGCATGACACCTGGGTAATGTTGTGTTTTTGTGCCTCAAGATTTGCCCGCTGGAGGAGAAGACGAGCGTCTTACCGAATTCCCTTCACATCTTCAATGCCATCAGTGGGACTCCAACAAGCACCATGGTTCATGGGATGACCAGCTCGTCCTCGGTTGTGTGACTTTGCCTCATGGGTCACCTGTGGGGACTTACTTTGTCATTTGCAAACTCAGGATGATCTCCTAAGCTAATCACTGGGCTCACGCAAGACATGGGGGTGACCGAGCACAAGGAGACGTGAAGGGGAATGGGAGAGAAAAGAAATGAAGAACTGTGTTATTTCGTAGCAGATTTTCTAGAGGAGTCATAGGAGGGTACACATATTTTTTTAAATCTTGCTGGCAATATTCAAAGTTTTCATTCTGTCTTAACAGAGGTGTTGGTGGACTCTCTTAAGCTGGAGTGAAATTTTATTCTTCCTTACAGAGTAGTATAAAATAAATGGCCTGGAGTAAACAAGTGTTCTGGAATGTACTTAGTAGGGACAAGTAGCGCTGAAATGGAGGCTGGAATAACGTCCACCTCTAGGCAAAACTGGAAAATCTTGAACATATTTTTTTTTTCCTGTGGCACATTCGGGTTGAATACGAGAACTATTTTTGTGACTAGTTTTTGATGACCTAAGGGAACAGACCGTTGTAACTTTTGTACCAGTGAGCCAAGGAGGGTTAGTGCTTTTATACTCACCTACTTGCATTTAAAAGAATATGGGAGCTTAGGAAACCGTGTGAGCTTAAAACTAGTCAAGCAGTTTAGAACCAAAGGCCTCTATTAATAAACAAAACTATGCTAAAAACTTAAAAGTAGTACAGTATATAGTTATGTACATACTCTGTCCATACAGTCTCCGCATTCTGTACATACACATATGACATTTCTACATTTTTAAACTCCTCACATCAGCTTCTGCATTAAGTTCAGTTGTGACAAACTCGTTCCGCCCTTCGCATATGCAACACACTTGACCTTTCTGTTTTATCCTTGTACATAAAGAAGTGCAATATGGAGATGTACACAGTCTTTGCTATGTTAGGTTTATAAACTGTTTTAAAAAAATTTCATCCTTTTGCCAAAGTGGTGGAGTGTATCATCGGTAAATCATAAATCCTGTGGTGAATAGTGGTGTAATTTTAAAGCTTTCACCATGTTATATTTTCTTTTGAGACATTAATTTAGTAATTTTATATTTGGAAAAATAAAGGTTTTTAATTTTATTTAACTAGAATCTCTGCCCTGCTGTAATTAAACATTCTGTACCACATCTGTATTAAAAATAACATTGCTCATTTTCCGGTAGTGAATATTGGGTATTTATTGTTTGACAGTCCCAGGAGGGGCAGGATATTGGAGTCCTTGGGGGTGAAATAACGTGGTTTATGAAATTTGCTTTAAAATACTTGAGAAGAAAGAAGGGGTGTGGGTGGATGAAACAAGGTTGACAAGTGCTGGTAATTGTCGAAGCTGACGTTGGGTACCTGGGGAATCATTACACCAATTTGTCTGCCCCTGTGTGTGTTTCCACAATGCAGATTTCAAGAGGCAGGTCTAGGCATCAGATCTGCAGAGGATTTGCCTAAACGCACTGTTGTGCCACAGTCTGGCTCTGAACTCTTCTAGTCGTTGCTAAATATGCGTAGACACCCCGTTGCCTCTGGCTTTTCCTCTTCAGCTGTATCGAGAGTTCCATCAGCTTCCTCGCTTATTTTGAGATGAATAACTTGGAGACAAGGTGGTCTTCGATCCCAGCAACGCGTTGGCAGCCGAGTGTCCACACACTCTCTGTGACCCATGTTGTCCCAAAGAAAACCAAGTCAAGTGGCAGCTCTCGCTGCAGGGGCTGGGCCTGCCTCTGGGGTACCCAGCGACTGGCAGGTGAGTTCATGGTCACCAGCCCCATATACTTGTGGCGGTGAAAGGAGGAGGAGTCTTTCCACAAGAAATAAAACAGCTGCTTTTCCTCCTTGAAGGGTTTTAAAGGCTGCTTTTTACATACCAGTTGAGGGGAACAAAAGGTGATGCCCATCTTGAACATTCTCGGTCAGTGGAAAGGCCATGTTTTAAAGGTGGATACAAGGTCATGAAGACAGGGTGAGGCATGTTGGTAGCTCACCAGAGTCGACAGCCCATCAATTAGTGGATCCAGATTTAGGGCTTAAGAAAATTATCTACGTAGGTTTGCCCCAAGTCTCTGACCTCCCCAGCGCACTGTAATAAACCTCGACTCTAACATCAGCAGGAATTGGATATAACAGTTTGTCTCCTTTGTCATTGAGCTGGATTTCCTGGTCGTAAATGCCTCATTTAGAAACCATAAAATGCCCAAATCACTGTGTGGCAAGATAAATAGAAGTCTGGAAAGTGCTAACTTGCTATCTCTTCATTGAAGTCGGAGAGCAGTTTGTACAGATGCCATGTCACATACGACTCAGCTTGGAAGTTGACCGGCCCTCATGTCTTACGGCAATGGAGAAAGGAGCCATCTCCCCACTGCGGACATCTACAACTGACCCTGCAAAAAAGCACATTTGTACCAATTAAAAATCTCATTTACTTTATGTATGAAAGTTTTATTTTGGTATAAAGTTACACAGTAAAGTACTGGGAACATTTTTTTGACATTCAAAAATCTTTATTGCTATTTTTAGTGACTTTTTTACTGTTTCCCATAGATCTTTTTTCATTGAGGTGAAATATACACATAAAATTTAACATTTTAGTTATTTTAAAGTGCACAGTTCAGTGACGTTATGTACAATGTGTATCGACATCACCACCATCCGTCCATAGAACTTCTTCCTCATCCCAAATAGAAACTGTCCCTGGTAAATAAAAACTCCTTCTTCTCCCTCAGGAAAATTTTTTGAAGTAACTTCGGAATTAAAACTGTAGCTTGGTGACTTCTGGGGGGGCTCAGTCTGTTAAGGTCATGACCTCAGGGTCCAAGGATGGAGCCCTGCTGTCATGGGGCTCCCTGCTCGACGGGGAGTCTACCTCTCCCTCCTCCTCTGCCTCACCCCTGTCTTGTGTACACTTATATCTTTCTCTGTCCCCGCCCCCACCAAATGAATAAGTAAAATCTTAAAACACACACACACACACACACACACACAATCTCTAGTTAGTATCTTATCAGGAATATTTGCTTCCTGGGACCTAACAGCTCTAGGAACTATACATTTATAGAGCCAGCCCCTTGCATGGAGAAGGCTGCCGAGAATGGGGACGTAACTTGAAAGGTCCCTCCTTTCAAGTTATGCAAATAAGCAAAGGACTTGCTTAACAATGTGACAGTTACTCAGTATAGAAACTCCACTGATAAAAGCATTTAATTTCCTTCAACAGGGCATTACTTGCATAAATTATGATACATTCACACAATAGAGTACTATGTAGCTATAAAAAGGAATTAAGAATATCCCTGTACACTACTATGGAATGATTTTCAAACTAAGTAAAAACCACAACACAGGGAAAAGTGAATTATATGCTCCCCATTATTTAAGAAGTGAAGGATATATACATAGGTAGATTTTGTTTCTGTTTTTTTAGATGGAAAGACAAACCAAAAAAAAAAAAGCTTGCAATTATTACCTGTAGGAGAAGAGAGTGATATATAGGGAATAGGATTAGAAGATAGACCTATCCAAGTATAATTTGCTTTATGGATTTGACTCTAGAACCATGTGAATATTTACATAATTATTAAAATAATTTTTAATTCTTTAAAAATTAAAAGCAAAATTGAATGAACATAACTGTATATCAAATTGGTTGCATGAACACAAAGGAATTATTTCAAATGACTTTATGATACAGGAATTTCACTGCACATTCCCGGTGGCAAATACCCAAAGGCTAAAAATAGTGGCAACTACATCAAAAACTAATGATATTACTAAATGTTGGCTAATGAAACATAATAATAAAAAATAGTAAAAAAATAAATAAACCAGTTTAAAAAACAAACAAACCCAGTGGCAACAAATAAATGAATGACTAAAAATCATTTTTAGTAATTATTGTGTTTGTGAAAGTGGTGTATTGTTTTTGTGAGATTGTACTGTTATTTTGAGACTCTTGTATGTTTATTACTGGAGAAAGTAAGTGAGTAATTTTGCTGATATCATGGGTAACCAAGCTTTTGGCATAAGAGGAAACAAGTTACATCTTTAAGACCAAAGAGGTTAAATTAAAACTCTTTCATTCTGCATTTGATGTGAAAAAACCAACATGAATTCATGATACGTGTGTGTGTGTGTGTATGTGTGTGTGTGTATCTTAAATGCACACTTATAATACACTTATTTCCTAGCTTGATTTACAGAAAAGGTCTAAAAACAATGAACAAGCCAGTACCTGGTAAGCACCCCTCAGAGCCCAAATTGTGGCCTCTAAATACCTTTTCTACAAGAGGGAGACAGAGCTCCCCAAAGGATGACTGGTTCCAGATTTAGGGCAAAAATAGCCCAAGATGAGGTTAGCGTCTTTTCATACCAAACATCCAAAGGACTGACAAAAACACCTGGGCCTCCTTCGAAAGAATATACAGAAGCTCCCTCAAGCTAGTAGCTAGACTTGTGGTGGACATCAACAAGAATACTAATAGCAATGGATTGGAAATATATAATTAAATTCATAAGCTTATCATGATACTAGAAAAAAATTAAAAAGGAAAACTGATAACTACTGAAGGAGTAATGTCACCAAAAAAAGACAAAAAGGTATCATGTGCCTTGTGATGGACGTGCACAACCCCCATGATGGAGTCTTGCCAGAAACTCTCCCTGGATCTGATAAAGTCTCTAGTCTAACCACCAGTATCCGCAGGACAATGTGGGCACAGAGGAACATGTTAAGTGATAACAAAGGAAATGCAGTAAAATCTAATTCTATGGAAAGCTTTTAGGACAAATAACCTGGTTTCTTCAGTAAATTTTAAGAAAAAAAGAGATGGAGAGAAGACCTGTGTATTTAAAGATTCAGGGTTCTCTTGATATGGTGTATCTACTGTATAAAATACATAGACTTTTCCTATTCCTTCCTCTAAAAACAACTAAAAATCTTAGTTGTTAAATACATTTAAAAGAAGACCTCAGAGGCACCTGGGTGGCTCAGTGGTTAAGCCTCTGCCTTCGGCTCAGGTTGTGGTCTTGGGGTCCTGGGACCAAGTCCCGCCTTGGGCTCTCTTCTCAGCCTGGAGCCTGCTTACTTCTCTCTCTCTGCCTGCCTTTCACTACTTGTGATCTCCCTCTGTCAAATAAATAAAATCTTAAAAAAGAAAAAAAAAAAGGAAGACCATAAGACTCTGAAAGTTACAGTGAAGAAAGCAGCAGACCAGCTCGGGACCTTGGGACTCAAAGAATAATACAGTGTTAAGTTCTCCAGTTTTGTTTTGCCTCCTACATCTCATACTTGGAGTCAAAGAAAACAGCGATGTGGAAACACCTTCAGGCAGAGACCAAAAAAAAAAAAAAAAAAAAGACCAACACCACTTTGCACCCATCATCATAGCTATTATACCAAAAAAAAAAAAAAAAAAATTGTTGAAGACATGAAGAAATTAGAACCTGTTTGCATTGCTGGTGGGAATGTGAAATTGTGCAGCTGTTATGGAAAGCAGTATGATGGTTCCTCAAAAATTAAACATAGAATTACCACATATATCCCACAATCCCACTTTTTGAGATATGCCCCAAAGAATCGAAAGTAGGGACTTGAACAGATGTTTGTCCATCCATGGCCAGAGCAGCAGTCTTCACAACAGGTGGAAGCAACTCAACTATCCACAGATGGACGGATGAATAAACAATATGTGATGTACAACAACATTATTCGGCCTTAAAAAGGAAGGAGATGACACATGCAACAGCAGGGACAAGGCATGAGAACATTGTGTTCAGTGAAATAAACCAGACACAAAAGGACAGATACCGGAGGATCCCACTTACATGAGGTGTCTAGAATGGTCAAGTCTGTGGAGACAGAAAGTAGACTGGGAGTTACCATGGGCTGGGGGAGGAGGAGGGGGAGTTGTGTTGCTGGTACCGAGTTTCTGTCGGGTAAGAGGAAGACGTTGCGGAGACGGAGGGTGGCCACAGAACCATAGGATATAAAACGGTTAAAATGGTAACTTCCATACTATGCATAATTAACCACAATTTAAAAAGGAAAAAAAGAACAATAGACGCCTGCTCTGTCTAGCCAAATGAAGAAGGAAAGGGCAGCCTACCAAGACAAGTTGTTTTGAAGATTTTATTTAGAGTGTGTGTGCACAGGAGTGGAGGGAGGGGCAGAGGAAGAGGGAGAGAATCTGAAGCTGACTGCACTGAGCGTGGAGCCTGACGCAGGGCTTGATCTGAGGACCCTGAGATCATTGGACGCTTAACTGACTGAGCCACCCAAGCTCCTACCAAGACAAATTTTTCAAGCAATGGCGGCCCTACACCAGCCAATGCCACAGAAAAGACTGCAGCCCCACCCATACTCCACCAGCGATGGCTGAAGAGGGAGTGAGGTTCAACACCTTCGCTGGGTTGGTGTCAGCAAAGGCCTGAAAGGAGCCAGAACTGTCTTCCGGGCTAGCCTAGGGACAGTCCCACCCCTGGAGTGCTGGGGGCACCAGTGGGCAGCCTAGACTTGATAGCAAAGCCACGATCCATAAAAGGATAAACTGATAAATTGAAGCTCATCAAAAGTAAAAACTTGTGCTCTGAGAGAATTCTGTTAAGAGGATGAAAATACAGACTTGGAGAAAATACTTGCAAACTAAAATGGATCTGACAAAGGACAGCACCTAGAACATAAAAAAGAACGCTCAAAACTCAAAAGTAAAAAAAAAAAAAATCCAGAGACTTGAATATTTCCCTGGAGAGGACATGCAGGGGGCAAATAAGCCCATGAAAAGATGATCAGTAGAATTAGCTATTAGGGTAACTCTAATTTCCCGATGAGAAATTACCGCGCACCTGTCAGAATGACAAAACCAGGCACAGTGACACCACCAGATGCTGGTGTGCATATGGAGAAACTGGATTTCTCATAAATTGCTCTTTAGTTTCAGCTCTAAAGTGCTCTTGAGCATTTGTCCCCGAGAAATGAAACCTTACATTTACACAAAAACCCATGCACAAATGTTTACAGCTGCTTTATATGAGAGCCCAACACTGGGAACAACCAGGATGCCCTTCAGCAGGCAGACAGGGGACTGGGTGATGGTGCGTCCGGGCAGGGAAGGCTCCCCAGCAGGAACACAGAACGAGACCCGGACACCCACGACGGACGACCTATGAATCTCGGGAATTACGCCGAGTGAAAAGAGCCAGTTCTGAAGGTTACATGCCATAGGATTCCATTTATGTGATGTTCTAAAATTGACAAAATGAGAAAAATGGAGAACAAGCAGGTTCGTGGTTGCCAGGAATTAAAGGCCAAACAGACATTTTCTGCAGATCCCTACGGCTGCTCTGTGAAGAAGAGGTGCTTGAAAACAGGCAGACCCTTAGAAGGCTGGAGCCTCGACCTAGGGAGGCCTCACGGGGGCATGCCTGGGTGGGAGCAGGACAGGAGATGAGAGGCAAGTGGATTCTGAGGGTCCAGCGCTGACGGCGCTTGCTGACAGACTGAATGGGGGTCAAGAGAGAAGGAGGGGGACCAAGGGGGACTCCAGAGTGTTAGGCCTCAACTGTGGGGTGACCGGAGGGGCCGAGTGGGGAGACTGAGGGGTTCTGCTGAGGACATGCTACGTGGGAGAGGTTTTTATAAGTGAGGTTTGCAGGGACGCAGGTATTTGAATCGTGGGGGGAAGTCCTGGCAGAGGAGACATCACTGTCTAGACAATAGTTAACACCATGGAGGCTGGATAAGACCATCCAGTCAGGTGCGTGTATTCAGAGAAGCCCCAGGTCTGAGCCTTGGGGCCCTCCAGCGTGAAGAGTCCTGGAACTGAGGATGAGCTGACGGCACAGACCGTGACGGGGCCGCCAGGGTCCTAGGAGGACCAAGAGAGTGGAGTCCCGACCGCTTCCAGGAAGGAGGGTGCGATAGGCGGGGCCCCGCGAGCATCACGTGAGGCCCGAGACCTGGCCGCCGGAGTCGGCAGCGTGGAGGCGATTGTGCCTCGAGGGAGGGGGACAGACCAGCTGATCGGAGTAGATCTGACCAAGGTAGAGGAGGGGAATGAGAGAGTCAACAGGAGCGCTTCCTGCGCGTTTTGCATGAAAGGAAGCGGAGAAACTGGACAACAGCTAGAAACACCAGATGTGGGGCCCGCGAGGGCTCGGGGGGCTGTCATGGCACAAGAACAACGTGTTTATGTGCCGTGAAAATAGTCCAGTAGAGAGGAGGGTGTGGATAAAGAGGGACGCCCTCAGGGAGAGGAGGGAGGGGTCTCGGGCACGGAGGCGGGGCTGGAGGCGGGGCTGGAGGCGGAGTCAGGGCCGGACTGCCGGAGGCCCTGGCTGGTCGGGTGGAGGTGCGCTCCGCGTCCTTTTGTGGCTGCTCTGTTTCCTCAGGGCCATCCCCTAAGAGAGAGGAGGGAAAGGCGTCAAGGTTTGAGAGAGAGAAGACACGTTTTGATTTCATTTTTGCACATGTGTATCTGTCTCTGCAGGATGAGATCTGAGGAAAGTCGCTGGGGCAAAGGCAATGCGCACCTTAAATTCAGGCAGCATCAGATCGCTGTGCCAGGGAAGGGCCATCTCTTTTTGTGTCCTTTACAATCAGCCTCTTTCTCGAATGGGTGGTGGTATTTGAAAGTTTTCCAACAAATGCTCCGATTACAACCACGTTGGATTTACAGCCTGGTATAGCTCGATGAGTTTTTTTTGTTTGTTTGTTTGTTTGGTTTGGTTTTGGTTTTGGTTTTTTGAACCCGAGCAAATAGGAAAAGGCAAGGAAATAAAGCCACTAAAGGTGAATTGTGTCTAAATTCAGCTCTTTGGCCTTGAGAAAGTGGCTTAACTTTTGTTTGCCTCGATTTTCCTCATCCTTAAAATGGGGGCGTAATAGTTCCCAACACTCTGGGTGGCCCTGAGGATCCATCAGTTTGCCACTCACCACCCCTGGCTCCTCCAAAGCTCTCAGGAAATGTCTCTCTTAGAGTTAAGCAGATTCTTATTACAGTGCTTCTCAGGGCCTCTTTTATGGACTTTGCTTCCAAGACAGGTCTTGACTTAGGAGAATTTCCCCAAATGAATTGAGGCACTCCCAGGACCAATGTCCCACAGAGCGCACTCTAGGAACTGATCCTTTAGGCCACACGAGACCTGTCCTCTGTCCTGCTTTCTCTCTGGTCCATGTAGAGGAGCAGCTCTGATAGGCTTGGGGTCACCTCCTTCACCCGGGCAGCCATCAGCTGCTGCCCTTGGCCGGATGTGGAGGGCCGGACACACAGTGACTGGAGAGGGGAGCCCCTCCCAGATCAGCCAAGCCCATGCTCTTGATGGATGGGGAAACTTGCCACAGATGGGTCTGGTGTCCAGCAAGGGACTGAGGCTCGTCATGTGGCACAGACATTGAGCAAGAGGCTTGGCACCAAAGTCTGGAGCTGGCTCGTCCTTGTCTGCATGTGACTTGAGCAAATTCATTTTTCACTCTCTCTACCTCCCTCTGCAGGGACACAGTCCAGAGGTGAAGCCACCTCACCCCTGCCCCAGGTGAAAGTGATATGCACATTGTGGGGGACCATCCATGCTGGAAAGAAGCACCTCCCTCATGTTTGGAGGCAGTAAGAGCAATGGTTACAATAGTTCCTTGAAGTCAGTGTCAATTAGAATTTGCTGGAATGTGGACCCACTGGTTGGGATGGGGTGGTGGCACCTACAGGAATGCTAATGGCAATCACTGGGAATTTGCCTAGTGTGTTAGGGTTCTCTGGAGAAACAGAAGTAAGAGTGTGTGTCTCTCTGTGTGTGTGTGTGTGTGTGTGTGTGTGTATTATGTACATAAAGATATACATACATACAGATACAGGTCTAGACATATAAATACATATATAGATTTATTTTAAGGAACTGGCTCGCACACCTATGGAAGCTGGCAAGTCCCAAGATCAGCAAAGAGAGCTGGCAAGCAAGAGATCTGGGAGAGCCTATGGTGTAGTCAGGCTCTAAAGGTCAGTAGGCTTGAGACCCAGGAAGGGCAAATGTTTCATTTTGAGTCCAAAGGCAGGAAAAAGGCTGATGTCCCAGTTCAAAAGGCTCTCAGGCAGGAAGAATTCTCTTTTACTCAGGGGAGGGTCAGCATTTTGTACTAGTTGGCCTTCAACTGATTAGATGAGGCCCACCCACATTAGGGAAAACAACCTGCTTTACTGAGTCTATTGATTTAAATGCTTTAGTAAGGGGAGGTATTGGGGGATGGGGTAACTGGGCGATGGGCATCAAGGAGGTTACATGATGTGATGAGCACTGGGTGTTATGTGCTACTGTTGAAATACTGAACAGTACATCTGAAACTAATGATGTACTGGATGTTGGCTAATTGAATTTAAATGAACTAATGTGATCTGAATACATGAAAAAAGTTACGTATCATTACAGAAATGAACGAATGGGGAATACTTTTTTCTTATATTTTGAAAACTCACTCATTTTTGTGAATTTGGGAGGATATTAATTCAAATTGAAAAATAAAATATAGATTATACAAAAAAATAAGTGTTTTTTTAAAAAAAGATTTTATTAGTTATTTAAGAGAGAGACAAAGCATTAAATGGGGAGAAGGGCAGAGGGAGAGGGAGAGAGAATCTCAAGCAGACTCCCCACTGAACAGGGAGCCTGACACAGGGCTCGATCTTATGACCCTGAGATCATGACCAGAGTTGAAACCAAGAGTCAGATGCTTAATCAACTGAGCCACCTAGGTGCCCTGATTTCAGTGTTAATCTTTCAAAAACACCCTCACAGACACACCCAGGATAATGTCTAGCCAAATATCTGGGCATCCTATGGCCCAGTCAGTACATAAAATCATCCATCACACCTGTGATTTGTAAAGGGAACCATGACAAAAAATGGAAAAAGAGGCTCAATTGTTAAACCTTAAAAATTAGAGCCACATCACCCCAAATCAAGACCTAAACCCACCATTAGGACATCAAAGTCACCAGGCGCCAGAGAGGTTGAGAAAAAATTTTCTTTCTTTGGACCTTAGACACAGAGCTGAGCTGTGAAAGACACCCAGTGGGGGAGGATTTATCACTGGGTGAGGAGGCCCAGAGATGGTCACGGGCAGACTTGGTTCTCGGGGAGACCGACCCATCAGCTCAGGGTTGGGACAGGCCTGAGTCTCGTTGCGTAAGCTGGCAATTCGCTCAGCCGTCAGTCACAGCCTCCTTTCATTCAGCCCCTCCCACGGGACAGCACTCTCCAGACATTGCTATTCTTCATAATAACCCAGTTAGGTAGGAGGTGGTTTCATAGGATGAAACCCAACCTTGGAGAGATGGAGGAAAACTGTCAAAGTCACATGGTAAGTGGTGTCGCTGGGATCCTAGCTGAGATGGGTCTGACCTGGGAGCAGGGGCAGCTGCTGGCGCAGGAAGGGTGGTTATGCCGGGGGCCACCCTCCAAGGAGGCTGTCACCCAAACCAGGAGTTGGGAGGGTGAGCATAGGGGCCAAGTGGTGCCCACCCCCAAATTCATATGTTAAAGTTCTCACCTCCAGTACTTCAGAATAGGAACTTATTTGGAGATAGACAGAGATAATGAAGTCAAAACAAGGTCATTAGGGTGAGCCCTGATCCAATATTAGGGGCGTCCTTACAAGAAGAGGTTAGAACACAGACATGCACGGGGGAAGATGGTAGGGGAAGAAGACGGCCATCTACGAGCCAAGGAGGGAGGCCTCAGAAGAAGCTACCCGGCAGACCTCTTGATCTCAGGCTTCTCACCTCCAGGAAATAAGTTTCTGTTGCTTCAGCCTCTGCAAGTCCAAGGAGACTTGCAGCAAGCTGCCCAACAATGAGGAAAGAGAGCAGAGGCCCTCCCCAGCCATGTGGAGAGATAATGGGAAAACAACAGTTGGAACAAAAATGTCACCAAACCAGGGCGAATGAGGACAGCCCATCTTTGGAGGAACGAGCCCTTGCTTTGAAACCAAGATTGAGAAATATTAATTGTCCCCATTTTCTTTGGCCGTCTTGTGGGACTGGTTCTTAACAACAGGCTTCCTAGGAGCGGATCAACACTGACGTGGCCATGAGCCCTGGCCACCCACCTTCCACCTCTTCCAGATGGGGAATGAGCCAGCGTGGGAGGCAATAGGCTTTTCCTGTCACCTTCCCTGACGAGTGGTCATGAAGAGTCATCCTCAAGCCCTACTACTTTAACTTGGCAGTGGAGGAAGCACTGCATGTGGAGTCTGAAAAGTTAGGTTCTAGTTCAAGGGAATCAAGCATGGAGTTACACCACTGTCTCTGAGAATCAGCCCCATCGTCTGTAAATGAGAAAAACTCCTGTTCTTCATGATGTCATGGAGGCTTTCTCTCAAATAAGAAGATTCATTGTTTTTTTTAAGATTTTATTTATTTATTTCAGACAGAGAGAGACAGCATGCACTCACAAGCGTGGGAGAGGGGCCGAGGGAGAAGCAGGCTCCCCGCTGAGCAGGCACAGCAACCCCCCTGGCCCCCCCCCCCCCGCCATCTATGCAGGACTCAGTCCCAGGACCCCAGAATCATGACCTGAGCCAAAGGCAGATGCTCAATGACTGAGCAACATAGGCACCCCAAGATCATTCATTATTATTATACCCCCCATCCACTCCCCGAAAGGACTGGAGTGGGCTTGATATAAAGACAGATAAAACGGAATCATCTAAGCAAGTGTAAAGTAACTGAAACTAAGAAATGGAGGGGGGAAATGGTTATATATTATACTATGTCATCTGGACTAAGCCCAAAATTTGGCTCTGAGGATCCTGGCAGCCAAGAGAAAAAGTGCAACACTGACAAAAATAGGAAGAATAAAACTGTGTAAGGTGCTACTGTTTCACTTATCGTACTCTTTTAAAGTAAACATTATACAATATTTAAAATGATTGTTCAGTTTCAGTGTGCAGGTTCCAAACATGAACAGAAACCATCCAGGTTCTAAACTCGGAATTCCCTGCAATTCTAAACATTTTACACCTTCTAGAGTCATTGAGCTTAGAGCCGATTCCTTTATCCCTGTGGCGTCTTCCTAATCTCATCTTCTAGATGAATCCAATAGCTCCTAGTAGAAATGTATACAATAGTGAAACACCTAAATGAGAATTAAAATCTCTATTGTCCTCCCTGTCCCGTCCCTTCCAGATAACTGTCATCAACATTTCAATGGACTTCATTCCAGTATTTTCTCTGTGTCTTTAACTTTGGCTTGCCTTTACCCTAGAGATTTTCGCACCAGATAAACACCACGTAGGAGCCTCTGGAATTACCAGCTTATCAACCTCTCCCGGTCTTGGAGCTTGTTTCCTTTAAAGGAAAAGTGAGCAGCCTGGTCCTGGTACCGGCTCTGCTTCTTCCCACCTGGGGAGCCTCAAGGCAACAGCTGCCCCCACGGGGCTGAAGTGTGGACATCTCCTCGTGAGCACATGGCGTGACCAATTCCCACTCCAGAGTGGTTCTGTCCTGCAAACTGTCAGCAACCCCAGTCTGATAGGAAACCTGGTTCTAAGCCACTACACATTTACTTGCCCAATATTCCTTTTTCCTTGGTGAAATTTCCCCAAAGGCAGAGTGGACTTTGAGAAAGGGCTTCTCATCACTATCCAGCTCCATTTAAAACAAACAAACAAACAAGCAAACAAAAAACAAACAAACAAAAACCCCACTGCACCATTCTGAACTTTCTTGCCCCTTCCTGTTTATATTACTGAGGTATAATTGGCCTAGAACATTGTATCTGTGTCAGGTGCACAATACAATGATTTGATGTCTGTATATATCGTGAAAGGGTCACCACAGGAAGGCAGGTTACCATCTGTCCCCATGTGCCCCTTATGTTATTGGTTGAAATTCCAAAGGCATACGAACTAACACGCATCATTTGAAAACCCCACGCCAAGACAATCTGATCACCCAGTCTCTGAGAAACAGGCTGACCTGTGATTTTGCTCCCCACATGGGATTCTCACCAAAGGGAGGAGGACTGAGGGCAAGGAGCGAGAGAAGTCATTTGAGAACTGAGTCCAGGAGACACTTGTGTGCGGCTGCCTAGCCCGGTGCAAGGGCTTGGTCCCTGGGACATGGTATGGGGAGGCGGTACCAGGGGTCCTGCCCGTCCCAGCCCGGTCATGGAGCCTAGGGGTCCACCTCCCTCCGCTAGTCTCTGTTGAGAGCCACCTCCCTTTAGATTCTGCTGGAAAGAGAGGGACTGAGCACTTGTTCTTCCCAAGTTGTCCTCATGCAGTTGCCTGTCCCGGGCCCCATGGGGTCCCCTGGGGTCACTGCCTGGGCCTCTCGAGACCATGGCGCCAACAGGAGGCCTCTCCCTCCGGCTGGTGGAGGGTGGAGGTCGTGGTGCAGGTCCCTTCACTTTCCACAGCACCACCGAGGCTGCACCCATCTAGGAAAGGAGTGATGGGTGTGGTGGGAACAGGCCCTTAGACCTAGCGATAGCACCAGGAATCTGGGCCTGTCTTGTCGTGAGGGCCTTCTCTGGGAGGTACCCCACTTCTGACCATGCTTCTGGGACCTCGGGTCTATTCTCCTCAAGCAGAAATGAGCCCTTTTGCAGAGCTCCCCGGAGATGCTCCTAACCGCTCTGTCCTTCCGCCAAGGTCAGAGCTGCCACTGAGGGGTGCTTTGGGCTCAAGGCACAGGTTGCTAGAGCCCCACCAAAGCCGCTCTAGTCGAGTCCTCCCGTTCCTTTCATGTTGCCTAATCCCATGGCCAAGCTCAGTCCTCACCTTGCCTGACCACCAGCAGCTCTGGATACAACGGCCACTCCTTGACTCACCACCTTCGCTGGGCTTCCAGGATACATCGCTCTGTTGCCTCACGCTCCCTCCTCCTCGGGTGCCTTTGCCGCTCCCCAGCTTCTGCTCAGAGCCCATCACTTCTTCAGTTTGCCTTCGCTTGCCCCCTTGGCGATCTTGACCGGTGTCCTCGGTGCTCGCTATGTGATGACTTCCGTCGCTGACATGATGACTTCTGTGCTTATGTCTCCCATCCCCAGGCTCTCTGTTCACCCGTCTGCTTGACAGCTCCACCCAGAAATGGATTTGAATCTGAAACTCAATGTGTGCCAAGTCAGAGTGCTCCTGGCCAGAAGTCTCCCTCGGCCCAGTGGATGTCACCACCATAGAAAAGCGAGGTATGAGTCTGAAAATGGGGTTTTATACACATGGCTGTATTTTCGCTTTCCCAGGGCTGGGGAGAGTCTCTTAAAAGCTAAGAAGCTCTCTAGACAGCTTTGGAGCCATTCAGGTCTGTGGGTTCAAAGACCAGCTCTTCCATTCCTAACGGTGTAACTTTGGGCAGGCGACCGACCCCCGCTCTCTGCCCTGCCAACCTCAGGAGCTGTTGCAAGGATCCAGTGATGCCTGAACCCGTAGTAGGCCCTTGGGAAAGGTCCCTTTCCATCCTGTCCCTGCCCTGCCCTGACATGTGCTGGAAACCTAGGGAGTTCTTCTCTGTCCCCACTGTGCCCGGTGAGCTCTCAGGTGACCTCGCAGGGCTCTGCACTTTTGCCTTTGAAGTGACATCGGTCTTGGATGGCCCTGGCTCTGCCCCAGCCCCCTCTGTGGGCCAGCCTTCCTTAGTGAGGGTGCTGTTAGCCGGGGTGGCCCACGCCCTGCCAAGCAGAGGCAGCACCACGTGGTGGTCTGGGCTCCTCGGTTGGCAGTCGTCCATTCAACCGGCCTAGCACCGAGCTGGAACCAACGAAGCCGTCAGAGGACACATGAAGGGGGGAAGCTAACGGGTCTCTAGTCTTATGTGGCCGCTGCTCTGGGGCTCTTGCCAGCCCCTCTTCACGGACGAGGGACGGAGAGCAGGAGTGGAGGCCTGGGTGGTGCAGGGGCACATAGATGGGCCGCGGTCGGAAGCTCTGCACTTGGCCCCGGAGTCCACGCTCATCCCCATCCTGCTGTGCGGCCAGAGCAGAGCCTCCCCGAGCCGTGCTCCAGGCCCCAGGCCCACGCTGCTGGTCAGGAGGCTGCTACACGAGGGAGCCTGAGAGAACTTCGGCAGAAAGGCAAAGGCACCTTCTCCTTTGGCGCCTCTGGTTTTCCTACACTTGACTTGCATCTGTTTATTTGTTACTTTTCTATTATGGAGAATTTCATGCATAGACAAAGGAGACGAAATAGTACAATGCCCCGCCCCTACCACGAACCCGGCCCCCCAGCGTCAGCAATGGTCAGCTCACGGCTGGTCTTCCCTTCTCATCCACTTCCCCGCCTGGGTCATTTATTTTTTAAATAAGGAGGCCCTACACCCAGTGTGGGGCCTGAACTCAGGACCCCGAGATCGACAGTCGTGTGCTCTACCGACTGAGCCGGCCGGGGGCCCGTCACCTCTGTGTCATTTAGAAGCACATCCCAGGCGCTGACTCACCGCATCTCCAGACACGGCAGGACGTATCTCCGAAAGATAAAGATGCCCTTAGCACACTTTAGCGTTAAGAAGTGTCCCTTAATATCATCAAATACGATACTAAGTCATATCCGTCAGTGTTATTTCCAATTGTCTCATTCATGTCATCCTTACAGAAACTGGTTTCCTTCATCATTTTGAGAAGCAGATGCTCCTTTTGAGCCTTTTTCAACAGTAAGTTTCCACCCTACCTTTTAGTTCCCTAAAGCCTAGATGCTGGTGAAAAGTGGGCCATTCTCCTATGGAGTTGGCTGTTGGATTTTGCAGAGTCTAGCCTGAAAGTCTCCCTTTACATGTTCTTCTGTCCTCCGTACTGCCTGTCTGTGGGTCATGACATCTAGAGGCTTGGATCATGCTTACATCTGGAATTTTTTTTATTTTTATTTATTTATTTTTTTTGCTGGACTGTTTCATGGGGGGTTGTGTATTGCTCTATGCGGAGGCAGGTAATTAACATCTGGGGGGGCTGTGATGATACTCAATTCCATTCATTGGTTCTAGGTTGCAAAACAGTGACATTCTGTCTTCATTGACTAACTGGGGTTCTTCTAAGAAAAACTTCCCCTCCTCTGACATTTGGACAGCACTCAGTACAGTTCGTGTAGGAAAAGAGGGCGGGATACTGAACCGTCTTCCTGTGATTACCGGCTTTCAAAATAATGATTTTGTTCACTTGCATCCTCCTACAATGGCTAGTGTATTTTTCTTTTCAGGGCCGTTACGAATGCCCAGTGCTAAACATATTTGGTGTTTCACATTGCAATCATTATTCTTTTTGCTATTCAGATGGGCCCATCTTGGCCAGTGGGGGTTCTCCAGGCTGTTCCTGAGCCCTGTTATCGTGACTCCCAAGTCTTTAATATCTTCCTTGCTGTTTGACATCATCAGATATCCCAGACTCAGCAGGGATATCCTAGGATCAGCCCATTCTCCAGGAAGCCCTCAGGGGTTTTGTTTTTTGTTGGTTTTTTTTTTTTTTTTTTTTTGGTTAGAAATTTACCAGCCAATAAAAGAAAAGAAATCTACAAAGCACAGTCTGGACACTAAAGATGATCCTCGTTCTGGGTTGGTCATTGGTTTTAGTCCTTTACAGTGGAAGAGCTAGGATGTACACATCTATGAAATACTTCCTAGCCCAGGAGCTCCTAATGCTGCTTTCAACTCATCTTGGGAACTGTAGGTACTCATGTACCCTCTTCTGTTCCATTTCTATCCGCTTTCTTCCACACGGACAGTCCTGGTTTTCAGAACATCAAGAATGGTAGAATCAGGGACACCTGGCTGGCTCAGTCAGTAGAGCCTGAGACTCTTGATCTCAGGGTCATGAGTTCAAGTCCCATGGTGGGGTACAGTTTACTTTAAAAAAAAATGGTAGAATTAGAATATCACTAATTACTTATTTGCTTTATTCCACATTATTATATATCTGACAACCCCTGAATAACAATACCCGCATTATTGCAAAAAAAAAAAAAAGGACTGAATAATTCTTGTATCATTTTGTTTTCAATTTGTAGAGATTGTTCATTTCAAATTTAATTTTGTTTACCACTTGGTAAAAGGTTCACGTAGCACAAAAGGCATGGACGGAACTCAAATGCGTAGTGAGAAGCAAAGAAGCCAGTCTGAAAAGTCCGCGTACAGTATCATTCCAACTCCATGACCTTCTGGAAAAGGCAAATCTGTGCAGATAATAAAGAGATCAGTGGTTGCCGTGGGGCTGAGAGGTGGAGGGATGAAGAGGGGGAGCACAGAGGATTCTGGGGTTGGTGAGACGTTCTGCATGATACTGTCACGGTGGGTACACATCATTACACCTTGGTCAGAGCCCGAAGACCGGATATCACCAAGACCGAACCCTAATGTCACCTCTGGACTTTGGGTGATAATGACATGTCACTGTTGGTTCACAGAGTGTGACAAATGCCCTGCTCCAGGACAGGGTGCCCACAGTCGACGAGGCTGCCCCTGCGTGGGGGTGGGGAGGAAGTCCGTGCGGTGCGAACTCTCTGTACGTTCCCCTCCATTTTGCTGTGAGCCTAAAACTACTCTGTTTTTAGTTCTTCAGTTCAGATGTTTCCAGAATCAAATATCTAAGAAATAAGGTGCTTTTAAAGAAGTTTAGCTTTTATGCTTGGACCTTCTACTCTTTCCTATTTCTTTTTTGTTTTTTAAGATTTTATTTCTTTATTTGAGAAAGAGAGCGCGAGAGAGAGCACAAGCAGGCGGAGGGGCAGAGGGAGAAACAGGCTCCCTATTCAGCAGGAAGCCTGATGAAGGTCTTGATCCCAAGACCCTGGGGTCATGACCTGAACCAAAGCCAGATGCTTACCTGACTGAGCCACCCTGGCACCCCTCTTTCCTATTTCTTAAAAAAAAAAAAATCAATTTTAAGTGTTTTGGACTATCCTTCTGTTTTTCTCAGTGTCTCACACACACAAACACACACACGTGCGCGTACGCGCCCGCTTCCCTCTCCTTAGACAATGGCATCGAGCTACCCTCTGTCAGCCCTCTCTCTGGAGGCTTCCCCATAGTGGTTATATAGGTGACTTTCTAACCCAAGAGTTCCTGTCGCTTGTGAAGCACAGTCGTTTGTCTGACTGCTGGCGTGGCCTCTCGTTCTTCTTCCAGAGCAGTAAAAGCTAATAGTGCATGTTCAAATCCATGGGCATCCCCTTGTGCAGTGGCCTTTCGCAGATGGCCCTCTTTGCTTGTTCTGTCGGTGGCTTTCCATCCCACTGGTTTCTCGTCCCGGGCAGGGGCTCAAACGCCAGTCCCTTGGGTTAGCACTGGACTTCTGCCATTGTCCCGATGTGCACTGACTCATCGGCCGCTCATCCAATCCTGTTTAAAGCCCTCACACACTCCCAGGACCCACAGATAACGGGAGCAAAGTCCCCTTGTAAAGAAAGGGATGCATTCTGCTGATTTAGATGAATTTTTAACCCTTTAGCCTCTCGGGGAAGGCTCTGGTGCTTGTCCCACGCAGATGGCTCACGCTCGTCCTTGTCGTGGAGAACCAGCGTCCCCTCCCTGTCACCCCCACTGCAGTCATGTCACCCACCAGCATCCCTTTGAGGGTGCAAATGCCGCTGCACCCGGCCTTTTGGGGGAGCAGAACGTGCAAGGCTGGCCTTGTGGCGAGCCAATAGTTGCCTGACTAAGCCGACCTGGTGCTGGTGAGGCCTGGCTCCGGGGCCTCGTGCTTATCTTGTTGTCCTTCCCCACCTCCCTGTGAGCGGCAGGACAGACAGGGAGGCTCAAAGGGTGCAGTGATTTGCTGGCAGATCAGGACCAAACTCCAAGTCCTCTCCAGTGTTCACCACGCCGGGCCGGGCAGCAAACTGGCTCGTGGGTGGCCTGAGAGATAAGGCAGGAAGAGACAGGACTTCTCGTCTTCAGATTAAGCCTCCAGTGTGTTTAGCCAACTGCTTTATGTTTCACATGGTCCCGCAAATAATTTCAGGAGATCGTAAGGTCGAAAGTGGAAGCGGGGGAGAACATAGGGGCAAGAGAGGGGCTCAGACAAAAGCATCTGTAACCAAACACCGGGATGTTTGCTCACCTTTGCTTGTTAGTTGCTCATGGAAAAGAAACTCGATTTTCAACCGTTGAGTCAAACAGCTGCTGAAGGAAAACACAAACGGTCCTGAAACCACAGGAGGACGAGAGCGTCTCCTTATGGCCTCTGGACCATGACGTCTCAGCCACAAGCTTCCTGGGGACCATGTGCGTCAGGGCCAGGGGCGGCAGGTGAAAGCGCATGGGTAGAGCTGGTGTCCGGAGTATTGGCCCGCGGTCGGGCCCCAGTCCCTGCAGGGCTGCTTCCTCCGGGGGGGAACACCTCAGTCACCGAATCCACCCCCCGATCCGGCCGCCACCTACCTCCCAGCACCCAGCTCCTGGCCCAAGGGCCAAGAGTCTGGGTCTCCCAACTCCTGAGGACAGCTCTTCCGTAACTGCACATCGACGCAGGGGCTCCCGCACCCTCCTGACTGGGAGCCCAGTGCAAACTTCGGCGGGAGACGGGCATCAGAGACATCGAATCTGTGACTGGATGTGAGCTCTTTTTACCTTTAGTCATTCTATTCCGGTGACACTGTGGCTGGGGCCACTGTGAGATGCGCGCCCTAGGGCTAGTGCGTGGTAACTAACGGGACAAGTTTGCGCCGTTTGGGGTAATTTGGGGAAGCATGATATTCTGATCAAGGCCGGAGGAAGCACTCCCGAAGCTAATCTAGCCCCTTCTGGCATGTCTTCCTTCTTTTCAGCCTCTCACAAAGGAAACAAGGAAACTAGTAGAAGCAAACCACCAGGGTCATCCTGAGACGAAACCACCCACAGGGGAGCAGTCACAGGTTGACCACACAGTTACATCAGAAATTAACCCGAGTCCTCTTGCTTGTTAACCTAATGCATCCTGGCCACCTGATGTGCCACACCCTGTGCTGTGTTTTTGGGGACCCTCTTGTGGCAATATCATGTTGTCAGTGTCTAAACCAGAGCTGTGTCCGCAGCACCAGGGACAGTCGGGCCAAGTTAACAGAGACAGACATTTCCAAGTAGGGGAGGGTATTTCAGGCAGAGGGAGCAGCCCGTGCCATTATAAAGATCTAGAAAACATAGTTGTGTGTGGAATCTGAGGTGACAAGGACCAGTGTAGGACATAAAGCTGGTCCTGGGGAGTGAAGGATCTTTCGGGCCACACTGGAGTTTGGAATTTATCCTGTGGCCACGGAGAAGCCCCAGAAGGTTTTGTTAGGGTGTTGCATGGGGAAGAGGGAGACGTGACCAGCTCCAAGCCGCCAAGCAGAGGTGGGACCTTAGAGAAGAAGCTGGATTCATCGTGATATTTAAATCATCTTTCTGAGTCATTTCATGGAATGGCTTAGTTGTTTTAATAAATAGCCAAAAGATACTGTGGTCATTCAAAAAGTAAAACACTTTCTATTCCAGAGTGTGTGTTGTTTTCACACTCGCTGATCCCTCTGTGGTCCTTTTAGGTTTCTAGAGATCACTCACCCAGTCAACTCAATATCCAGTGAAGAAATACTCCTGCTTTGTGCTTGAAAGTGACATGTAGGGGCGCCTGGCTGGCTTAGTTGGTGGAATGCGTGACTCTTGATCTCAGGCTTGAGGGTTCTAGCCCCACACTGAGTGTAGAGATTGCTTAAAGTCTTTAAGAAAAATAAATTGAAATCTAAAGCCTCTTTCCATTTGAAATATTTTATGTCGCTCAAATATTAGAAGGTCTTGAACCGAGCCAGCAAAAATGCTACAGCAAATGGAACAAATCTGTAAGTAGTAGGACAGAAGTTTCGGAAGTCAGCAAAACGGAATTGAAGGCTACAAATTGCAGAGTATTCTCTGGGCTCCTACACCAGGGGAGTCTGTCTTAAGAGCAAGAGGACTCTTGTTCAACTCTCTGAACAAAGAGCACCTCAAGAAAACTTCAGGCTTCAAGCATGGCATTCATGCTCCCAAGATCAGCTGTTTGTTCAAGAAGTTAAGTGCTCAACTCCTCTGTGCTAAGGAATGACTAAAACAGATGTTCATGCAGTGCATGTTTCTTCGGCATGGTTATTCTGGAAGCCTAGGCCAGAGTTCCCTAAAAGCTAGCCTGTCGTATGTGCTCATAATCACATATGTATAGACACAGATGTGTGTACACACATATACACATGGGTATAAATTTTGCCTGAATAAATGTGGAGTGGGACAGGACAGTGTGGTCTTTAGAGGGGTCTCGACTGGCTGTTCTAACAGTTTTTGTCCTCTGTGTGCCCCTGGGGGGTGGAGATGCTGACTCCTGCCCCCCCCCCCGGGCAGCTCGTTGGGGAGGGGGAGGTTGTCTATGAAACCACCTGCCGCAGCACCCGTCCCCACGGTGGACTCTCAGAAAGTGATGACTGCACACAAAGAGGTTGGGAAGACACATTTCCTCCCTACGAAATTTTTAAGGACTGTATAGACCAGTGCACGTTTAGAAACCTTGCTCTGCCTTTACCATGTCTGTTTGGGGTATGACATTTTCTGTCCTAGTCTCCATCTGCTAGGCTAAGAACAGGACAGAGACATGGTCCCCATGGGAATTCTTCATTGTACAATATCACCATTGCATAATTCCAGAACATTTCTGTGACTTCAAAAAGAAACCCTGTAGCGCTTAATGGTAACTCCCCACTCCTCCATTCCATGCTCCTGGCAGCCACATTCATCTGTTTTCTATTCTGTGAATTTGACTCTTCTGGACGTTTCTATGAATATGGATTTATACAATACATGGTCTTCTGTGTCTGACTTCATTCACTTAGCATAATGCTTTTAAGTCTCATCCATGTTGTAGCATGGATCAGTACTTCGTTCCTTTCTGTGGCTAAGTAATATTCAGAATAATATTTTATCGCATGGATAATATCATTCAGAATGTTAATATCCTGAATAATAATATTCAGAATAATATTCTGTCACATGGAGAGACCACATTTTGTTCCTCCATTTATCAGGTGATGGACACTGGAGTTGTTTCACTTGTTGGCTATTACCAATAATGCTGTTATAAATACTCGTATACAGATTTTTGTGTTTATCTAGTAAACACTTGTGGTTTATCTAGTAGTGGAATTGCTGGATACAATGTTGAATAGAAGTAGCAAGAGTGGTGATTGTTTCTGATCTTAGGGGCAAGCTGTCTTGATCAAGTTGAAGAAGTTCCCTTCTGTTCCTGGTTTGTTTCATGTTTTTAGCATGAGAAAGTGTTGGATTTTGTTGAATGCTTTTTCTGTGTCTCTTGAAATGATACTATGGTTTTGTCCTTTTTGAATATGAGGTATTTCATTGATATTTGGAACATTAAATCTTGCATTCTTGGGATAAACCCCACTTAGTCGTGATGTATAATCCTTTTCATATGTTGTAAGATTCCATTTGTTAGTACTTTGTGAAGAAATTGCTTCCATTTCCATTTCCATAAGGGATATTGGCCTTTTCCTGTGATGTCTATCTAGTTTTGGTGTTTGGGAAATGCTGGCCTCATAGAATGAATTGGGAAGTGCTTCCTCCTCTTCTGTTTTGTTTGTTTGTTTTCCCCCAAGAGTTTGTAAAGGTTTGGGATCTTTTCCCTCTTTTTTTAAACGTTTGGCAGATTCACCCATGAGATCCCCTGGGCATAGGCTTTCCTTCAGAGGAAGTTTTTGATTACTAGTTCAATCTCTTTATTTGTTATAGGTCTATTCAGACTTTATATTTCTTCCGAATCAGTTTCAGTAGTTTGTGTTTTCCAGGAATTTGTCCTTTTCGTTTAGGTTATCTATTACTAATTTGGATTCTCATATGATTTCCTTGTAATCCTGTTAATTTCTGCAAGGTCAGTAGTGGTGCTCTCTCCTTTAGTCTTGATGCTAGTGCTTTGAAGTTCTCTTTCTCCCTTTCCCTCTCTCCCTCCATCAGCTAAAGATTCATTCATCTTATTACTCTTTTCAAAGAACCAACTTTTGGTTTCATTGATTTTCTCTCTTGTTTTTCTATTCTCTTTCATTTTTCTCCCACTCTAGCATTTTTCTTTCTTTCTTTCTTCCTTCCTTTCTTTCTTTCTTTCTTTTTTTGACAGAGAATGAGAGAGAAAGAGCATGAGTGGGGGTGGGGGGGCGCAATCAAAGGGGAAACAGACTTCCTGCTGAGCAGGGAGCCAAATGCAGGCCTCCATCCTGGGACTCCAGGATCATGACTGAGCCAAAGATAGTTGCTTAACCTACTGAGCCACCCAGGTGCCCTCCCCAACTCTAGTCTTTATTAATTCCTTCCTTTTCTTTGCTTTGGATTCAGTTTGCTCTTCTATTTCTAGTTTCTTAACGTAGAAGTTTAAGTTACTGATTTGAGATATTTTCACTTTTTTGATACAGAAATTCACAGCTATCCATTTCTCTCCAAGAAGTGGTTTAGCTGCATCCTATGGAGTTCAGTACATTGTTTCCACGGGCTCTTGAGTATTCTGATTTTGTTGGGCGGAGTGTTATTTAGATATCAACTAGGTCCAGCTGGTTGATAGTGTTGTTCCAATTTTCTATATCTTTACTAACTTTCTTCTATAAATGTTTGACCATGGGACATTGAGGTTTTCAGCAATACTTGTTGAATTACCTATTTTATTCTGTTTTATTATTTTTCCTTCATATAATTTAGAACTTTGTTATTACATGTGTATACATTTATACTTATTATATGTTTCTAATTTATGGATCCTTCTATGCAACAAAATATCCCTTTTTATCTCTACTAATATTTTATTTTGTCTGATATTTATATAGCCACTCCAGCTTTCTTATATATTTTTTCATTTTCCATGTCATATATTTTTCCATTCTTTTCCTTTGAACCTATTTGTGATTTTAATCTGAAATGTGTCTTCCCCCCCACCCCACCTTTTTTTTTTAAGTGAGCTCCATGCCCAGCATGGAGGCCAACGTGGGGCTTAAACTCATGACCCTGAGATTAAGACCTGAGCTAAGACCAAGAGTCAGTTAACCAACTAAACCACCCATGCACCCCGACAATGTGTCTCTTTTAAACAACATACAGCAGGATCTTGCTTTTTTATTTAACTTGATAATCTCTGGTCTAATCAGTCAAATCCCATTAATATGATTATTGATGTGATTGGATTTCCATCTGCTCACATATCTGCCTCATATAGCCAATGATTAGAAAGCCTTAGGTCTTAGTTTAACTATAGTGTATTTCTTTATCTGATCCATGCCTATCTCCTGCAGTAGTTGGTATCTAATATTTGATGAAATGCAGTTGGCAAAAGGGCAGGCAGAAGTTCAATTCCTCTGAGAACTGTTGCTGAATTCAATATAGATTCTAGATTCTACACTGGATTTCTGGACATTCTGGAGTCACTTGACTAATAATAATGATTAAAAACAGTAGCTATAAGGGCACCTGGCTGGTTCAGACAGAAGAGCATGCAACTCTTGACCTTGGGGTTGTGAGATCAAGCCCCATGTGGGATGTAGAGATTACTTAAATAAGTACAATGACAACAATATCAACAACCACCACCCAGTAGCTATAATTGAGGAGGGGAATATAGCAGTGGAGTAGGAGGACTCTAGGCTTGCTTCATCCCATGAATACAACTAGACAACTACCTTTTCATCCCAAATACCCCAGAAATTGATCTGAAGACTGGCAGAACAAACTCCATAACTAAAGTTAGAAAAGAGGCCACGTGGAAGAAGGTTGGAGGTTCAGAGACACAGCTTGGGAGAGAAAAGGATCATTACCACTGCCATGGGGAGGGAGCAGTGGTCACAGACTCAGGCAAAAAGAAGCTAACACACAGGGGATATCATGATATTTTCAATATCATGATATTTTTAGGAAAGAGGAATGCTCATAGCAGTTGGTTTGGAAAGGGAGAGGGTCTGAATTTCATGAGTTCTTTCAACCAGTGGGGCTTACAGCCTGGAATTTTAAAGGTCTGTGTTCTTAGCTCTGGCAGAGCTCAGAGGTCATTGCAGCTGCTCTTGGAGAAAATGCAAGGTAAACAGCCTGTAGACACACAGCAGAGAAACAGCAATCTGAAAAGTGCCTAGGACATGCAGTTGGAAGGTTAGTTGCTCATCTTGGAATATACCTTGGAGATGTAGTGTTCATGGAGAGACCCCCTCCAGGACCAAAGGAAATGGCCAGTACCATTTCCCTTCCCTGCCCCTCAGCATAAACACAGAGCCACCTTGGGGAACCAGCACATCATCAACACTCATTACTTGACTTGCTTACACCAAGCTCCATCCTCCACTGAGCTCCAAAAGAACTGCTCTTCCCTGTTACAGTTGTTTTAGTTTCAGTGGGGGATTGAGCCCCTCCCCCAGAGGACCATCCCAAACCCCTGACACCACTGCATTTCCTGTCCCAGGAGTTTTGAGAGGCCTTGGTTCTGGTGGTGGCAGCAATGGTCTCATTTCATAGCAGACCAGAGCACATTTAGTTAAAACACACCACTTCAGGCCAAGGACCAAACACTGCCCACAACAGGCAAAGAAATCTCCTGCAGATGACTGGCATGAAGCGTAAAGCAGCCAAGACACAACAGCAGAGCATGAACAGCACACACAGGAGACCCTCCTGAGCACCATTCCCTGGGGAATGGGAGACTACACTGCAGGGCATTGCAGGACCTTGTCTTCATAAAGCCATTACCCTCCAGACTAGGAGATGTTGCTGACTTTCTTAAGATGGAGAAATAGGCACAAAGACTTAGGGAAAATAAGAAGATAGAGGAATTTGTCCCAAATGAAAGAACAAGACAAGACTATAGCCAGAGCTCCAAGTGAAAGAGATCTAAATAACATGCCTGATAGAAAATTTAAAGCAGTGATCATAAGGATACTCACTGGACCCGAGAAAAGGGTGAGGACAGGAGTGAGACCACTAACAAAGAGCTAAGGAATAACATAGAAGAGATAAAGGGCTCAGTAAATGAAACAAGAAACATACTTGACAAAAAGAACAGCAGGCTGGAAGAAACAGAGGAATGGATTAATGATCTAGAAGACAGAGTGATGGAAGATAATCAAGCTGAACAACAACAAAAAATAATAATTATGCAAAGTAACAATAAACTTAAAGAAGTCAGTGACTCCATTAAACATAATAATATTCACATTATAGGAGTCCCAGAAGAAGAAGAAGAAGGAGAGAGGGAGGAAGGGAGAAAAGGAGGGAGGAAGGCAGCAAGAAAGAAAAGGGGGCAAAAATTTATTTGAAGAAATAATAGCTGAAAACTTCCTGAATCTGGAGAAGGAAACATATCCAGATCTAGGAGACACAGAGAACCCCTATCAAAATCAACAAAAGCAGATCCACACCAAGACATATTGTAATTAAATTGACAAAATATATGGTTCAGTCAGTTGAGTGTCTGACTCTTGATTTTGGCTCAGATCATGATGTCAGGGTCCTGGGATCAAGCCCCATGTCAAGCTCCATGCTGAACATATAGCCTGCTTGGGATTCTCTCCTTCCCTCTCTTTCTCTCTCCCCCATTGCCCCTCCCCCTGCTCACACTGACTCTCTCTCTCTCTCAAAATAAATAAAAAAATAAATAAATATGCATAATATAGTGATAAAGAAAAAATATCAAAAGCAGCAAGACAAAAGAAGACAATAACATATAAGGGAAACCCCATAAGTGTAGCAAGGTATTTTTCAGCAGAAACTTTCCAAACCAGAAGGGAGTGGCATGATATTTTCAAAGCACTGAATGACAAAAATCTGCAGCCAAGAATACTCTTTCCAGCAAGGCTATCATTCATAATAGAAAGGGAGATAAGGAGTTTCCCAGAAAACAAAAACTAAAGGAGTTCTTGACCACTAAACCAGCCCTACAAGAAATATTAAGGGAAACTCTTTGAATGGAATAGAAACCAAAAGTGACAGTATAAAGGAAGGAAACACAAAAGCAGTAAAAATAATATTTCTGTAAAAAATAAGTTAAGGAACTCACAAGATAAAGGATTTAAAATATGACATTTACCTAAAATGTGGGGAATAGAGGAGTAAAGAATAAGTTCAAATTTAAAAGACCGTCAACTCAATATAGACTGCTATATGCAGGAGAGGTTATATACAAAACTAATGGTAACCACATATCAAGAATCACTAACAGATTTGCAAAGAATAAAGACAAAGAAATCCAAATATATCATTAAAGAAAGTTAGCAAACCATGAAAGAGAGAAAAGTAAGAAAGGGTCAGAGAAAAATCTTTGGCAACTACCATAAAACAAGTAATAAAATGACAATTAAAAAATAGAAAATTTGAACAGATGGACTACCAGCAAAGAAATTAAATCAGTTATCAAAAAATTCCCAGCAAAAGAAGTCCAGGATGAGATAGCTTCACAGGTGAATTCCAGCAAACATTTGAAGAAGAGTTAATACCTATTCTCAAACTATTTCAAAAATTAAAAAAGGAAAGATAACTTCCAAATTCATTCTATGGGGCCAGTATCACCCAGATACCAAAACCAGATAAAGACCCCTTGAAAAAAAGAAAACTGCAGGACAATCTCTCTGATGAACATAGATGCAAAAGCCCTCAACAAAATGCTAGCAAACTGAATCCAATAATACATTTTGAAATATAATTCACCATGATCAAGTGGGATTTATTCCTGGGTTGGAAGAATGGTTCAATATTTGCAAATCAATCAATATGATACATCACAGCAATAAGATAAATGATAAGAACCATATGATCATTTCAGTAGATGCAGAAAGAACATTTGCTGAAGTAAAGCATCCATTCATAATAAAAACCATCAACAAAGTAGGTGTAGAGGGAACACACCTCAACATAATAAAGGTCATATATGAAACACCCACAGCTAACATCATCCTCAATGGGTGAAAACTGAGAACCCTTTCCATAGGGTCAGGAACAAAACAAGGATGTCCACTCTCACCACTTTTATTCAACATTGCATGGGAGGTCCTAGCCACAGCAATCAGACAACAGAAAGAAATAAAAGACATCCAAATCAGTAAGGAAGAAGTAAAACTTTAACTATTTGCAATAACATGATGCTGTTATAGAAAACCTGAAAGATTCCACCAGATAACTGTTAGAATTGATAGAAGAATTCAGCAAAGTAACAGGATACAATAGCAATCTACACAAATTTGTTGCATTTCTATACTCCAATAATGAAGCAGCAGGAAAAGAAATTAAGAAAATAATTTCATTTACAATTGCACCAAAAATAATAAGATACCTAGGAATAAACCCAACCAAAGAGATTAAGACCTGTATGAAAATCACTGATGAAAGAAAGAAGTTGATACAAAGAAATAGAAAGAAATTCCATGCTCATGGATTGGAAGAACAAATATTGTTAAAATGTCGATACTACCCAAAGCAGTCTACACATTAATTGCAGTCTCTATCAAAATACCAAAAGCATTTTTTACAGAACTAGAACAAACAACCCTAAAATTTGTGTGGAACCACAAAAGACCCCTAATAGCTAAAGCTGTCTTGAAAAAGCAAAGCAAAGCAGGGGCTTCACAATGCCAGACTTCAAGTTATATTACAAAGCTGTAGTAACCAAAGCAATATGGTACTGGCACCAAAAAATGGACATATAGTTCAATAGAAAAGAATAGAAAATACAGAAATATCACAATTATATGGTCATTAATCTTTGACAAGGCAGGAAAGAATGCCCAATGGAAAAAGACAGTCTCTTCAACAAATGATGCTGGGGAAACTGGACAGCAAACATACAAATGAATGAAACTGGACCATTTTCTTACATCATAGACAAAATAAATTCAAGATGGATTATGGATCTAAATGTGAGACCCAAAACCATAAAAATCCTAGAAGAGAACACAAGCACTAATTTCTTTGATATCAGTTGTAGCAACTTTTTTCTAGGTATGTCTCCCAAGGCAAGGGAAACAAAAGCAGAAAATAAACTGTTGGGACCATATCAAAATAAAACACTCCTGCACGGCAAAGGAAACATTCAACAAAACTAAAAGCAACCTACTGAATGGGAGACAATATTTGCAAATGACAAATCTGATAGAGGATTAGTATCCAAAATATATAAAGAACTTACATAGATCAATGCCAAAAAAAAAACCCCACATAATCCAGTTAAAAACTTGACAGAAGACATGAACAGACATTCTCCAAAGAAGACATCAGATGGCCAACAGATGAATGAAAAGATGCTTATCATCACTTCTCAGCAGAGAAATACAAATCAAAACTGTCAGAATGGCTAAAATAAAAAACGCAAGAAACAATAGGTTGTTGGGAAGGATGTAGAGAAGAAGGAGCCCTCCCACACTGCTGCGGGAATGCAAAATGGTGCAGCCACTATGGAAAACAGTATGGAGTGTCCTCAAAAAGTTAAAAATAGAATATTTTTATCACATTACTGGGTATTTACCCAAAGAATACAAAAACATGAATTCAAAGGGATACATGCACCCCTATGTTCATAGCAGCATTATTTACAACAGACAAGATATGGAAGCAGCCCAAGTGTCCATCCACAGATGAATGGATAAAGAAGATTTGGTGTATGTACAATGGGATATTATCCAGCTATCAAAACAAATGAAATCTTGCCATTTGCAACAACCTGGATGGAGCTAGAAGGTATAATGCTAAACAAAATAAGTCAGTCAAAGACAAATACCATATGATTTCACTTACGTGTGGAATTTAAGACACAAAACAAACAAGCAAAGGGAAAAGAGAAAGAGAGAGAGAAACCAAGAAACAGTCTCTTAACCATAGGGAACAAACCCAGAGAGGAGGTGTGGGGGATGGGTGATATAGGTGATGGGGTTAAGGGGTGCACTTGTGATAGCACATGGTGATTAAAATAAAACATAAATAAATAAATAATACGGTAGCTATGGTCCAAAGATTCCATATACATGGCCAATAGGCTCATGAACAGGCCAGCATCACTAATTATTAGAGAAATACAAGTCAAAACCACAATGAGATATTATCTCACAACTCTCAGATTGGCTAGTATCAAAAAGACAAGAAAAAACAAAATTTTGGAGAGGATGTGAAGAAAAGGAAACCCTCGCACATTGTTGGTGGGAATATAAATTGGTGTATCCACCATGGAAAACAGTATGGAAAATCCTCAAAAAACTCAGAATAAAACTACCATATGACGCAACTATTCCACTTCTGGGTATTCACCCAAAGAAAATGAAAACACATTCCAAAAGGTGTATGCACCCTGATGTTCATTGCAACATTACCTACTGTAACCAAGATATGGAAACAGCCTAAGAGTCCATTGAAAGATGAAGAGGTAAAGAAGATGTGGTATATCTACAATGGCATATTATTCAGCCATCAAAAAAGAATGAACTCTTGACTATTTGTGACCTCAAGGGTATTATGTGAAGAAAAATATGTCAGACAGATGAAGACAAATATTGTATGATCTCACTCCTATGTGGAATCTAAAAAAATCCAGAACAAGTGAACAAACAAAAGAAAACAAAACAAGTTCAGAGATACAGAGAACAGAGTGATGGTTACCAGAGGGGAAGGGGGTAAAGGGTGGGCAAAATGGAGGAAGAGGGTCAACGGTGTGGTGACAGGTGACCACTAGACTTGTGATTGCTTTGTAGTGTATACAGATGTCCAGTTATAAAACTATACCCTGGAAATATATATAGATACAGTTATGAATATAGATCAGAGAGAAAAGTAGCTACACAGCCCTCCCTGTATGCCACACACTGAACAGAGACTTCTCCTCTGTACAATAACCCGGAAAGATAATTTTCTCTGTGTATGGACAGAAAACACAGAGGGTTAGAGATACCAAGTAACCAGGCCTGGCTTCCTTGCTCCCCTTCCGGCCCAGTGCGTGGTCCATCCGCCCTTCTCTTATGTAAAAACGTGCTCCAGGGCCTGAAGGGTCCGCATGAATTCCTCCTGAGGCCCTCGCCTCCATGGCCTCCCTTCCTCCGTCTGACTCACAGATCATTACAGCAAACAGTGTCCAATGACTCGTTCACCAACCATCCCGCTACCAGCCCGAGAGCCGGATCTGAGGGCACGTGCTTTGCACAAATCATTAGCAAATACTATATGGGCGGCGTCTTCAGTGCAAGGGGAGAGCAGTAGACTGGTGCAAGACCAGAGATCAGAGGATGGGATCGGGATCAGAAGGAAGCAGGCGGATGGCAGCACGAGCCCCACCTGGCTCCAGAGCGGTTCCCCCTCAGGGGGGTGGATGGGCGCCTGCGCGCGGTGGCCCGCGGCCTAGAAAACACTGCGTGGGCCGTTCCTCTCAGTCGGGGCTCCTAGCAATCTCGGGAACAGATCCTCTAAGAGAGTAATGACATTGAGTATTCTCCTTATGTTTATGAGATTTCTTTTTTCATATTCAATACATGTGGCTAGTTACTTTCTTACACTGCTGGGGAGAGAAAAGTGTTTGCAGAAGGCAACTTGACAATGCGTATAAAGAGCCTAAAATTGCCTTCGTACCCTTTGACTAAGAAAGTCCAAGTTCTATACTGGAGAAATCCCTGGAGAGACACACAAATATTTCTGTACTAAAATGTTTATTGTCATGTTGTTAAAATAGCCCCAAACAAGAAACCAACCCAAAGCCTGTACCCACCAAGGGAATAACTTCACTATGGTAGCTATTCACAGCGAAATACTTGCAGACATTAAAATCACTTTAAGTTGACTTAGTGACATAGAAAAATCTTCATAAGGCTGAGTGAAAATAGGTTATAAAATATGTATGATATTGTTCAGTGTTTGTAAGTTTATTAACTTATGTGTAAAGGAAAAGTCTGAGAAGAAGTGCCACAAAATATTAACACTAGCTATCGCTAGGGGTTTTTTTCTATACACTTTTGAGAATTTTCCAAAAACAAAATTCATAGTGAAAATTTATTACTTTTACATTCAGAAAAAAAAAAAAAGCTATCAAAAACAATTGCCCACTTGATTTTGGTGATAATGTGGAAGTGACTTTCTTATCTCCAGGAAGGATGTTAGCTCTTCTCAGTTACTAGGTTTAGAGAAACAGTTGCTGTGATTCAAAAGAGAATTTCCCAGTACACTTAAATGTGGAGAGCAAACATGCCTCACTAAATAGGCTGATGCAGGGAGAGTTAATGCATATCTAATCTCAGCTGACCCACTCCCTTCTCACTGACAGGAACACACTGCGATCTTAGGACACAGTCTCCCAGACGATGAGAAATTATTTGGTCTGTTTTACAGATAAGAAATCTTCCGTACAGAGAACTGCTGTTTTCCTTTGGACATACCAGTTCAATAAAGCCAAGAGTAAAATGTATTCTTTGAGTTTCTGGCCCACTGTGTTCAGGTCTGGTGGCTTATGTGTAGTATATTCAGAGAGTAGAATCCCTAACGTAAATAGACTACTCTAATGTTTGTTCTGGAAAACCTTGTTTTCAGAGATCAGGAACACATTAAGTTAACAGAAGCTGTTTTTCTTGTCTAGTCACAGACTCTTGAATGGAAGGGAAGGTATGTTGTGTGGTTTTATATTGTCCCCACTGAAGTGACACAATTCTCTTTCCAGAAGAATATTTGGGGGTGGGGGAACATTGTTCCCATGAACCTTTCGAGAACTGTAAATGAATGGCACGTATTCACCAAGAGACACCTGGGCCGACATGGCAGAGGAACCAGTGGTGAGCACGGGATATATTGGAAGACAAAATCAAGTCTAGCACCCATGTGAGAAAAAAGTGACAGGTCAGAATGTATGCGTCTTGAGCCTTGAGAAGCTGGAAGGACACAACGGATAATACTCATCAGGGACCGAGGGCAGGAAGGAAGCTTCTTTTTAATGATTTCCACCTGGGCCACTTGGCAAATGGAACAGTTTACTGAGTAACAACTGACATTCGATGACCTTGTTGCTTCCATATATAATATCTCAACGAAACTTCTCTGTGACTTGATGAGCTAGGTAATATTGCAGTTGTACAGATAAGGAATCATACTTGACTCACCAAGTTCACGCAGCTTTTGCTTGAGGAAGCTGGATCCAGACCTCGGTTTCTGGGGCTGCTTGTCCCATCTCTTAAACACTGTGGGAGCAGGTCATCAACACGCTTACGCAAACCATTCTCTCTCTTCGTGATAGAAATCACTCCCATTTTTTGAACCCTTCCTTGTTCAGCGGGACTCCTGGAGGACTGGACATTTTCTATGTTATGCTTTCATGCCCACAACATCACTGTAACCTAAGTGTCATTATCTGCATCTTCTCACTTGGGGCTGCCACCAACCACACACACTAAGCACCAACCAGATGCTGCAGCACTTGGAGGGCTCAGGAGGTTAAGCGTCTGACTCTTGATTTCGGCTCAGGTCATGATCTCAGGGTCATGGGATCGAGCCTCGGGTTGGGCTCCACACAGTGGGGAGGGAATCTGCTTCAGGATTCTCTCTCCCTCTGCCGGCTCCTCCAGCTCTCTCTCATTTCTCTCAAATAATAAAGAAATCTTAAACAACAACAACAACAAAACTGAGATGCCAAATCAGGTGTGTCTGACTCCAGAGCTTGAAGGATTTTCAGTGTGCTACTCACAGTGGTGTTAGTGGAGTTGGGACGGGGAGAGCATGAAAGAACTTCAAAGAACTTAAACTGAACCATCGGCCCTAAACATTGGCTTCAGGACAACCAATAAAACCAGAGCTGGCTTAACAGTCACACAACCTGTGCGGTCACCAGGGCCCCGAGCTCAGAAGGGCCCTGTGTTTCATTGAATACTCTGCTGTCACCATCTTGGGATTCTGAATAATTTTATCTTTGCACTTGTGTTTTCTAAGTGAAGTTCACTGGGACGCTGGAGCATGTGCACGAGCGTGGAGATACACCCATGCCCACCGTCTGCCACCATTTCTTGCTGCCTTTTGGCTCAGACCGTTCACGAGGCCCCAAGAGCATAGAATTGCAGCTGACCCGCGATGTGTGGGAGTCCAGTGGGGCCCACAGTGAGCACAAGGTAAGGAGTTAAGGCCACGAAGTAGGGAAGCAGGGCTGCTGAGAGCCCCAAGAAGCCACTTGCCATCCAAGCAGAAGGTACTTCCAATGCAGAAAGAAGGCAATGGTGTTCTAAGAACCAACCACATCCTTCCTCAGACACGTGCTCCTTCCCTGTGGTAGCCAGTGGCTTACACGGCAGATAGCGCTCCCCACAGTTCCTCATCCTTCCAGACCTCAGCTGAGAGCATTGGCAGAATGAGCATGTCAGGAAGTGAAGTGAAAACAGTCCCGCTAATGTCACCCAGTGTTTCCACTGCTCTGGTGAGAGCAAAACAGATAGACATTTATCAGCTATGAAATACAAATTATGTGATTTTCATGACTCGGCCTGTGAGTTAAATGTGCTTGCATTTGCTGACGTCACATAATATAAAGGTAAACAATAAAATTCAGGCTAATAATTACTTTTTTTTTTCCTTACTCGCAATCACATTAAATAGTAAATGAACAGTATGAGGAGTCAAGAGAGACTCTGTGGGGGGCTCCTGGGGGGCTCCGTGGGTTGGGCCTCTGCCTTCGACTCAGGTCCTGGGATCGAGCCCCTCATGGGGCTCTCTGCTCAGTAGGGAGCCTGTTCCCCCCTCCGCCCCCTCTGCCTGCCTCTCTGCCTACTTGTGATCTCTTTCTCTCTCTCTGTCAAATAAATAAATAAATAAATAAAATCTTAAAAAAAAAAAAAGAGAGAGAGAGAGACCCTGTGGAAGAAGGAAAAGGCAGTATGGCTCAGGCTCAGGACCTTCCATAGCGCTTCAGTCCGACTTTTTGAACAAGGGACAGTGTCTTTTTATTTTGCACCAAGCCCTGCAGACTATGTGGTCAGCCTGAGTATAACAGACACACACCCATACACACGCACAGACGTGTAGATACGTTTTCTGAGGAACAGCTCTCTCATGCATTTGCTGTGTAAATATTTTGAGGTCTGGAAATTTCAGTCTCTTCTCCAACTTCAGAGAAACACCAGCCCCCCAGTCCTCATCAGCTCAGCTCAAGTCCACAGTCACAAAATCATGCACCTAGCATAACGTTTCCTTGCCACTGATGGAGTCTGAGACCATCTCTACCATGACAAATGTGGCAACCCCTGTCACCTTCACTGGGGTGACAGCTCAGTTGCTGTATGTTCCACCAATGACTTTGCCGCCAAGAAAGTGAAACAAGGAATTAGTAGGGGTTGACCAGTAAGAGTTTAAAAAAAAAGAAAAAGGATATATAGGTGTGGTAGGTAGAGTAATAGCTTCTCCAAAAGGTAGGTCCTAATCCCTAAAGTTTATAAATGCTGATTGTATGGAAACAAGGTCTTGGGAGTTGTGATTGAGTTAAGATGGACCTGGTTTACCAGGATAAGTCCTCAGTGCAATCACACGTATCCTTGTAAAAGGGAGGCAGAAGGAGAATTAGGACCTGTAGGAAAAGAGAAGGCTCTGTGAAGACAGAGGCAGGGGTTGGAGTGCTGTGCTCACAAGCCAAGGAGCCCTGGCAGCTGCGGGCGCTAGAAGAGAAAAGGGAGGATCCTGCCCTTGAGCCTCCAGGAGGGAGGAATCTGCTGACTCTTTGACCTCAGACTCCTGGTCTCCAGATCTGCCAGAGATTACATTTCTATTGTTTTGAGTCACCAAGTCTGCAATCATTAACTTACTCCTTCAAAACAAAAACAGAGAAAAACAAAGAAAACCAAACCTTGCTCTTAAAGGTAGAAAATTCAGACTCTCCCAGCAGTTTCTCACATATAGAAAAGTTAAAGGAAATTAAAAGGCCTGAAGGAGACTGAAAAATCCAGTTCACAATGGCCTTGTCTCCTCCCTTCCTGTCCACAAAGCCCGTGCACCGCATGTAGCAGAACACGAGAACTGACACAGTTCCATAAATGTGTTTCATCTATAATTTTGTGATTACGTAATCACACATTTAATTCTGTGGCTTATATACTCAGTAGAAAGAAACGTGTATCATGAACCTTGTAACAAAATAACGCTTCCTATCACATTACTCATTTGCCACCTTACTTCTGCTCAACCTGTTTCCTTCCAAGCATATGCTGATTTCTCCCTGCCTGGTACAGAGACACCTTAGGGAAGTCGGTTCATCCTGCAATTGTGGCTGCTTCGTAGGCTTGTTAGGTTCATAGCTTTCACCCTGTGTTTTCCTTTTTCAAGAAATAAATTTATGCAGTATAGTCTGAGCAGGTATTAGAGCACCATACCGAGTATAGTAGGTTTTTACGGGTACGTGTAGAGTTGAATATGTGAGCCCTCGGTGGTTCTTCAGGGATGATACGTCAGTGGAAGGGTGAGTTCAGGAGCTTCCTATGTTGCCATCTTGGACCAGAAACCAGTTATAGAACTTAATATGGATAATCAATGTTAAATCACTTAAAACAGAAAACAGAAAAGAATAGAGAAAACCATATGGTCTTAAGATAATCTGATATGTAAAAAATTTGTGTCTAGTATTTATAATGATATGCTTGCCAGTTAGTTCCCTTCCCTAACCCTCTCCCCTCTCTGTTTTGGCTGGCCCTAAAATTTATATGTAAATACAGAAGGCCTAGGATAGCCAAAATAATCTTAGAAATGAAGAACAAAGTTGGAGGACTTGCACTACCAGATTTCAAAATTTATTGTAAAGCTACAGTAATCAAGAGAGTGTGCATTAGCATTAAGAATAGAAATATAGGGGCCCCTGGGTGACTCAGTCTTTAAATGTCTGCCTTCAGCTCAGGTCATGATCCCAGAGTCCTGGGATGGAGACCCGACCCACATCAGGCTCCCTGCTCAGTGCGGGGTCTGCTTCTCCCTCGCCTCGGCCCCTCCCCCTGCTTGTGCCCTCGCTCACTCTCTCCCCCTCTAAAATGAATAAATAAAAAATCTTAGGGGCACCTGGGTGACTCATGACCTCTGCCTTCAGCTCAGGTCATGATCCCAGGGTCCTGGGATCGAGCCCTGCATCGGGTTCTCTGCTCAGCAGGGAGCCTGCTTCCTCCTCTCTCTCTCTTTGCCTGCCTCTGTGCCTACTTGTGATCTTTGTCTATCAAATAAATAAATAAAATCTTAAAAATAAAATACAATAAAAGACAAACAACATACTGGGGAGGGATGTGTGCAAATCATATTTCTTTCTTTTTCCATTTTATTTTATTTATTTTCTGTGTTCCAGCATTCATTTTTTTATGCACCACACCCAGTGCTCCATGCGATTCGTGCCCTCCATAATACCCACCACCAGGCTCAAGCAACCCCCCACCCCCCATAAATCATATTTCCAACAAAGGACTTGTATTCAGAATATATAAAGAATCTTTACAACTCAACAGCAAGACCAACATCCAATTTAAAAATGGGTAGAGGTTGGAATAGACATTTCCCCCAAAGAAGATATATAAATGGCTATTAGACTCATAGAAAAGTGTACAATGTTATTGGTCATTGGGAAGATGCAGATTAAACCCCACCCACAAACTCCTAAAGTGAAACTCATCTATCCACCCTCTACCAGTGATGTGTTGGCAAATATTAGACGGTTACCTCTCTTGGAGGGAGACAGCCCTGATCAGTGGCATTGGCCAATTTCCTTGGTGTAAAGACTCCCACCTTTGCCGACCTCAGGCTACCCACCTGGAGCGTGAAGGTGGGATTGGGAAGAGATGTGCACATTTGGCTTCTTGAGTCAGGATGAGCAATCCCTCCCCACCCCCAGCCCACTGTACCACTAGGAAAGGTCCACTGAGGACATTGATTTACTTGCCCCCTATAGGGAAAACCTCGGCCAGCCACATAGAAACAAATAAATTCTTTAAAGGAACAGATAAAGAAGGCCCACTCAATTTAGGAAGAATACATCAACTTAAAAGAGAAGGTCCTGGATAAGCAAAGGGGACCCTGTTAGGAAACTGAGATGATTCAGAGACAAGAAGGAAATGTTATTTGAGATTTCAATTTCAGTCTGTACCCTCTGGGAGATTCAAGGAGATGACTTGAGCAGAAGGCAGACGCTTAACCGATGGAGCCACCCAGGTGTCTAGAAATGCAATCCACCTGACACTAACATTTGGAATGTTCCCCTTGGCCTGCCACAGGAGTGGAACCCTGGAACCACTGAGCAAATGGAATCAGAAAACCTACCAGGAAGATGGAATCAGATTCTATTATTTGTCTCTGCAGGGAACATATATGATTCTAATAGGGTAATGCTGTTTCTTGGAATTTGATTTATGTAATCAACCTGTGGGCCATTCACAGAAGACTACTACAGAACAGAATATATATGTTATCAGGCTGGACTACATAAAAGAAAAATTATAGCAGTCAGATATTGGGAGAGGAAAGAGGAGAGATCAGGTTTAAACAAAAGTAAGTCAAGCAGAGAAAGACAATTATCATTTGGTTTCATTCATATGGGGAACATAAGCCATAGATGGAGGACTACAGGGGAAGGGAGGGAAATCTGAAGGGGGAGAAGTCAGAGAGGGAGATGGAACATGACACACCATGGACCCTGGGAGACAAACTGAGGATTTCGGGGCGGGCGGGGGGGCTGCTGGGAAAGGGGTAACAGGGTGATGGGTATTAAGGAGGTCACGTGCTGTGATGAGCACTGGGTGTTATACATAGCTAATGAATCATTGAACACCACATCAAAAACGAATGATGTACTATACAGTGGCTAACTGAACATAATAAATGTTTTAATTAATCAATTAATTAAAAAAGAAAAAAAAAAGAAAGGAGGTGCTCCCGGGTGGCTCAGTCAGTAAAGCATCCAACTGACTCTTGGTTTGGGCTCAGGTCATGATCTCAGGGTCCTGGGATGGAGGCCCTGTGTGGGGCTCCCTGCTCAGCGGGGAGTCTGCTTCTCCCTCCCCTGCTTGTCCCCCCTCCCACCCTGCCCCTCAGGTCAAGCTCTCTCTCTCAAATACATAAATAAAATCTTAAAAAAAAAAAAAAAAAGAGAAAAAGGAGTGCAAAGGTCTAATATCCTATCCTATAAGTAAGGAAATACTAAGACAAATAACTACAGATTTACTTAAAGATGTTGAGGTAACCAATTAAAGAACTTAAATAAAGTTTTTAAAGCGATCTGAAGTTGAGGAGAGGAGGAGGAGGGAGCTATGATAAGAGGGCTATCACAAGGGAGCTAAATTCTCATTTTTCATGGTGGCAGTCTATAATTTAGAGTTAATATGTCATGACACAGACATATAATCATTTTCTTTAGAATTATGGAGGTTAACTTCCAAAAACCACGAAAACATAAATGGCTACAAATGACGACAGTGAAAGAAGCCAGTTACAAAGGCCCACCCCTCGTATGATTCTATTTAGACGGAATGTTCAGAATAAGCAAATTCATAGCGACAGAAAGCCGTCTGGGAGTCGCCCAGGACTGAGGGGAGGATGGGAGACTCGAAGAATGACTGCTCGCATGTGCGGGATTTCTTTTAGGGGCTGATGAAAATGTTCTAAGACTGATTATGGTGATAGTCACACAACTCTGAATATGCTAGAAACCAACAAAGTGTTATACGACATGTAAATTACATCTCAGTAAAACTGTTACTAAACAAAAGTCTGGGATACATGGAAAACAGTATGGAGGGTTTCAACTTCAAAAAGTTAAAAATAGAATTGTCATATAATCCAGCATTCCCACTTCTGGGTATAGTTCCAGAGGAATTGAAAACCGTGTATTTGCACACCTGTGTTCGTTCTAGCATGATTCGAGATAGCTGAGAGGTGGAAGCAATCTGAATGTCCACCGGTGGACAAATGGGAAAGAAAACGTGGTGCATCCATGCAACAGAGGATTGTTCAGTCTTAAGAAGAATCGAGTCCTGACATATGCTAGAACATGGATGAAACTTGAGGATGTTAAATGAAATAAGCAAGTCACAAACAAACAAATAATGTATGAATCTACTTATTTGAGGCGCTTAGCATAAGCAGACCCACAGAAACAGTAACAGAATAGAATGAGGGTTACCAGGGGCTGGGGAGGGGAAAAGAGGAGCCGTTCAATGAGTGGAGCATTTCAGTTTTACGAGATGAAAAAGTTCTGAAGATCTGTGATGCAAGGGGCATGTAGTTAACACTAGTGTACCGTACACTTAAAATTTATTAAGATGGTAAATCTTTTGTTATTTATTTTTTTAACACAATGGAGTAAAGTCTGGGAACTAGACTGGAATTAGGAGCAGCAGACCTTGTCTTCTCATTGTAACTTGTTCTGTACTGTTGGGTGGGTTTTGCTTTTTTTAATCTCTAAAACTTAATTGTTTGGGGTGCCTGGGCAGCTCAGTCATTAAGCGTCTGCATTCGGCTCAGGTCATGATCCCAGGGTCCTGGGTTTGAGACCCGCATTGGTGTTCCCCGCTCTGCAGGGAGCCTGCTTCTCCCTCTCCCATTCCCTTTGCTTGTGTTCCCTCTCTCACTGGCTCTCTCCGTCAAATAAATAAATAAAATCTTTTCTTTTTTTTAAGACTTTATTTATTTATTTGACAGAAAGATCACCAGTAGGCAGATAGGCAGGCAGTGGGGTGAGGGGGAAGCAGGCTCCCTGCTGAGCAGAGAGCCCGATACAGGGCTTAATCCCAGATCCTGAGATCATGACCTGAGCCGAAGGCAGAGGCTTAACCCACTGAGCCACCCAGGCGCCCCAATAAAATCTTTTTTAAAAAACTTAATTTTTCATTAAAACTAACAAATAATATTACCAAAAAAGGTTGGACATAGATTTTTTTCAAGTACCTCCTGCAATATTTTAATTATTGTTCTTGAGTCTGTAGCAACTATGGGTGCTGGTTTCTTATCTTGAAGTACATTGCTAACAAGCTCACATTTCTTGGGGGTTATCTATCCTATATGGCAAAGCAAGCAATGAGATCATAGTCTCACCAATTATTTGCTGTTATATTTTCTATACATTTGTAATATAAATTTCAGTCACACAGACGAACCATCTGGATATACATTTCATCTGTTGAAGTCATTTACAAATGCCGAGTTAAATTTTATGTTGATGGCACGCAAATTATTCCGTATAAGCTTGTATACTTATATATCCATTATAAAATTATTCTTTCTATAAGAGAGAATTACTTACACACCTTTGGTTGATCTAATCTGATTTTCACTGATTTTTTTCCACTAATATCCTTTTTTTTTCTTTTTCAGTATCCCACATTGCATTTAGTTGTAGTATGTCTTCAGTCTCCTCCAATGTGTGACAGTCCCTCCATTTTTCTTGTTTTTTTTTTTTTTCCACAAACTTCACATTTTTCAAGCATTCAGGTCAGTTGTTGTGTAGCATTTTGCTCGGTTTGGGTTTGTCTGATGTTTTCTCAAGATAAAGTTATGTATATTTGGCAAGAAATCTACAGAAGTGATGTTTTGCCCTTCTCAGTGCATTGTATCCGGCATACATGGTGTTGCTGTGTCTTATTCTTGGTGATCTTGACCTTGATCTCTTGATCACGGTGGTATCTGTTGGGTTTCTCCACTATGAAGCTACTGTTTTTCCCTTTGTAATAAATATCTTGGGGAGATGTTTCAAGGTTAGATGCAATTTCCTTTGATTGCTCATCCCTATGGGCTGTTAATTTTTTAACATCCCAAGTAGTTTGTTGGGTGGCTAGGTATTGACTCTAAATAAAAAAGGATATAATTTATAAGTATCTGTACCATAATATTTAAATATTCTCCAGTTTCCACCTTACTTCTTTCCTAGTGAGATTTCATACTCTAACCACACAAAGAAAGTTAATGAAGTGCTATGATCCTCCCCATCTGAAGGCTTATATACACTTAGGACTTTTATACATATAGGACAGTCAATGCTCAGGATTTTTTATATATTCCATTGCTCTTTTCATTTGTTTGTTTCATGCATTCATTATGAACGTGAAGAATGGATTTGATGCTATTCAAATATGTTTATCTTGTTTGCCATCCTGATTCCTTCTAAGAAAATATTAGCTCATGCTAGCAGGATTCAGTTAAATGTGTTACCCCATTTAACTAGTATTAAGAAATGATCTGGGCTTCTCAATCACCATGGTATAAGGCGATATTCTCGCCCTCTTACTACTCATGGTGGACAGCAAAATGCCCTCCACCAGCACAAAGATGTCCATGTCCAAATCCCCAGAATCTCAGGGAATATGTTATAGTGAATGTCAGAAAGGACTTTGCAGGCATGATTAAGTTCAAGGATCTCGAGATGTGGGAGATCGTCCTGGATTATCCAGATTGGTCCAATGTAATCACAAGGGTCTTTATAAAATGAAGGCAGGAGGTTTAGAATCAGAGAAGGACATATGATGAGAGAAGCAGAGGGGAAGGAGAAAAAGAGTTGAAGGTACCACGCTGCTGGCTTTGAGGATAGAGGAGGGGCCCCCAAACGAGGAATGCAGTTAACCCCTAGAAGCTGGGAAAGGGCAAGGAAACATTCTACTCTAGAGCCTCAGAAAGAACTCAGTTTTGCCAGCACCTGGCGTTTAGCCTCATATAATGAGCCTTTTTGGATCTCTGACCTCTGGAACTATAGTAAATTTGTGGGTTTTTTAAAACGATTTATTTGAGAGAGGGGGGTGCGGAAGGAGAGGGAGAGAATCTCAAGCAGACTCCCTGCTGGGCGCAGAGCCTGACACGGGGCTGGATCTCACAATCCTGAGATCATGACCTGAGCTGAAATCGAGAGTCAGTCACTTAACCAACCGAGCCACCCAGTCGCTCCTAAATTTGTATTGTTTTAAGTCACTAAGTTGTGGTGATTTGTCACAGCAGCAATAAGAAACTAATACACTGTCGCAGAACAAAATGATTTGTCCTCTCTTTTTTGGCTAGTGATATAGTCTTGAGTGATACAAGTTTTGAAAGATAAATTCAGTGATGTGTTATAGAAATACCTGAATTTTAAAAATCTGTGCCATCCGTGGCATTTGGAGAAAAGAGGATTGAATAATTATATATGAGTAAATCACATGTCAAGAGTGTGTATTTACTCACAAGGAATTTCCAGACTCCACCATCTATATATATAGTATTTCAAATGTGTAGTAATTGACTAAAGCAGATCACTAAAGAGGGGCACTTTGACAAATTCTGGTTTTGTATAGTTAAGCCTGAAGTAGATAAATGGGGCAGTTGTGTCCATATTTCTGATACCAGATGATAAATAAGTTGTCATATTATTGGCACATAAACCAATAATGCATGAGACATTACAAGTCTTATGGCTTGGCAGTTTGGGATAATTTCTGAAAGCAACTACTAGTGAGTTTCTTTAAAAAAAAAAATAATGAAGAGAGTACATGAAGAATTGAAAAAGAACTCAGTTTTGCCAGCACCTGGCGTTTAGCCTCCCTTTTTATTTTGATATGTCCCAGAGATTTTATATTCATTGGAAGAAATTTTTCCAGAATACATCTTTTGAACACTTTCTGAAATAGTGACATTCCAGGTAATGAAAAGCTTCCAGCATCTACTGCTGGGCACATGGAATGCTTTTCCATTCTTTTCTAACTGCCTAAGGAAATAAACTATTTGAGATGACAAATGTGTTATTTAATTATGCCATTTGGTCTCATCGCATATGGAGGTGAAGAATCATTTGATGGCCTTTATTCCACCTCCCCCCAAAGTGATATGTTTTTATACCCAAAATAATTTGACCTTTTTGTTGTTGTTGTTGATTTCCTTCTTATTTGAAGGAAGACAGTTGTGTACTCCTTGGGTTGTGACAGAGATAAGACTGTTCAGCATTCCTAGGTAAGTACCCATGTTTTCTCTCTTTGCTGGGCTGAGTGTACCAGTTTGGGATTGTACATCCTCACTTCTCAGGCTATGCTGGTGTCCCTAGGTGCTCTGACTTTCCTCTCAGCAGCTGGTAGAGCAGGCTGTGTAGTGAAGATGAAAGAGGAAGTCAAGGAGAAACTAGGACTTGAGCCACACCTTGGCCACTCCACCCAATGTTCTGGGGCCTGCAAGTCTTGTGCATATGAGGTGGCTGTTGTGCTATCATCTCCTACATGCAGGGAAGGAACTCTAGCTTCTAAAGACTTCTTCCCTTCTCTGGATTTCACAGTTAGAGTTTCCTTTTTTTGTTTAAATAGGTGGCTTCCCCCCACTCTGTTCAAATGCAGATATTCTGAGAAAAGTGAACACTAAGGCTTATCAGGCATTTATTTTGTAGCATGGCTAGTTTTTCAGGTCCCTTCCTGAAGTAGATTTTGAGGGAGAGGGAGAATATGAAGACTCCAACAGCTAAGGAACAGGAGGCATTTGTGGGAGGAAAACAAAAAGAGCAGGCTGTTCTTAGAGAATCAACATTTCATAGATTACCCAAAAATGGACCTTTTGTTCAAATAGAATGATCTGTTCATTCTTTATCCTTTATCATCTGTAAATATGAACGATGCCTTCTCCACCCCCATGACCACTTTCTCCCTCTTCTTCACATTCCCCAACCCCTGTGCTACCCCCAAGGAAAGGACATAACCCAGTAACTGTCTACACAGATGTCCACACTTGCACTACAATTTGGGGAAATGGAGGAGCCCACTTTGCTCTAAAGAAAACAGGTTGAAGAAATCTTTCAAATGCTTTCATTAACATTAAAATATATTAAATATGTTTAAAATTTTATGTAAATACATGAAAATATATGTAAAGATATTTTAAACTATTAATAATAAGTAACATCCTTTCAATACTCGTTAGGATGGCTATAATCCAAAAGACAGATAATCACTGGTGTTGGTGAGGATGTGGAGAGATTCGAACCCTAATATACTGGTGGTGGGTCGTAAAATGGTGCAGCTGTTTTGAAAAACAGTCTGGCAGTTCCTTACATGATTGAATATAGAGCTCCCGTATGACCCAGCAATTCCACTCAGAAGTATGTACCAAAAAGAAATAAGAATATATGTCCACACAAAAATTCATACACATATTTTCATAGTAGCAAAAAATTCATAATTGCAAAAAAAGTGGGAAGAGCCCAAATGTAATATAAGAAAAGAAGGAAGCAAGCAAGCAAACAAGGAAGCATGGAGGAAGAAAGGAAAGAAAAAGAGAAAAAAGAAACCAAATGCCCATCAAGGCATCCCTTGATGGGTTAAACAAAATGTGGTCTAACTACACTATGACGTACATTCAGCACATGCTACAACGTGGACAAATCTTGAGGACAAGATGTGGAGTGAAAGAAGCAAAACACAAAGGACCACATGTTGTATACTTTCATTTATATGAAATGTCCAAAGCAGGCAAATCCGTAGAAAGAGAAAGCAGAGTAGCGGTTGTCTAGGACTGGGGAGGAGGGCAACTGTTGATGGCATACTGGGATTCTTTTCAGGGGTGATGAAAACATTCTAAAATGTAGTGTGTGGTGATGGCTGCCCAGCTTTGTGAATATACTAAAAGCTGTTGAATTAAACACTTGAAGTGTGTGAACTGTATGGTATGTGATTTAAATCTCAATGATACTGTTACCAAAAAAAGAAAGAAAGAAAGAGAGAGAGAGAGTAACATGACCGCAGAGGCTAGAATCTTTCTATGTACCATGTTGAGGAATTTGCAAACCATTTTAATTCCCTCAGGAACTCAGTCAACCCAGAGATGCTGGGCCCTCACTCTCGCCTTCTCCCAAGATTCTAGGGAATCCCATAAATCCAGGTGGCATCTTGCCCAGGGGCCTGTGACCACCCCCAACCTTAGGTGCAAACATCGTGGACCGCTGGTGTTAGGGCTGTTGCTGAAGATCATCTTGTAATGTTTTTACTAAAGAGAAAAGTTTGTATTTACAGCTGATACATCTTATAAACTATATATATATATATACAAACACATATATAGACACATATTGTTTTAATATACATATATATCCCCCTTTTTATTAACATATAATGTATTATTGTTTCAGGGGTACAGGTCTGTGATTCATCAGTCTTAAACAACACACAGCACTCACAACACATACCCTCCCTAAGTGTCCATCACCCAGGCTCCCCATTCCCCCACCTCCTCCCCTCCAGCAACCCTCAGTTTGTTTCCTAAGATTAAGAGTCTTTTATGGGGGGCACCTGGGTGGCTCAGTGGGTTAAGCCTCTGCCTTTGGCTCAGGTCATGATCTCAGGGTCTTGGAATTGAGTCCCATATCAGGGGTCTCTGCTCGGCGGGGAGCCTGCTTCTCCCTCTCTCTCTGCCTGCCTCTCTGCCTACTTGTGATCTCTCTCTCTGTCAGGTGCATAAATAAAATCTTAAAAAAAAAAAAAAAGTCTTTTATGGTTTGTCTCCCTCTCTGGTTTTGTCTTGTTTCATTTTTTCCCCTCTTTCCCTATGATCCTCGGCCTTGTTTCTTAAATTCTGTGTATGAGTAAGATCATATGATAATTCTCTCTGATTGACTTATTTCTCCTGGTATATTACCCTCTTGTTCCATCCATATCATTGCAAATGGCAAGATTTCATTTTTGATGGCTGCATAATATTCCATTGTATATATGTATCACATCTTCTTTATTCATCTATTGATGGACATCTGGACTCTTTCCATAGTTTGGCTATTGTGAACATTGCTGCTATAAACATTGGGGAGCAGGTGCCTCTTTGGCTCACTACATTTGTATCTTTGGTGTAAATACCCAGTAGTGCTATTGTTGGGTCATAGAGTAGCTCTATTTTACACACATGTATATTTAATATCCACGTATTTTTTTTTAATGTGGAAAGAGGTTGATCCACAACATTGTAAGAATGAGTCTGTTGGTCACATAGCAGATATTTGTTGAGAATTTACTAAGCGCCTGTAGTGGGGGACACAGATGACAAGAAGGCAGCATGAGTATTTCTGACAATGATTCCGATCATAAATAATTACCTTTCAACAGTGACAATAATCTCTCTTTCCCACAATAAACCCAATACCACAATCAGCCTCTACTTTGGAAGAAACTTTGTGAAGAAAATGAACCCAGTTTTAGAGAAGTTTCTCTGGGTGACAAGAGAGGAAAATAAAACCCAGCAAGGGAAGGCAACTCGCTCAAGGTCACGTGGGTGATGCCATTGAACCAACAACTTTCTCAAATCAGTTGTGAGGCTCTTAAAACCCTGGCAGTGTACCACTCCCTGACCCACAGAAGATGCTCAGAGAACATTCTATGTTGTCGTCTAAGCCTTTCTAACTACAACACGAGTCCACCTCCCAACCTCGCACTAGGACATCATCGAAAACTTGGAGTTGCAGTGCCCTCTCCGCCGGCTTTCCAGGCTGTGCCCTCACATCCAAGGTGCCCACACCCTGAATTGGGAGTCCATCATTCCCTCACTTTAGGAAAGAGTTTGACCAGATCTAAATACGTCCAGCTAAAGCTGTTTTGGAGCATTCAAAAGAGAGGCATGTTAAAGGCAAGGAAATCATCTTAGATTTGTATGTATCCCTGTGTTGCCCAGCAGGGGCATCGCAGCAGAACAGGTGCTCAGAGCCGGGTGTAGGACGTTCCTTTCCAGCAGACGTGACGCAGGCGGGGTCTCCAGACAAGCACCTTGGAATGAATTTGGCCCAGTTGCTTGTTCTCTTCTCCAGGCACCTGTGGTCTGAATGGCTTTCCGTACCTGTTCATATTTCAGATTCCTCCTTCCCCTGCCTCTTCCCATTTCTCAGAATCTCTCTTCTCCGATAGATAGATAGCCATGGAACCCATTTTTGGGGTTTTGTTGTTGTTGTTTTTGCTGGGTTTGTTTTGTTTTGTTTTGTTTTTTCTTAGAGTCTGCTCCTTAACCATCAGCATCTCTAGATGCTTGATAGGTAAGGAAACTTCTACTCAATTTTCCTCTGAGGAAGAACTGATTATAAAATCTTTACAGCCAAGCAATCTGAGGGATAGAGCTGGAGAAAATGATACTTTATTACTCCATAAAGTTCTCAAGCTGCCTTTTGAAGGCAGCATTCTTACTGGAATAGAGTACCACAGAACTTCGTACCATTTAAGTGCTACGCTAAGTAGAAAATAAGGAAGGGTCTAGGTGTGGACGACTGTCCCTGCTGCCATCTTGTGCTCATCTCATCATTACCACTAACATTCACTTCCCCCCAGAAGTTTCTCATAAGGCCTGTCCTCTGAGGCCAAACCACAGTTCTGTTTCTCTAGGACCAGCTTGCCAATTCTGCATATTCTTAGACGTGGAGCCCTTTGGAGAATGTCGTGGGTTCAATGGTGCCCCCTTTCCCCCAAACATTCATCTACCTGGAACCTATGAATGGACCCTATTTGGAAAACAGATCTTTGCAGATGGAATAAAATCTTTTGAGATGAGATCATCTCACTTTAGGGTGGGCCTAAATCCAGGGACAGGTGCCCTAATAAGAAAAGAGGAGACTCAGGGGCAGGCTGTGTGAAGCCAGAGGCAGAGACAGGAGCGACACCTCCACAACCCAAGGAACATCTGAAACCACCAGAAGCTGCAAGAAGCGAGGACAGATCCTCCCTGAGAGCCTTCGGAGCGAGCACACTGTCCACACCTTGATTTCAGACCCCTTTGCCTCTAGAACTGGGAGAGGATAACTCTGTTATATATCAGATGCGTGCTAATGTGTTATGGCAACCTTGGGAAAGCAGCCCGCGGAGTGCTGAGGGGAAGGGAGAGGTACAGAGGGGCTTGTCCACGAGGCTTCCAAGGCAGTTACTCCCTTAAATACACAAACGCCAACGAGTTTCAGGTGAGAAATGCGTGGCCTCCAAGTCCAGCCCATCCCAGAAATTCTAGTGGATACTGGGATTTGCTGATCTACTCAGGGTCAGTAGAGCTCGTCTCTGGTACCCCTTAGTGTTTGTCCTTCATTCATGCTCCTCCGTCTTGAGTAACCTGCCCCTTCACACCCTTCGAGAAGGGAAAGCATGCGGGCTCTGTGAGTGCGGGGCCATTTGCCCAGTGCCCATGGCTACAGCAGCAGGTTGTACTTAGTGGTGATGAACAGCCGCCAAATGAAGGATTCTGCTCACAGGTGGAAGAAAAAGCATTTGCCTCACAGCTTCTACCAAGTCACCTGCATCTCATGCCCAGAGTTCCTGATTCAGTAGATCAGGGTTGGGGCCCAAGAATTTGCATTTGTTGCCAGTACCAGCTGATGCGGAGGCTGCTGGTCCGGGAACCCCACTTTGAGAACCACTAGCCTGGACCAACTGTGGCTTTCCCGTGGCTCAGGATTTCAGGCTCGATGAGCTCAACAGAAGTACCACCCCGCAGAGAAAACTGTGGTCAAAACCAGCTGTCACGGCTTCACCTGTCCACCGGTGGCTCCTCTGGTGACAGGCCAACAACAGGAACAGGCTTCGGACTCCGCCGAGCGCCCTCCCCTCAGTGCGGGCGGCCTTGCTCTGCTTGATGCAGTCGCTTTGCCTGCACCCCCCAGGCCTCCAGTAACACCACCGGCTGCCCCGCGGGTAGCCATTAAGCCATCACCTGCAGACACTTCTCCTCCCCCAGCTCCCGGAAGAAAGCCCGAGAAGCGCGGGGTCCAGCCGCGGCTGGGGAAGCGCTGCGGGCCAGGGGGCTTCTCCGCGCGCACCAGCCTTCCAGCCGGCGGGCGTGCGGAGGGGACACTGCGGGGACGAGGACCCCAGAGACACGAACCGGCGAACAAGACGCGGCCGGGTAGGGATCCTCCTGCGAGCCGGGGACGGTCCGACGGCTGCGCCGACGTGGACGGATCCCGCCGACGTTAGAACCAGGGGAAGGAGCGCCGCGTGCTTGCACCTGTCGGAGGCGCGTGGAGCGCTCGGATTCGTGGGGAGGGAGAGCAGAATGCTGGCGGCCGGGCCCGGGAGGGAGGACAGAGAGGAAGAGTCCCGTGGGCAGAGCTTGCGTCTGGGGCGAGGATAAAGCCCCGGGGACGAGCGGTGGTAGCGGCTGCACCGCGACGGGAAGGCACCCGGTGCCACTCACTGTACACTTGGCCGTGACAGTGTACGTTTTCCGTGTACTTCGCCATGATTTGAAAAAACAGAAACTCCCTTCATTTTCCCTTGTCATGTTTCCTCTCAGTATTTGCAAAGCCCAAGCCCGCTTTCCCTGGAGTCAGACCAGGAAACAGAAATGATCAGGAGATCGTGGCCCTATTATCATTATCATTTTTGTTCTCGTTGTTCTTAAAGGAAGGTGAGGTAGAGTCTTCCAGAAACTCTGCCGGGTTCACACCCCAGGTAAAGCCCCACACGCGCGCGCGCGCACACGGACCAGGGACCAGGGTTGCGCCCAGTTTTGCTTCCTCACACAGAAGTGGTGTTTCCCCCGCCTAGTGGTTTCCAGCGTGGGGTCCCTGGAGCAGCAGGGGCATCCCCTTAGAACCGGTTAGAAATGCAGATTCTCAGGCCGCACCCTGCCCTACCGAGCCCGCAATCGGCGGGGAGGCCGGGGAACAAGCCCTCCCGGGGGCCAGCTGGGCGCCCACGTTGGGGCGTCCCTAGCCCGGGTTTCTGGCCGCTGCTCCTGTCACCCGCGCTGTGCCCGCCCCCAGGGGCCTGGGGCGGGACGGGGAAGACCCGGGCTGGCCCCTGCCGGCTGGCCCCTCGCTGGGGCTCCAGGGGCGCTCACCTCTGCTCCCTGCGGGCCCCCGCCTCGGAGGGCGGAGCCCGGCCGCCCCGCCTGCACACCTCCAGCTGCACAGGTGGCTGGGCCGGGCCTGGAAACAAAGTTATAAGAGCGACACCTTAAAAAAAAAAAAAAAGTCCTCTCTCCTGGACTGCCCGCTCGCCAGTCGGCGCCGGAGCCCTCGGAGCCGCCACCATGGGTAGGTGGCGCGGCCAGGCGCGGGGTCTCCGGGGAGCGGGGCGGGGGGGGTAAGGGGGCTGCGCGCTGGGGTCGCTGCACCGGGGGCGCCGCGGGGCTGGCTCGGCTGCAACGCGGGTCCCCGCAGTCGCCGGCGGCCGGCAGACGTGCGCGCGGAGCCGCGAGGCCTGGAGCCGCGGACCGGTGCACGCCGCGGGGGTGGGAAGCGACCAGGGGTCGGGAGAACCGGGTGCCTCGGGCTGCGGGCAAGTCGCCGGCCCCGATCTCGGTCTCTGCGCGAAACCGGGAGAGCCCGAGGCGCCCAGACTCAAAGGTGGCAGGAATCGATACCGTCACCTTGACCCGGCCTCCTGCTGGGAATCCCGGTCCCCGTGTTCTCAGCCTGTGGCTGGGATTGGGCTTGAAACTGGACGGGGTCGCGCCAGTGATAGCAGGACCCCAGACCCTCTAACTAGCGGGCGGGCGCTTAGTGGCTGCCTTGGCACCTCCCTTGCCCGTGGCTGGCCAGGCGACCCCGCAGCTCCCTGCCTGGCCCCAGGGGGAACTGGGGGCCCTCGCTGGCCCTTCTTATCCATCTTGCCACTGGCCTGAGGCTTCAGCAGAAGGCCCTCAAGGAGAGTAGCTAGTCCCCGCAGGCGTGGAGGGTCCGCAGCACCTGGAGGAAAGATCGTAATCCTGCCTGCTTCAGAGCAGACCCCAGGGCAGGAGGCAGAAGCAGAGAGCAGAGCCCATCGTCCCAGCCCTCTTTTCCCTTAAAAATGGAGAAAGCAGGTCAAGGGACTCCCCCAAAGTCATGCCCCGGATGAACCCAGGGGAGGTGCAATGTGGCTGCATGGCTGAGAGAACCAGGTCTGGCTTTGACCACCTCGCAATTCTGTTCCCGTCTACCACGTGCTACCTCTATGATTTGGTGTCAGTAAATTAAACTTTTGGGGCTTCGATTTCCTCAGCCACTAGAAGTATCGGTAGCAACCTCCGTGGTTGTGTCAGGCTGTGTACGAGTGTGGAACCAGGGGGTACACCACTGTGACAAGCTCAAATGTCTCGCTGTACCACGATGCGTCCCGGTTCACACTCGGGGCTTCTAGTGGTGGCCACCTATGCTACAGCCGCCCTTGGGGAGGGAGAGGCTGTCAGTGGTATGTGCTTCGCCAGCTGATAAACTCCTGGGCTGGAGTTCTGGATCCTTACATCCCCCTGTCATTTGTTCGTCACTCCGTGTGACTTCTCCGGGAGGTGATCTGAGTAGTTATTTGAGTTTTAGATACAAATACCTGAGAAGCCTCTGTGCTAAGTTTGGACTTTTCTAAAATACTTCCAATCAGGCTAGCTGTGGGCAGCCTGGTTATCGGTGAATGAACACTGTTAGCTTCTGAAGTGTCGTCCTAAATGAATTGATTCTTTCCAGTTTGCAAACCGGTCCTTCAGTGGTGGCTTTTTGTTGTTGTTGTTGTTCCAACTGAGACTGGCGTAGCATGTGAGTAGCATTATACCCACACACCAGTTGTATGTTTACTCAAGTCCTACAGTTTCAATATCTAAGTTTAGGTAATAAAGTAGAACAAAAGATTTTTAAATAAAAGGTAGCAGTAACCTCTCCTCGTGAGAATAGATCTTTGGCACTTAGATCGTGCCGAAGTTGCTTCAGGGCCCCTCCTGACTGAAGAGGGAACACCTGGCACGCTGGGTGAACCCGTCGGGCGGCCGGGGATGGAGCGGGGGAAGCCAGGCAACGGAGCTGAGAAACACCTTTGCTTCCAGCTGATTCTGTCCCATGTGAAACTGGAACTAGTTTTCACACCAGGCTCTTTGGCTGACCCCGGGAATGGGGAGCAGAAGTTGGGATGAAGTAGGAAAGTGAGGGGTGCAGTGAGAGTCAGAATTATACCATTGGTTAGACTCAGTACCCCAGCGGCAAGGATCCACAAGAATAAAGTGGGTGAAAAGTCGCTTTGGGCATCTCAATGCAGAGCTAAGCCTGGCCGCAGTCCAGTTACAATCATGGACTGCAGACCCTTTGCTTTCAAGAGGGGTTGGCAAGCTTTTCCTGCGAAGGGCCAGATAGTAAATGTTTTCAGCTTTAGGAGGTAGCCAGTCTCTGTGGTGACACTCAATTCCGCCCTTAAAGTGCGAGATATATATAAACACACAGGCAGAGCTGTGTTCCAATAAAACGGGTACTCACGGGCACGAACATTGGAATTTTCTGTAATCTTTGTGTGTCACGAGATAGTTTTTGAAAATTGTTCTTCAGTCATTTAAAAACATGGAAACCATTCTTAGCTCGGGAGCCGTGGAGAAGCAGGTGGCGAGCTGCATTTGGGCCACAAACCATTGCTCGCCTACTCGTGCTTTAAAGTCCGGGCGCGCTTCTCAGAGCCAGGGATGGAGAAGAGGCTGCCTTCCGAGAGCCGTCTCGGGAGTTAGGCTTCCGGCTGGTGGAGAACCTCTCAGGGGAGGCCTTGTGGGGCTGGGGATGCTTCTGCTAAAGATTTCCCATATCCTTCCCGTCCCCAGAGCTGAGCAGGAGTCTGCGCTGAGGTTGCTGTTCTTAACTAACTACTTCCCGTATTTGACTTTGAGAAAATGAAGTGTGAAGAGGCTTCAGGTTCTATGACCCAAGCTCCTGCCAGATCCTCCAGGCCATTTTTGAGGAATTCATTCACTTAATGAAGAATGGTTGGTTATAGTTCTGTCCCCCCGTACCCCTCAGCCTCCTGCCGGTCTTGTGGGATTCTGATGAGCTTTTCCAGTCAGCTTTCTGCCCAGGCATCAAATGGCGGACTGCTTTGTTTTTTTGTGTTTTTTTTTTTTTTTAAGATTTTATTTATTTATTTGACAGACAGAGATCACAAGTAGGCAGAGAGGCAGGCAGAGAGAGAGAGAGAAGAGGAAGCAGGCTCCCTGTTCAGCAGAAAGCCCGATGTGGGGCTCGATCCCAGGACCCTGAGATCATGACTGGAGCTGAAGGCAGAGGCTTTAACCCACTGAGCCACCAGGCGCCCCGGTGGACTAGTTTTGAAGGTGCCGCAAACCTGGTCACTTAAAAGTTCTTCCACATTCTTCCTTCTTTCTAGAAGGTCTTGGGTAAACCAAAGAACGGTGCTGAAGTCTGAGGGAGGCTGGCAACCTGCTGTGGGCTGTAAGTGTCCAGCTAGAAGCTGGAGTTTCTCTCGAAGGGGACCCTGGGCATCAGACCCTTGGGGGAATCATGGGCCCCTCAGACAGCAGGAAGAGAGAACTTCTGACCCGGGGTTCTTTCAGGCTGACATGTCTGGAGGTCAGCGGTCTTCAGTCTTTAGTCTACATCACAGTCATCAGAGTGAGGGCTAATTCCCCCACGATGCCGAGCCCCAGCCCTTGAGTGTCCACTTCTGGGGCAGCGCTCAAGGATCAGCATCTCTACAAGTTCCCATGTCCTGCTGCTGCTGGTCCCAAGACCCCACGAGGAGAACCATTGCTCAGAATGACTCTCACTGACAGGCTCTGTTTTTCTCAGGCCGCACTCATGCCCAGACATCGTTGCTGTGCCCCGCAGCGGAGATCGTGGCACTAAGATCTAGTGCAGCCTGGCCCCTGGCTTGGCAGTAAATTGGTAGCTAGAATTTGAAGATTAGCTTGCGCAGGCCAAGACTGTAGGGTAGGGAAGAGCAGGAGGGATGAATCCAATGGCTGCCGGGGGAGGCGGCCGGTGGTGAACCTGCATCCTTGATTGACGCCTGATGAGTTTCTTAAAGAAGCTCATAGCCTGGGGGGCAGGAACACAAGCCCAGAAACAAATTTTTCCATACTGTGGGGCATTACTAGTCAGTGAAAGCAGCAGCAGCTAATGGTGTCTCGTCAAAGCTGGAGGGTGCGCCATCTTCATGCTGAATTTTTACCCAGTCCTTCACACCTCTACAGAATGCCCAGGGTAGAATTATTCCATGTTTGATTTATTTGGATTTTTTTATTAATACTTTTCCTGCTGCCCTTTGAGTTACTGGAGAACAAGGAGCCCATGAGGGATTCCTTAGCTGGCTCGTTCACTAGCAAGAGGGACCATCGTCTGTTCTCCAGGGTAGAGTTGTGCATGGCAGGAACCAGGGTGGGGTCAGGTTGGGGGTAGGGCATGGGTCACTCAGCTGGTCACCCTCACACCGCTAACACCTCTCTGTGCTGCGGCTGCTCTCTGACCCAATGGTATCTCGATCCTATCCCTGGCAGCAGAGAATGTGGGTGGGTGTCCCAGGTGAGCTGATGAAGGATATAAAAACAAGGGTGGACTCTGAGGAACATTCCACATTCTTCTGTGATGATAGTTAAAGAATAAGAGCAGTATTATCTGCAAATGAGTGAGAACCACTGACTCAGAATCCTGAGTTGCAACATAAAAAACTCGGGAACCTCTGTTTTGTAATGTCGTCTCTTGGTTTCAGAGCCCAGGAATGTATCACCTGGATAGAGGGGTCATCTCATGGGGTTGCTGCAAAGGGGGCCAGGTCAGATGGACCATGCTGTGCATCTGCTCACCCCCGTGCCTCTGCTTGCTGCCGAACCTCCACTTGCTGCCAAGCCTCAGAACAAGTGCGGCTACCATCTGTAGGTGGTGCAGAGTTAAAGGACAGTCTCAGCAGCTAGAAAGTGGCCCTGAAGGGAAGGGATAGCATCTTCCACAAACTTTCTGGAGAAGGAGGAAGACCTAGTTCCTCTAAGCCTGGACACCAGCCAGGTCCTCCCACGGGGCTTCTGAAAGGAGCCTGTCATTGGAGAGAGTGTAGAGCCATCCAGTTGTTGTGTGGGGACATGTGAAACTGGGCACATACCCCAAGGAAAGCTTGGTTCAAGAATCAGACTTAAGACTAGAAAATTCGCAGAATGTACTCACATAAGAAGACCCATTGAAAGCTCACAGACCAGGTCTTGAAACTTCTACATTCTGCTTCAAGATTTTATTGTAAGCTCTAGCAGGACATGGGAACTTGTAGAGATGTTTGGGATGTTCTTGGAAGAGCAAACCTTTTTCCTCAGTTCATCAAAACATGTCAGCTCACACGGTGTATGAGTTTCCTGTGGCTGCTGTAACAAAAGTATCACAAACTGAATTGTTTAAAACAGCAGAAGTGGGGCGCCTGGGTGGCTCAGTCAGTTAAGCAGCTGCCTTCAGCTCAGGTCATGATCCCAAGGTCCTGGGATTGAGCCTTGTGTGGGGCTCCCTGCTTGGCAGACAGCCTGCTTCTCCCTCTCCTTCTGCCTGCCACTCTGCCTACTTGCACACTCTCTATCTCTCTGTCAAATAAATAAATAAAATCTTTAAAAATAATAATAGCAGAAATGTAGTCTCACAGTTCTGGAGACTGGAAATCCAAATTCAAAGTGTCTGCAAGGCCATGTGCTCTCTGAAGGCTATAAAAAATCTACTCCATGACTTTCACATAGCTTTGGTGTTGTCCACAGTTCTTGGCATTCTTGGCTTAGAGATGGGTCACTCCAGTCTGTCTTCATCATTACGTGGCCATTTTCCCCCCACGTGTCTTCATGTCACCTCCCCTCTGTGAAGCTCTGTCTTCACACGCCTGTCTTCTCATAAGAACACCAAGCATGTGGAGTTAGGGACCCAGCTTTTTCCAACACGACCTCATCCCAAATCGTTACATCTGGAAAGTTCTTGTTTTCAAAGAAGGTCACAATCTGAGATTCGAGGAAGGACATGAGTGTTGGGGGACACTATTCAACCCAGAATATATACTAATAAAATATTGTTCTGAAAGATGTATGTCAGTTATATATGACTTTAGGCAGGAAGTATTCTTTGTGTGTAAAGAGGACACCACTGTGGTCTCCATCTTCAGCTAAGATGCTACATGTAATGACTAGTATCTTTCCTAGCAAGACAGGTGGATTTGGAGTATAGCGCTAGTCTGTTCTAAACAGCCATTTATTGGGGCATGTGGGTGGCTCAGTCATTTAAGCTTCTGACTCTTGATTTCAGCTCAGGCCATGATCTCAGGGTTGTGAGATCATTGGGCTCCACACTCAGTAGGGAGTCTGCTTCTCTCTCTCTCCCTCTGCCTCTCCCCTCATTCATCTCTCTCTTTCTAATAAATGAATAAATCTTTAAAATGCACATATTTTACCATTCCAGAAATTTCTTAGAGATGATCTCATGATAGGGATGAAGCCATGTACAGCCTAAATATCACCGTGGTGGGGGTGGGGGATGGAGGTGCTGTAGATCACTTTGTAGCCTAACTTCACACTTCCTGTGATCATAAGCATTTTTTCCAGTCATGAACTAACATCTAAGAGAAAAAAAACAAAAAACAAACAAACAAACAAAACCTTTGTGTCTAAGATTTAGGATCTCAAATAAATAAGTAATGGAATTTAGGGTCTCTAACTGAATGGCTTCCAAAACATACCCCCCAAAAGACCAGGAGGTTGGTTACTTCTGATTTGGTGACACTTTCATGCCTTTGGCATTGTTCTCACCTGTGATGACACACGGTATTTCAGGGCTGATGCTGCGGACTTGTTTCTGTTACCTGTTGGGCAGTTTGCTGCTGCTTCCTGTGCTTCCCACTCTTGCTTCGGCCTAGAGCCTGCTGGAACTGAGTGACCTCCCCTGCCCACGCCTGAGGCAGAACCTGGGCCTGGCCCTGGGCACTTTCTGTTTCGCGTAACAGCTTACTACACATTAACCTGTGGCACCCTCCTGCCTGGGGAAACTTTTCCTTCAACTGGGAAGTAAACAATCTTTGAACCCGTCAAAAGTCAGGAGGCTCCTGGGGCCTGGAGCGGTCATTTCTTTCGGAAGGAGAATGGGAACAGCCCTCAGGGATGCATGTCTGTAATTCTGGAACCTACGTGCTAAAAGACAGGGGTTATGTATAAAACCACCAGAGGCGGCCACTGTGGCCTCTGAAGCCTATGAATTTAGACAGTCCCGTGTGGAAATCTTTTTTAAAAGGTAAAAGGATGCCTCTAACCTACAGCGATGGGTGTGGCCCTATTTGGAAATGGGGCCTTCACAGAGGTAATTAGGTCAGAGAGGTCATCCTGGAGTACCAGGGGGGCCCCAGTCCAATACCGCCGGTGTCCTTCTACCAAGGGGACATTTGGACGCAGACACACACGCAGGGAGAAGACCGTGTGAGGATGGAAACAGAGGTCTGGGTAGAGCTATCATGAGCCAGAGGACGTCTAAGAGGGTCAGTAACCCCTAGAAGCTGGGGAGAGGCGGGGACAGATTCCCCTCACAGCCTCAGAAGGAGCCACCCGGCTGACACATTGGTCTCGGACCCCTGCCTCCTGACTGTGGGAGGACATGTCTCCGTCGTGTGAAGCCATTCCGTTTGTAGCTCATTGCCACCGCAGCCCCGGCAAGCTAATGCGCAGACCCAGGGCTGCCTCCCTCTGATCCCACCGTGGGACCCGCAGGCTGAGGGACGAGGTGGTGGAGGCTTGGCGGTCAGCCACGCCCAGGACGACTCGAGGGTGAGGCAGGGCTGCTCAGCATCACCAGGGAGTCCTGCAGTCCTGCTCCTGCCACAAGGGGGCGACACAGTTGTGAACCACATACAGCTAAGCAGTTCTGGACTCTGCTCCTGTCTTCTCACCAGCTGGGCTCATCATGCCTCTGGCCTGTGTGGCCTGTATGGAAACAGGGACACCAGCGCCCCCCGACTGAGCTGGTCCCCGCTGTGACACCGTGCCAACGTCACTTAATGAGACCTATATGCTCCCATCAGCCTGGTTTCCCCATGTTTAGCTTCATTGAATTCAGGTTTAGTTGACGTTCCTAGTTCTCAAAGGACCGATAACTCATTTGCTTTTCGCGGGGATACCTTGGTTGAACTGGCATTCTGGAAACCAGACATCCGTGTGTCCTGGTGGAGTAGTCGTTTGCTGACGGAGCAGAGGAAAGATAGTGGGGAAGACCGTATTTGTGGAAAAGAGTCTTTCTACTAAAAACAACAACAAGAACAGAACAGAAAGATGGACAGGACCTGGCCATCGACGTGCAGGCAGTACCCTGTGTGAGGTCCTTTGGGGCTGGAATGCGGCCGTGCTCCACCCAGGGACACCTTTTCTTGTTGGACCCAAGCCACAGTCCAGCCCAGCCCTGCCTCCCGGGGCAGCCTCCGGCTTCAAGCATCACGGTCCTCTCACGGGCACACAAATGCCGGATGGAGCAGAGGGGCCCTCGGGGTGGGAAATGCGGCGACAGAGCCAAGTAAGAAAAATAATGATCAAGTCGGGCAAGAAACAACCTCAAGATGGATCATTCCAGAAGCCAGGGCCCGGACGACAGGCACAACACTTGTCCTAAAGCTCACCTGACCACAGTCCGGGACTAGCCCATTTCAGAAAAGAAGAGTGCTTCTTCTTAATCAAAGTTGATCAATTTTTGGAAAAAACAAACCAAGTGTGCCACACAAGGCACTCAGCCCTTTCCTGCCTGCCCCCAGCCCCCATGCCTCCTGTCACCTCGACTTAGGTCCACCGCAGTGACCCTGAGCCTACACCCTGCTGGGCTCTTTTTGAAGTGGTGCACACTTGATTTCCACACCGGAAAGGCGGGGAGAGAGCCTCTGGTATGTGAGGCTCTGGGACTTCTGTCGGTTCAGAAGTCAGAACAACGGCGCTCTGCCAGGGCAGTTGTAAAAAGACTAGAGAAATCTAAAAGGGGGTACCTGGGTGGCTCAGTAGGTTAAGCGTCTGCCTTTGGCTCAGGTCCTGGGGTCGAGCCCGGCACAGACTTCCTGCTCTGCTTCTCCCTCTCCCTCTTCCCCTGCCTTTTGCTTGTGCTTGCCCCCCCCCCCTCTCAGATAAAATAAATAAAATCTTTGTTGAAGAAAAGAGAAATCTAAAAGGAAGAGAGAGTATCTGGGAGGCCAAGGGGCGGGGCGAGGTGCTAACGGCCCTCATGGCAGCAGAGGCTCTGAAGGATCCTGGTGCGGAGAGAGAATGGAAGTGGTGCAGCCTGACGGGTGGGGCGGGGGAAGCTGGAGGTCGGATGCTGGAGGCTGGTTGTGCTGTGCCGGGCGGCAGGTCTGACCTTACAGGCACCAGAGAGCCATCCTGAATCGCTCCGTCTGAGGACGCTCAGGTCCGCTGGGGTGGAAGGGAGACGGGGAAGGTTGGGACAAGGCATCATCAGACAAGGCAGGATGATTCTGGCTCCTCACAGCCAGAATCACATCAGAGGAGCCGATCGCCTGGTCCCGAGCCGCCACATACCTTCACACCGGACCCCTTCCTCGCCTGCTCCCCAGCATCGCTCTGGAGCAATGAGGGGCTCCCAGACCACGGCGGGCCTGATCCCATGCAGCCGGTGGGGCCTCCCCCGGGGATGTTCGGATTGGATGGGCCTGAGAGTGTGCACCCCTGACGGGCTCCCGGGAGCTGCTGCCGCCGGGCCAGAGATCGCACTTGAGAACCACGGCAGCGGGGAATTGAACAGCATCCCGAAACCCCTACAGCCACACGCACATGGCACGTTGTAGTGCTGCCCGTTCAAAACAGCAGCTTAGTTGAAAATCGGTGGTTGTTCCTGTGGCTTGTGTTTAAGAAGACTGGCTTTCCCCTGTCCCCAACCTGCTAATCCCCGTGGCCTCGTCTCCCAGGACGGTGTCATAAAGACTGCCTCTTTCTTTCAGGGCCCTTCTCAGCCCTGCCAGGGGTTCCCCATCACAAGGTCTTGCCCATATTTTCATCTTATATCAGTCCCTGCCACACATCCATCTGCACTACCGAGCTGTCTTTCCGGGATGCCGCAAAGAGCAAAGTTCATTTCATTGCGGCAGATCTGATCTTACCAACCAGCTTGCAAAGGCGGCGTCAGCATCTCTCGGTGACGGAACGGCGGGCCAGAGGTGGACCGCTTTGAATCCATAAAGCCACAGAATTAGGAGGGGTGTCCCCAAGTGGAGGCTTCCCTCCCGCTCCCCACGGCCCATGCCCTTCCACCTAAAAGAATCCAGACTTGATTAACGTAACTCATTTTCCTCCCGGTTTACGAAGCCATTTTCAGACCGCCTCCTTCTTTGCAGCAGACCTGGAAGGCAGCATTGTCTATATGGCCGGCATCGTCTATACGTAGACCTGCAGACTTTAGAGCAAGGAAAGATGCCGCCAAACCCCATTGAGCAGGCGTGGGACAGGACTCCTGAACCCCCAGACAGAAAACATAGCTAAGGGAAAGAATTATTTGAAAAAAAAAAAAAAAAAAAGCACTTTGCAGGCAAATAAGACTTGCTAGAGGTTAGAGTCTTAGTTCTATGTGAACAGTGAGGGATTGAGCGATAAAGACCTCCATGTACAGAGCTTGTGGCAAATCCTTATTTATTTCCTATTAGCCGTTGTCACACACAACCACAAACTTAGTGACTTAAAAAGGACACGGATTTCTTATCTCGCAGTTCTGGAGGTCAGAAGCCTGCATGGGTCTCACTGAGCTAAAATCTAGATGTCCGTAGGGCTGTGTTTCTTCTGGAGGCTCTGGGGGAGAATCTGGCTCCTTCTCTTTTCCAGCTTCATTCCTTGGCTCGTCTTGACCTTCTAAAACTCACCATCGCTCTGACCTCTGTTTCCTTCTTCACATCTCCTCTTTTGACTCTTTTAAGGACCCATAGGATTACACCGAGACCACCAGATAAACCAGGATAAACTCCCCATCTCACGGTCTTTAACTTAGTCGCATCTGCACAGTCCCCTGGCCGTGGAAGGTGACACATCACTAGCTCCAGGGTCAGGACACAGACATCTTGTGGACCACTGGTTCTGCCCGCCACACCATGCAGGAGTTTCATTCCTAAATGCAATACATAGCTTACTCCCTCAATTTTGCTCTTGGGGGTGGTGGAGAGGAGTTTCCTCTCTGCCCAAAGGTAAGAGCTGCTCAGACAGGGGCAGCTTCTTCATTCCTTCCAACTTCCCAAGTCCAAGTCCTAGAAATGCTCTCTTCACACGCATCATGTTGCTGAGAGAATTCTTAATTTCTGAACATGAGCCGTTACAGTTAGAATTTCCATCCCTAAATGGTCCAAAATATGGAACCTGCTTTGTTAGACAGTAAGAAATGAAATGAAGAGTTTTCCTTAGGTAGTGGGAAATTATTAGTAGACTGTCTTTCTTGGTTTTGCCTCCTCTCTCTCTAAGCCGGTAACCACAGAAACATCTAATGCACACTTATCTTATTAAATTCTTTGGCCAAAAGAAAGACAAAAGCACTGCTAAGCCTTGAATAACAATAGGAGCTAGAGCGGACTCTGTGCCCGGTCCTGGCACGCCTGATTCTAAGCTGCTTTATTGACTCCGATCAGCAGTCACATCCAAGTGACCCACGCATGATGCCAGAACCGCCGGCCACTCAAACTCGCTGATTAGATGTACTGTCCAGATACGGACGGATAAGGCTCCCCATCCACGCCCTTGAGCTTCCTCAGAGAGTGACCCTATTGACACGGATGTGAGATAAGAAATGCTGACTGCACCGTCCGTCCACCAAGAGCCCTGAATCCCGCAGCAGAAGAGGTTGGCAACCTCTGACCCCTAATAATCAGAGTTGCTCTTTGGAATGCGCACCTTTCAGGAAAGAACAAGCTTCCTGGGTGAGGGCTGGGTATGAAACCTCAGGTGTTCACCAGGGTGAGCTTAGGGGTTTCACCTGCCATTTCGTAGTTCTGAGTGTGGTGGTTTCTGGAACAACAGCAAAGCTCTCTTTTCCATAACTGGTTAGGTTTGAAGTAGACAAAATCTTTAGCGCCCACTGTTCACCAAATAATAATGGTAAGCAGTATTTTTTACCCAAAAATGATAGGCGTGGGGCACCTGGGTGGTTCAGTTGATTAAGCATCCGACTTGGTTTTGGCTCATGTCATGATCTCTGGGTTGTGGGATCGAGCCCCGCATCGGGCTCCACGTCCCACGGGGAGTCAGCGTAAGGATTCTCTCCCTCTGCCCCTACCCTCATTATCTCTCACTCTCTCTAAAATAAAATAGATAAATCTTGAAAAAAAAATTACAGGCGCTACCGTGTCCTGAGAAACCACGGGGAAGGAACAATTGCGGGGAAGCTCCAGGCTGTCTCTGTTGGGTTTGGGTCTTTGGGCCTCCCTCCTGCTTTTCTGTCAAGGCCTAGGGCAAGGACCTGTCTGAACCCGGGGCAGGGGTGCTCAGCTTGCTCCGTCCGGTCTGTGGGGAGACAGTAGTGAAAGCACGTTATGGGAGCAAAAGCAGGCAGCGCACCTGCGGTTTCCTCTAGAAGACAGGGCTCTGCCACAGCGAAGCCGGCCTCGTCTGCGGGCATTTGTTCAGAAGCGCGTCTTTTATTCCACTGGCTTATTCCACTGGGTCTTCTATTCCACTGGTGAGCAGCAGTCCCCGGGCTGGCGACGAAACTGGCTTGTGGCCTGCCACAGTCCTGGTCCCATGCGGACACAGAAGGCACACTCGGAATAGGAGTGATTATTCGCATGCGCGTGCACACACACATAGACACAGACACACAGACACACAGACACACATTTTGGAAAAGACTGGGGGAGGGGTGCAGGGAGCCACTGATGTCCATGCAGGTGCCTGGAGTGCTGGTCTCAGTGACCACCCCCAGGAAGTGGTTCAAATCTGTGACCAGAGCCTGGAAAGAGGGCTGTGTGAGGAAGGCCTACTTCAGAGGAGCCGCAACTGTGTCTTGAGGGTGCAGCTGTCTGAGGTGATTTCTGGGGAGGAGGCAGGGAAAGGAACACCTGACCCCTCTGCTCACCCACCAGGGCTCCTCACTGGCCAAACCCTGTGGGGATCGCAGGGACGACATGCAGTGGGGCGGCCTCACAGGCAGAAGGAGGCGGGAGCCAGGATCCGAACGTGGGACGCCATGACAGATATGACTGAGCCTCTGGAAAACTTACTCATTCAACAAACACTCGATTTCCAACCTGTGGGGCGCTGAGGACTCTGAGGTAGCAGCATCTTCCTGAGTGAGGCACCAGGCCTGGGCTGGGGGCTTCACACTCGGAACTGTTACACCGGTCCTGTGAGGGCCATGGTATTGTCTGCCTCTGACAAGAGGGCTATCTGGAAGGAAGCTGGGCTCGTCCCCGATCACAGCTGGAAAGCCACACGAGTGTGAGTCAGCCACATGTCCCCCTCAAGTTCACACACTTCACCTGCCACCGCTTCAAGTGGCTCCTGCCCACAAGGAAGTCTGACTGGGGAGACAACCAGGCTCTCCATGTTGAAGAATCTCCTTCCAGAACTTATAAATGGCAGGAGTGAGGCCTAGCGCCTCAGGAGCCCAGGACAAGTTCTTCCTCGCCTTAGGACAGGGACTGAAGGAGCACCACTGTTCTCGAGAGGGCAAAAGCAAGACCTTGTGACGTGAGGCCAGGGGCCACGCAGAGCTGGGGAAGTGCCGGTGCCCACAGCGCAGCGCGACCAGAATCAGGAACCAGGCCCCGGCCCACGAGGGGGGTGGCTGGGGGCCCAGACCACCGCCGGGGTCTGGGCCAAGCGCAGGGTTCCTCAGGCAGAGTTGCGGTTTTGTTTCATGTGGGCTGGGGCTCAGGGCGGGCCCAAAACGAGAATGTGAGGCGACAGGCCAGCTTCCGTATTGGCTTCCTGCTCGGGGCGGCAGGCTCGGGGTGTCTCTGTGGGCTCGGGGCGGGGGAGGTAATAAAGCCGACTTCTGCGCATCAGTCAGGCAACATCGCAGCCTGTGGGTGGTTCTCCAGCGTGGGGGGTGTCTCTGAACCAGCGGGGACATCCCCTGTGGGACTTGTGACACATGCAGACTCCAGGGCCCGTCCCCCCTACCTCAGAGTCATCTGCTGAGAGTGTGGGATTCAGCAACCTGCTCTCACAGGCCCCCCGGTGGTTCTGGGGCCCACCGAAGTTTGAGGACCCTTCCATGGGGTCACTGATGAGTAACAGAGGCAGGGAGCGCTCAAGCGTCCCCCGAAACAAAGGATTCTAGGATCCAGGGAGGGTCTCTGTGACAGGCACGGGTAGCTACAGGACCTTGCTCTGGGGCAGGGAGCTGCCTTGAGACAGGGTATGGGACAGCTGTCATCAAATTTCAGGCGAGACCAGAGCAGGGGCTGGGCCGGTGGGCATGATGGGTACGCCTAGGATCTAGAAGGTCGAGTCAACAACGCTGGGTTTGCACTGGCTCACTTGGAAGCTCACGTTTTTTTCCCTTCCTGCTCTTCCAATTTCTTCTTCTGACAATAAGGCCCTGCTCTGTGGTGGGCACTAGAAAAGACATCGGGGGTGGGGAGGTGGATACCCCTAGAGAGGAGCCAAAGATGTAAACCACTGAGCTCTGGGAGCCCAGGGAGGCAGACAGGGCTCTGTGAAGGTCCTCTGTGGCCAGGTGGACGGTAAGGATAGGAAGGGGCCAGGGCTGACCCAGGAGTTACATTCGGTCTTGTGCATTAAGGACTCTGGGCGGGCGCCCCACGTGCTCAGCAAACAGAGCTGAGAAGGGCAGGAGGCCTGTCTGCGTGCGGAAGGGGCTAGAAGGAAGGCCGTCACAGCTAAGGGGAAAGCTGGTCGGATCCTCGCTGTGTTAGGCCCCCGTGGCATTTCATATTTCCCTCCCTGAATCCCCACCAAACCCCACTGACCGCGTGAGATCATGAAAGGCATGGAAAAAGGTTTGGATTTCATCCTGTGGCCAATGAGCAGCCTCTGAAGTGTTTCAAGGAGGAAATGGCTTTGGCACCATTCTCGAAGCCTCTGACTTTCAAGTCTGACCACAACGAGAATGGCCTGCAGAGCTAATTAAAAGAAAATCCGATGCCAGGCCCCACTCGCCAGAGAGAGCTGGAAGGGTCTGGATAGCACATCTGTCAGCCTGAGAAGTCAGAGTCTGAGCGCGGCCTTAGCAAAAATATTTTAATTACCTAATAGTGGTGTTTTGGTTTTCTTTCAGGGATGTCCAAGTGTCGGGTGAGTATCCTTTTTCTTCTTCTCTGCATAGCTTCATTTGGCAAATTCCAGTCCATTCTGCTCGTGTAAGTTCACAGCTGTGCTCCCTTCACTTCTCAGATGTCTGTCATCTGCATGAATCGGTGTGGGAACAGTCTTGAGTTTGTGTGTGAAATTTCTTCTCTTGAGGAAATGCTAATGTCTAGTCCCTCTCAAACGAATGAGAAAACTAGATGCTGTATTTCACTGTTGTCTCTGTGTGGCGTGTGAGGGCATAAAAATTTCTGAATTCTAGATCCACTTCTGGTTAGTCAGTGCCATGTTACTAAATACCCATCAACTACTTTTCATGCCGTTAGCTTTGTCTGTGACCGTGGCCCAGTGAGGAGCATGTTTCAATCTTACACCGTTTCCTTTTATCAGGGTTGCTTTGGCTATCCCTTGAGCATCTTCTTCATCGTGGTCAATGAGTTCTGTGAAAGATTTTCCTACTATGGAATGCGAGGTAACGATTTTCACCCTTCTCCCCTTGAGCGAAGAGCCTGAGTTACCACAGCTCCTAACTTTGTCTCCCTCCTACTTCCCTTGCCCTCTGCCAAAAGCCCTCCTGATTCTGTACTTCAGACGATTCATCGGATGGGATGATAATCTGTCCACGGCCATCTACCACACGTTTGTGGCTCTGTGCTACCTGACGCCGATTCTGGGCGCGTTGATCGCTGACTCCTGGCTGGGAAAGTTCAAGTGAGTGTTTCTAGCTTCCTTGTGAAGGAATAAGCCCAAAAGGAATGATAAGCTTTGTGGTTTAGAATGATGGATGGTGGGAACAAAGAATCAAGGCATATCAAACTCTTAGGAGAGCTGCTAGGCCATGTTTTGGCTCAGATCCTATCCCCAGAGTCTAGTACAGTGCCTGGCATTGAACAGTGAGAATGCAGGTAATGCTGGTGAGTTTTTCCCTTCCTCCAAACAATGATAACATCTTTGTCTCCCCTTGAAATAGTAGCAGGGATACTATCCATCATTAATCATGTGTGAGGCACGGAATTAAGGTCTAGAGAACATGGAGGTTCCCCGATGTATATGCTTGCTACTGGAAGGCTCACATGGCTCACTGGGCAGAGAGGACATGGGGCACTCACCCAGATCTGTAGGAACAGCTTCATGAGTGTACCCAATAGATAGTTACCAAGAAGTCCCTAGGACTTAATGAGCGAGGCAGTGGAGGCTCTTCTGGGCCAAATTCACGGAGAATTCAATACAGTACAAAAATAACCCATGGCCCACTCCAGGCCAAATATTGTTACCAGGCACAAGGTAAGTCTCTCTTACTGTTTAATCGTAGATGTTCTCATTTCAGTAGTCAGGTAGAAGAAAACATTGTGTTTTTCAAGTAGTTCAAAGATGAAACAGACCTTTTCCCCTTCCCCTGGCCCTAACCAATGTTGCTGGACTCTCACCGGCTGAGCGACAGATCGTCCAGCAGCCTGCCTTTCCGAGAGTTACCAGCCTGACTCAGGTTTGAGCAACGAGCATACGCATGACTGGGCTCTTGTGTTTGGAAGCAGGAGGACTTTCTGTGGGAGAAGAGGAAGTGGACGGGTCTTGCACCACTAACTTGGATTCTCTTAATCCATTTCAACACAGGACGATTGTGTCGCTCTCCATTGTCTACACCATTGGACAGGCGGTCACCGCAGTGAGCTCAATTAATGACCTCACAGACTTCAACCATGATGGAATCCCCGACAACCTTTCTGTGCATGTGTGAGTTGACATTATTTGTTGCCCTACCCCACCCGGCCACTGGTGGCTTCCTTCGTGCTCGAGTGTTTGGTCTTTTTCCTTGAACTTCACCATAAGAGTAAGGAGGTCTTTCCTCCCTCATGAGCAGAGAAAAAGCTGTTTAGTTGACTAAGAGTTGGGTCTTCAAATGTCACTATCCTCAAAGTTGTCCAGGGTCACGGCTCGCTTGATGGCTTGCTGTCTCGGGTCCATCTCAACGTGAGACATGGTCAGCATGCGGAATACTTGGGTTAATCTTGATCTTCCCTAGAGGGACATATCTCCCACGAACCTGGATCCCTAATTGTGCCAGGTTTCAAGACTCTGTACCTTTGGTTGTCTTCTCGTACCAAACTTCTGCTTATTTTTCAGCAATTTGTTTTGTAAGTATTTGGTCCAGCCCTGTTGTTCTGAGTTCTTGATAGAAAGGGCTATTGACAAATGCTCCTCTGGGAGATTAATTTCCCATCACTGTAGTCTGGCCCAGTAGACAACTTATAAGGATTTATTTTGCTTCCGGTTCTTGTGCCTCAGTTCCTTGATCCATGACTAAACCATCTTATGGGTTGAGAAAGTAGTCACTGAAATTCAAATTAGTCTCTGCAATTCCTACACTTCTGGTTTGTTGTTAGTCAATCAGATTACTGTTTAGACCGGGTCCCTCGTGACAACACCCGTGGCGCCCACAGGGCACTGTGTTGGTGGAAGGGAATGGCTCCATGCCCACGTGGGCAGCTCAGACTTCCAACATCTAATGCCCAGTTACCCACAGAGGAGCCGCAAGTTCTGGGCAGCCCATCTTCCTCGTGCCTCCACTTTCTCTTCTATAATATCAATTAAGAACAGGGACTTTGGAGCCAGGCTAAGTGGGTTCAAATGCTGACTGTGCCTTTTAATAGCTGTGTTACCTTGAGCAAATTTCTTAACCTCTGTGCTCAGGTCTTCTCGTTTTTACTGCTGCCTACCTCGTGTGGGACACTTGTCGTCATGGTGAGCGCCTACACGTGGCCTGGCAAGTGAGAAGTGTTCAAGAAAGCTTAGCTACTGGGTGTATTTCATGGAGTTAGAATTATGGCATGTCTACAACTCTCACAAGAGCGCAGGGAGTATCATATCCAATTGGTTGGTTTTGGTTGTCATTTAAAATGCTTGAAGTGAAGGAAACAAAAAAGAAGAAAAACACGAAATAAAAAAGAATGCTTGGAGTGACAGCACGGAGCACAAATTCTATTAAAAGGCAAAGGAAAGAAATTCTTCAATTAATTCAAGTAGACAAGCATGGTATTTTCAAGGTTCCTTTCTATGTGAAGTATCTTTCTTGACTTTCTCTGTTCCATGAAATATTTCTTAGCATTTTAAAGCCATATTTGCAAACAGGAAGGTATGGAATAAATACTTATAAAACCTGTAATTTGTAGCACGTACTATAAATCCAACAAAAAATGATAAAATGAGGGATAGTAAATTCTTTTTTTTTAACAAGTCTTTTTTTTTTTAAGATTTTATTTATTTGAGAGACAGAGATCACAAATAAGCAGAGAGGCAGGCAGGGAGAGAGAGAGAGAGAAAGAAACAGGCTCCCCACTGAGCAGAGAGCCCGATGTGGAGCTCAATCCCAGGACCCTGGGATCATGACCTGAGCAGAAGACAGAGGCTTTAACCACTGAGCCACCCAGGCGTGATTTTTTTTCTTTTTCAATACAGGAGGTAAGATACTTACAGATAGCTTAGAAAATGCAAATTAAAGTAACTAACACTTGGGGTGCCTGAGTGGTTCAGTTGGTTAGGTGTCTGGCTTCGACTCAGGTCATGATCCTGGGTCCTGGGATCGAGCCCCGAATTGGGCTTCCTGCTCAGCAGTGAGTCTGCTTCTCACTCTCCTTCTGCTACTCCGCCTGCTTGACTCTGTCTCTCAAATAAGTAAATAAAATCTTTTTAAAAAAGTAACTAACCCTTAATCTCTTCTGTTACTATAAATAATCCCTTTTATTACTGTAAAAATTATAGTCATAAATCTTATGCTCTACTTCCTTCCTGTCTTCTGTACTCTGTAAACAAATTAAACTCATCTATATTACCTGATATTCTGCTTTGTAATTAAGTCGTGTTTCCCAATGTCTTCTTTTTTTTTTTTCTTCCCCAATGTCTTCTAATGACTATTATGAGTCTATTATGATTGTACCAGAGACAGTGCTTAAATATTTTACTTAGCCGTTCTTTTAGTGAGAATGATAAGGCTACAGAAGAATCCCATACATAAAGACTTGCTCAGTATTCAAGCTATTGCTCTGCATTTCCTAAATAGTAGGTAATGGTACTAACATGAAGACCCATGAATTCAACTTTCATTCACCTTCAAGACTGCAATCCTGTGAATCATCTTCTCACACAGATTGAGCCCCTTTTCTGTTTAACTACTGTGAGACTGTGATTTATCATAAAAATATATATTTGGTCTTCCCTGCTTGGGGCACAGACCTCCTAAGACCCTTGGCGGGGCGCCTGGGTGGCTCAGTGGGATAAGTCTTTTCCTTTGGCTCAGGTCATAATCTCAGGGTCTGGAATCGAGTCCCGCATCGGGCTCTCTGCTCAGCAGGGAACCTTCCTCCCCCTCTCTCTCTGCCTGCCTCTCTGCCTACTTGTGATCTCTCTCTCTCTTTGTGTCAAATAAATAAATAAAATCTTTAAAAATAAACAAATAAATAAATCCCTTGGGATTCACTAAGTGAGGAGAGGGACAAAGTGTCTCTTGTTATATTAATGAGGTAACTTTTGGTCCCCACCTAAGGATGGGGGCTGGCTGCCCAAAGAACCAATCACATGAGGGGTGCCTGGGTGGCTCAGTCGGTTAAGAGGCTGGCTCTTTTTTTTTTTTTTTTAAGATTTTATTTATTTATTTGACAGAGAGATAGAGAGAGAGCATAAGCAGGCAGGGTGGCAGGCAGAGGGAGAGGGAGAAGCAGGCTCCCTCCTGAGCAGAGATCTTGATGCAGGCTCGATCCCAGGACCCCGAGATCATGACCTGAGCCAAGGGCAGCTGCTTAACCAGCTGAGCCACCCAGGCACCCCAAGAGGCTGGCTCTTGGTTTCCATTCAGGTCATGATCTCAGGGTCCTGGGATTGAACCTTGCGTTGGCTCTGGGCTCAGTGTGGAGTCTGCTAGTCTGAGTGAGATATTATCTCTCTCTCTCTATCCCTCCTCGCTCTCTCTCTCAAATAAATAATGTTTTTTCTTTTTAAAGAACCAATTATGTACCTACCACCAGGTTCACCCAACTGGTGGTGGGTATTATGGAAGGCACGTATTGCATGGAGCGCTGGGTGTGGTGTATAAACAATGAATTTTGGAACACTTAAAAAAATAATAAAATAAAATAAAAGCATTACATTCTAGAAAAAATAAAGAACCAATTATATGATTAGAGGATTGGAGCTTTCATCCACGCGTACACCACTCCCCAGCCTCCATGGAGGAGAAGAGGGGCTGGACATTGAATTAATATCCAGTGGCCAGTGATTTAATCAATCATGTCTATGTAATGAAGCCTCCATAAAAACCATAGGACTAGGTAGGGAGAGATTTCAGATTGGTGAGCAAGTTCAGGTACAGGGCAGGAGCGCCCTGGAGGGGGCATGGCAGCCCTGTCCCCCTTCCCACCTACCCTGCCCTGTGCATCTCTTCCAGTTGGGTGTTCCCAAGTTCTATCCTTTCCTAATAAACCAGTGATCTAGGAAGTAAAGTATTTCCTGAGCTCTGTGAGCAGCTCCAACAAATTCCTTGAACCCTAGGAGGAGGTCGTGTGAATCACCGATTTGTAGCCAGTAGGTGAGAAGTACAAGTGACAACCTGGACTTGTGAGTGGCATCTGAAGTTCTAGGACAGGGTCTTTGGAACCTCCAAGCTTTATCCATCAGTCAGAAATCAGAATTCAATGGAGTTGAATTGTAAGACCACCTAGGTTTGCACCTGGTACCTGATGGGGCTTATTGGGGGGAGGGCAGTCTTTTTTTTTTTTTTTTAAGATTTTATTTATTTATTTGACAGACAGAGATAACAAGTAGGCAGAGAAGCAGGCAGAGAGAGAGAGGAGGATGCAGGCTCCCTGCCGAGCAGAAAGCTCGACATGGGGCCTGATCCCAGGACCTGGGATCATGACCTGAACCGAAGGCAGAGGCCCCAACCCACTGAGCCACCCAGGTGCCCGATGTGTGTGGGGGGATAGTCTTACAGGACCGATCCCTTTACCTTCGGAGGCTACCCACTATCTGTGTAGACAGTGTCAGAATAGAGTTGAATTGTAGGACTGGTGTCTGAGAAGTGCTTGCTGGTGGTGTGGGGAACTCCCTCCCTACATTGGAAATCAGGGCCAAGAACCCAAAAACCACTGTGCTTGGTCTTCTGAGGGACATTAAAGGAGAGAGAGGCTCTTGCTTTTAAGAATCTCATATTTCTGGGGCACCTGGGTGGCTCAGTCAGTTAAGCATCTGACTCTGGATCTCAGCTCAGGGTCTTGCTCTCAGGGTTGTGAGTTTGAGACCCACACTGGGTTCCACACTGGGTATGGAGCCTACCATTAAAAGAAAAAAAAAAAAAGAGTCTTACATTTCTGCAATAACCCCTCTCCTTCCCCTAGGGCACTGTCCATGATTGGCCTGGCCCTGATAGCTCTGGGAACGGGAGGAATAAAGCCCTGTGTTTCTGCATTTGGTGGAGATCAGTTTGAAGAGGGCCAGGTAAGATCACATGCCTTCACAGAAACTACATAAATGAGTTACAAACGTCTAGGAGTCACATTCTCCTGACACAAAGTCTGTTCTCCATTTGATTCTTTTCAAGGACATTTGAAAGTAGGATACTGACCAAAACTAAGTTAGAAGTGAAGACAGATCATCAATTACATTTTATCCATTGATACATAACCAGAGTCATATTGTAACTTTTTCCCTTCTTATTACAGGAAAAACAAAGAAACAGATTCTTTTCCATCTTTTATTTGGCCATTAATGCTGGAAGCTTGCTTTCTACTATCATCACTCCCATCCTCAGAGGTAAAAAAAATATATATATCTGAAGAGGACTTCTGTTTTTCTCTTTTTAATTATGGAGAGAAAGTCAAGCTTAAGTCCTTGTTCCATGTGTTCGTTTTGTCCCTCTTCTCCCGTTACACTTCCGCTGTGGGCATCACGCTGTTCACTTTGGAAATTCAGAAGATGAGCTTCTTGTCTTTTCTGATCTTTATTGACCCCCTGATCCCAAGGACCAGTGAAGAACCTAAAACATCCCAAGGATAGCAATCAATTTTTCTAAATGGTTGTTAATGCAAAGTCTTTGTTCACGGTCAAGGATGAGACAAGAGGTGCAGTTTGGAAACCTCACCTGGATGGGTCATAGGTGACATTTTTGCTTTTCAAGCTTTGCTCCCGGTGACGTTCAGTGAGCTAGGAAGAATTTAATGGGCAAAATTTTATTCTTTGTGTTCCTCTCATCTCAGCTATTTCTAAAAGAACTGCCCAGGAAAGAGAATGAGACAGCAGCTATCAACAACTTGCACATTTTTGTGCTGGCTGACGCACCACCGAGAGTTTGTGAATTTCCCACATGGAAGGAGGGAGTATCAGGGACAGACTGGACCCGGACAACCCCCCGGTAGACACCATGCAAAACAGATTACACGATGAAAGAAAACATTTTATGGGGATTTGTGTATTTCTGCATGGAGTAGTAATTTGAAGATAACACTTAAACCCCATTCTAGCTTGTTGTGTATAAACATTTACTAGCTTGTATTCTTGCATTATGTTCCCTCCCCTCCCCTCTCCTGCCTCTCCTTTCCACTAGAATACATACTATGCATGTCTGAATTGCAGAATGTGTGGAAGGATCATTGAAAAGGTAAAGTCGTGGCTCTCATACAAATATGAAAGCAGGTGCTAAGATTTTATATGGCTTATTAATTAAGGAGGAAACTGGAATACTGCCACAGTCAGCCCAAATAAGCATTTGCCTGACGGAGACCGATACTCTTAACCCTTTTGCATTGCCACGAGCTGGGATCATTTGTACAGCTATGAACGAGAAACATTTGCGTGACTCTCGAGTTTCTACGAGTTAACTTCTTTCTCTCCAGAACTGTGAAGCAGCTAGTCAAAGACAGAGTCAAACCCCTTTTGGATCAGATTACTCCTAAAGGCTCCGTTCCATGGAAGAAGGAATTCCCAATAATCTCTGTTGCTCCTTCCAAAGTCTGTATTTTCCTCTACCAGCCCTAGGATCTCAGAGCTAAAATAAATCTGCAGTCAGGGGTTAGCAAACTATGGCCAAGGGCCCAGATCCGGAAATCTGGACTAGACCATCCCTTTGTCTATTGTCTATGGCTGCTTTCATCCTATAAAGTCAGGGTTGGGTAGTTGAAACAAAGACTAAATCATCCACAAAGTCTAAAATATTTACTACCTGGCTTGTCACAGAAAAGTTTATTGACCCCCACCCTGGGCCATCTAATTGCTTTCCAATTAGCATGAATTCAGGAACACACAATCTTGATTTCCCAGGGTACTTTTGGTTTTTATTTACCGAGTCCCCTATCGTAAGTTACTGTATCCTGGTCACTTCTATCTCCCCAACTAAGCAAATCCACTTAAGGGTTCCCACTGATTTTGGCTTGGCCAATACCAGCATCCATTTCGGGTCTAAGATGAGAAGCTGTGTTCAGCTCCTACTCTTTTTACTCCAAAGCTGTTTGGCTCAGTGGGCAATGAAATCAATGAGGCAGATGGATGTGTCTAGAACATTAAGTGAAAACAATATGTAATAACCAGGTAGGGATTTTTAAAAAGGTAATCATATGAGCATTGCCAGTGCTATGATGGATTTTAATCTTGTAATTTCTCCTCAGTTCAACAGTGTGGAATTCACAGTAAACAAGCATGTTACCCACTGGCCTTTGGGGTTCCTGCGGCTCTCATGGCCGTGTCTCTGAGTAAGTAGAAATTAGTTGAATCAATACAATCCTATGATCAGGTCAGACCCTCCCGTTAATTATTGCAACCAATTTGTGGAAGGTCATGGGACAAATCGTACTAAGAATTCCTGTGCTCTGAGAATCAAAGTAGAGCTAGCGTATTGTTTCAGAGGGAACAGGGTGAGAAAAGGGTCTACAGGAACTGGGATCACTTGAGCTGGGCACTGGAAGGTTTGACACTATTTAGGCAGACTTAAGGTAGAAGTGATGGACTCCGCTAGACTCGACGACCTGGTGGCCGAAAGCATTTGTTTTCATCCACGTGTGCTCATCTCCAGCTTGCCCGAGAGCAGGCAGCCTGGTCCAATTCCTGCTTCAACACTTCCAGCGAGTGTCTAGATTTCCATAAAGTATCGTCTCAACGTGTTTCCACCAGAGGGGACGCCTGGGTGGCTCAGTCGGTTGGGTTGTACTTTTCTCTGATATTTTTTAGTTTTTAAGAGCGCTGAGTGTCCCACTTTAACCCTGTTTGCCCAGCTCATAGCCATCTCCCTTTAGCCGTGCACCTGTGCCAGAGCTCAATATTTCTCCCTTTCCTGTGCCTGTTTTCTTCCATAATTCCAAACAGTGCCCCCACTCCCCTAAAAGGCTCATACACACCTTCTCCTCTCTGATGCATAAGGAGACGGAGAGGATTTCAGAAGCTACTGTTCTAGGCCAAACACAGTATTCAGTTGGCATTACGTAAATTTTCATTTAATCCGTCTGAGTCATTCTAGTATCAAAGAGTCTGTTTTAGTAGTAATAAGCTTCAGTGTCTGTGTATGAGAACACAAATACAACATCACTCGGAAACTCCAGCGAATGTTAGGACCCAAAGCACTTTCTAATCAGGGAGATAGGTAGGCAAGCCCGTTCTGTGAGTAATCTCAGTATATCCAAAACAAGGTTATAACTCAAATAAAAGCACATCTTCTAGGTCCCAGGGAGTTCTGTCCAATGCCTTGTTAACAGGTCTTCTTTTCCTCCCCAGTTGTGTTTGTCATTGGCAGTGGAATGTACAAGAAGTTTCAACCCCAGGGTAATGTCATGGCTAAGGTTGTCAAGTGCATTGGTGTAAGTATTTTGGTAGCTCTCTCTCTCGAAGACATTTAGTCACCCCAGAACCTTCTACTGCCTTTAAAGTAAAATGCAATGGAGCGCTGACTGTTCTTTAAATGTTTTATTATTGTTCTTAGTTGTTGCGATAAGCTGAAGTTTCTTATAAAACTCACCAAACGGAAACGAACACAAATGGAACTCAAACAGGGAGGGATAGAAAGGGATTTTGAACTGTTCAGTTAGATGGGTGGTCAAAGAAGACAAAGCAGAGGGACTCTCTGCGATCAAACCGGCAGTCCCTGGCTGCTGTCGATCAGGAAGGCGTGAAGCCGAAGGTGGGAGTCGTGGCTTCATGCTGTGTGTCATGGATCTGAAGTATGTAAAGTGTCAGCCATGCTACTCTCAGGAATTAAGGCAAAGAAAATAAGTTTTTTAAATGAACACACTAAATGGGGGCACCTGGGGGGCTCAGTTCTTTAAGCATCTGCCTTTGGCTCAGGTTGTGAACCCAGGGTTCTGGGATCGAGTCCTACGTTGGGCTCCCTGCTCAGTTGGGGAGTCTGCTTTTCCCTCTCCCCTGCTTGTGCTCTCTCTCTCTGACAAATAAATCAATAAAATCTTTAAAAAATGAACACAAAATGAACATATTCACATGTAAAGATTACCACTCTAATATTTATAACAGCAAAAATTCATAACACCAAATTGCTGGTAACAGAAGAACAGTGCTAAACTCATAGTGCATCTGTCCATCTTACGTAGCCATCAGAAGCCTTGTTTTCAGACTGTTTGGTGACAGGAACAGGCAGGATATGGTTTCTTCTGTGTGCATCTATGTGGTATATGTCCATACAGGCATACTTAAAGGCAGAAAATAAATGTTGAGTGTAGGGAATCTTTCTAAAAAGGAATCAAATAACTTTCCTCCCTATATAGTCTCCATTTTTTAAAAAAGATTTTATTTGTTTGACAGAAAGAGACACAGTGAGAGAGGGAACACAAGCAGGGGGAATGGGAGAGGGGGAAGCAGGCTTCCCGCTGAGCAGAGAGCCCGATGCAGGGCTCGATCCCAGGACCCTGGGAATCATAACCTGAGCCGAAGGCCAATACTTAACGACTGAGCCACCCAGGCGCAGCTATAGTCTCCATTTTTAAAATATACAGACCATTGTGGAATCAGGGGAAATGTATCACTTATCTATTAAAAACACACACACACACACACATGTGTGGACAATCTTGGGTGAAAAGACAGCCTTAAAATAATTTTAGCCCTTTATTTGCCCTTTACTTGGCTTTATTGCATTAAATTATGCATGTGTACGTTACGTTGTGAAATCAATGTATCCTATCAAGGTCGGCAAACCTCCCTCCTCTGGCCGCTATTCCTCCTGTGCTTTCCCCTCACATGAGATCAATTCCCACTACAGATGTTTTTTCCTAAGCTAAAAGCAGATCTTACCAATTCTCTCTCCAAGTCCTTCCTTAACAAGGACTTGACAACTTAAACAATGAAAGAACAACGTGAAGCTATTTAGAGTCACAAGAACCGGTGTTCTCAGATCAGCCTGTCGCTTTGAGTCCCTGCCCAGCGGTCACACGTGTGTCCCCAGCCACCTGGGGCATCGCTTTCTCTTGCTGCCTGTATGGTGGACCTGCGTCCTCAGACTGGTAGCCACCAGCCACGTGTGGCTGTCCCACGTTTGAAATGTGGCAAGTGCAACCAGAAACTGAGTTTTAAGTTGCATTTCATTCAAATTAATCTAAATTATGTAACTTCATATAAATTTATTTCTGGATAGTGGGTTCTCAGTCTTAAATTTTAAAACCAATGTTCCACTCAGTGAGTGGAATTAAGTATCTTTGGAACAGCTTAGGTATATAAATTGACATTTCAAGACAGAAATTTTATGAAAAGTAAACCCAAATCTAACATTTCTGATAAAAATTGAGCATCCACATTGAGATGTTCCAAAAGTGTAAGATATACCTTGGATTTTGAAGACTTGAAATGAAAAAAAAAATGTAGAAATTCTCATTAATTTCAATATTTGGTAGGATTAATAATTGTTTCCATAATTATTTTATGATTGATTTACCTTACTGTTAATTTATTACCTATTAAGATCATATTTGGGGTTTATTGGGTTAAATAACCGAACATATTTAAAATTAATTTCACCTGTTTCCCTGTTACTTTTTTACACTTATAGATATTTTTATTTTAATTATTTTAAGTCTGGTACAGTTTTTTTTTTAAGATTTTATTTATTTGAGAGAGTGAGAATGAGAGATTTTATTTATTTATTTACTTACTTACTTATTTGAGAGTGATCTTAGGACCCTGAGATCATGACCTGAGCCAAAGGCAGATGCTTAACAGACTGAGCCACCAAGGTGTCCCTAATTCTCGTGTGGTTGAGGCACTGTAGTATATCAGTTTCAGGTGTATCTGTGTATCTTTTTCATACGGCTACCGGAAAACTAAAATCACAAATGGCACACGTGATATTTCCACTGAACGCTCCTCTCCAGAGAGCGTGGAGAGTAAAGTGGCAACAGTGTGACTTTGTTTACCTCACTCAGAGTCTCATAGTTAGGAAGAGATTAGAAATAAATGCAGGTTATGCCTTTTTGTGTCATCGTTACACTAACGTATACAATTTTATATCCGTCTTTTCTCGGGAACACAGTTTTCCCTGAATACGTTTTCCTGGTAAAGAAGTTGGTTCTGTTTTGAAATTTGATTTCTCTTCCTTCCTTCAGTTTGCCCTCAAAAACAGGTTTAGGCACCGGAGTAAGGAGTTTCCCAAGAGGGAGCACTGGCTGGACTGGGCTCGGGAGAAATACGATGTAAGTGGTCAGTCCTGCCGTGGTGGCCCCGGGTCCCCCTCCAGGAGGCCAGCAGCCTGGGCGCGATTCCTGTGACTCAGGCCACATGCACAGAATTATCAGCTGCAGCTGTAGCCTTGTAAACTCGATTAGGGTTTTACATAAGACTACGCAAGAGTGTTTTTAAATTTGGAGCAAGCTTGATAAACAACAGGTAGAATTTCTCTGGAAACCATGTTATCTTTTCATAGTTTTTTCATTTGGCGTAATCTGTCATTAATTATATGTGACTGTGATCACCCAACTAGTTTGAAAACAGAAGAGTCGGTGGAGGGTGGGGTTTTCATTTCTTGGAAGTACATTTAACTTCTAGTAAAAGGCCTTCTAAGCATTTTTAAATAGCTGAAGAGTTTGGGGTTTTCTCAAAAAAAAAAAAAAATCTGGGGTAGATTTCCTTGGAACAATTAATCACCGCCCAGCTTGGCTCTGGTTGCAAGTAGGTCCAACCTAAGACAACGTGGCTGATCACCGTGGGCGACACAGGTCGTGGCTGATTTGTCTTTTCCCCACTTCATCAACAGGAGCGGCTCATCTCTCAAATTAAGATGGTCACCAAGGTGATGTTCCTGTACATTCCGCTCCCAATGTTCTGGGCCCTGTTCGACCAACAGGTAGTGTGACGTGGTGTTTCTGTACAAATGTCTGTATTTAGCCCAGGTTCTGTGCGTGCTACCACGGACGGGGCAGTAGCTAGTGTTTAGCTCCTAGAGACGTTCTCTTCTGGTTTCTTTTTTTTGTGAATTTCATTTTTTAAATTTTATACTTAATAAATAATGTATTATGTTTTTTAAAATTTTTAAAAATTTTTTTAAAATTTATTTTCAGCGTAACAGTATTCATTATTTTTGCACCACACCCAGTGCTCCATGCAATCCGTGCCCTCTCTAATACCTACCACCTGGTTCCCCCAACCTCCCAAACCCGCCGCTTCAAACCCCTCAGATTGTTTTTCAGAGTCCACAGTCTCTCATGGTTCACCTCCCCTTCCAATTTCCCCCAACTCCCTTCTCCTCTCTAACTCCCCTTGTCCTCCATGCTATTTGTTATGCTCCACAAATAAGTGAAACCATATGACAATTGACTCTCTCTGCTTGACTTATTTCACTCAGCATAATCTCTTCCAGTCCTGTCCATGTTGATACAAAACTTGGGTATTCGTCCTTTCTGATGGAGGCATAATACTCCATAGTGTATATATGCACCACATCTTCCTTATCCATTCATCTGTTGAAGGGCATCTTGGTTCTTTCCACAGTTTGGCAACCGTGGCCATGGCTGCTATTAACATTGGGGTACAGATGACCCTTCTTTTCACGACATCTGTATCTTTGGGGTAAATGCCCAGTAGTGCAACTGCAGGGTCATAGGGAAGCTCTATTTTTAATTTCTTGAGGAATCTCCACACTGTTCTCCAAAGAAGCTGCACCAACTTGCATTCCCACCAACAGTGTAAGAGGGTTCCCCTTTCTCCACATCCCCTCCAACACATGTTTCCTGTCTTGCTAATTTTGGCCATTCTATCTGGTTTCTTTTTTATACTTTATTTATTTTTAGATCACACTGAGTTTCCTTTTTTTTTTTTTTTTTTAGATTTTATTTATTTATTTGACAGAGAGATAGAGAGCACAAGTAGGCAGAGTGGCAGACAGAGGGAGAAGGAGAAGCAGGCTCTCTGCCGAACAGGGAGCCCGATGTGGGACTCGATCCCAGGATCCTGGGATCATGACCCGAGCTGAAGGCAGCCACTTAACTGACTGAGCCACCCAGGCGCCCCTCCTTTTTTTTTTTTTTTTTTTTTAAGATTTATTTGAGAGAGATAGAGTGTGTATGTGCGTGTGCGCACGTGTGCCCGTGCAAGTTAGGGAAGGGTTAGAGGTCAAGAGAGAGCTCCAAGCAGACTCCCTGCTGGGCATGGGGCCCGACCTGGGGCTCAGTCCCTCAACCCATGAGATCGTGCCCTGAGCCAAAATCATGAGTCAGATGCTTAACCAGCTGAGCCCCACCAAGCACCCCACACTGAATTTCTTTAAAACAAAACAAAACAAAAAATTCTAGATGGTTCTATCCACATTTCTGTTGCAAAACAATGGAGAAAATTAGGTGTGTACAGGAGACCTAGGAAAGATTTGATCAAGGTATGTATGACTCTTACCCATTAAACTAAGAATAAAGAATTAGTTTTTCTGACCCAATGTGCTCAGAGGATGTACAATATTGCCTTTTATGGGATCCATAGAATATTTAAGCTGAGAGGGGCTTGGTACCTCTCACGCTAAAACGGAACAGGTAAGCTAGCAGTGCTTTCCAGAATTGGAGATGACTGCCCAAGCCATTCTGACCAGAGCAAGGAACTGGAACCCAGCTCACCACCTTGTCGCCCTGCTCTTGCTCCAGCAGATGTAGAAATTTCTCAGATTTGGGTTAAACAGCTCAATGCACGGTACTCAGTAACCAAAGTTATAAGATATTGTTTCTTCTAGAAACTGGAGCTTCAAAAAAACTTATAAGGTTTTATTGTGCAGGAAGGATTTTTTTAAAGATTATTTATTTATGAGAGAGAGAAAGAATGTGCATGAGCAGGGAGAGGGGCGGGGGGGAGGGGGAAGCAGGCTTCCCACTGAGCAGGGGGCCAGACACAGGGCTCCATCTCCGGCCCTGAGCCGAAGGCAGTCGTTTAATCAACTGAGCCACCCAGGTGCCCCCAGGAAGGATTATTATAAGGGCAAAACATCTCTTGGAAAAAATTTGAGCAAATACACCTATCTCCTTATTTGCAAGTATGGGATTTAGACCAGCATCTTACGCACAGGGAGGCAAATTTGCATGTCGGGTAGAAACCAGCTCTTGGAATCAGACCTGCACTAGAAATAGACTCATTGCCTTTTAGTGGTGTGCCGAGGGGGAGTCCATAACCCTCCTGGAAGGTTAATCACCTGTGACTAGGCTGTGGTGATCAAATGAGAGACTGTGGATAAAGCGATCCAGGGCTGGCATCTGTTAAGAACTCAAGTATGGGGTGCCTGGGTGGCTCAGTGGGTAGAGCATGCAATTCTTAATCTCAGTGTCCCGAATTCAAGCCCCACGTTGGGTATAGAGATTACTTTAAAAAAAAAAAAAAAAGAAGAATTCAAGCAGTGGCCTATTTCCTGACTTTCCACGGTGCATTCTAAATGGAGTTGACAGATTATGCTGAAACCCATATATGTTCAGTCCTCCGTGGAAATAATCATGTGTATGTGAACAGACCTGAGTCTCCTTTATACAAAATAGGTTGAAATCCATTGCCCTCTGGACGGATTTCCACTGAGGACAGCCTAGACGGTCAGAAATGGCCCTTAGGCAATAATGATGTTCTTTTTTTTTTTTTAAGATTTTATTTATTTATTTGATAGACAGATTAGAAGTAGGCAGAGAAGTAGGCAGAGAGGCAGGCAGAGAGAGAGAGGGGAAAGCAGGCTCCCCGCTGAGCAGAGAGCCCAATGCGGGGCTCGATCCCAGGACCCTGAGACCATGACCTGAGCTGAAGGCAGAGGCTTAACCCACTGAGCCACCCAGGTGCCCCAATAATGATGTTCTTGAAGCTGTGATGCCACTGAATGGAGGCCTCCTCCACCTTGCGGGTGATGTCATGTTTTCCAACAGGTCTCAGATGGACATCTTTGTGTTTCCTAAGGATAGCTGCATCTCAGAGTAGTGCTTTGTAGGTTCTTCATTGGGCGGCGGGGGACAACTAGATGTCATGTTACTTTCTGCAGCAGAAACACCATGGGTTTGGTTTTACCCAGTGTTCCGGTGCAGCTGGAAGATAAACTTGATGTTGGAAAAACATTTAAATCCCATAACACTCCAGACTTCGTTCTGGATCTGGAAAAGTCTCAACCTTGGCTTGTAAAATGTTTAAACCCCCACCCCCAAATGATGCATTGAACGTATTCGTTTTTTAGGGCTCCAGGTGGACACTGCAAGCAACAGCCATGAATGGGAAAATTGTAAGTCCGGGGTATCAAGCTTCTCTACCTCCCCTGGTCACGGCTCCTTTGCTCCAATCCCTTCGCCCCCTTTCCCCTTCCCTGTCATGATGTTCCTCATCCCTCCCAGCTGATCCTCTCTGGGAACCTCTCAGTAAGACTTGTCCCCCCTCTTTTTAGGGAGCGATTGAAATTCAGCCGGATCAGATGCAGGTAGGAAGAAAATACTTAAGTTGCCTTCTGAGTTCAAAGTCACCTTTGAGACCACGGCTGACGGTTCATTTCCGCCCCCCCCGCAGACCGTGAACGCCATCTTGATCGTCATCATGGTCCCCATCATGGATGCCGTGGTCTATCCTCTGATTGCAAAATGTGGCCTCAATTTCACGTAGGTGACTGGCAGGTTGGGGGTGGGGTGAGGAAAGATTATGCCCCCTCCCACCACACCTCCTAGATGATGGGGTTTTTAAAGAATTATATTTGAATTAGAGGCTGGTGCGCTGATGTTTCTGGAAATTTGCCCTTAAACTGAAAGTTCTATTAATGGCAGCCGGAAAATCCTCTAATTAAAGTGTTTCGTGTATGTAGACAAGGGACATGTTAGCGATCATCCCAAGTATCCCCTGTTTCTAGAAATTAAATGTAAAAATGCAAATTAGAGGCTATATTACCTTTACCCCTCTTCGTCTTGATCATAAATAAGAGAGCATGAGACAATTTCCTTTGCTGTTTCCTAGGGAAGCTAGTTTTGTTTGGGTGGGTGGTGGGAAAGGAGTGTGATCGTTCGCTCGTGGGTATGAGGCTGGCGGAGAGTCATTCTTCCCCGTGTCTCCCAGCTCCTTGAAGAAGATGACAGTTGGAATGTTCCTGGCTTCCATGGCTTTTGTAGTGGCGGCAATCGTGCAGGTGGAAATTGATGTAAGTTGCCCTGATTCCCCAGGGGCCTTTCCTGCAGGTCGGGTGGGGCATTCAGAAGGCGTCTTTCTCCGTGACCGCAGGGAGGCCAGGGGCTAAGGCAGGGAGGTCCTGGAGCTAGGGACTATGTGGAGACACCACAGGGGCAAAACGGTCCCTCCAGGCAGTGAGCACCGTGGGTGCTCTGCACTGCGACAGGGCAGCTGGGAGGAGGGTCGGATGGGTGTGCCTTGGCAGGGGCAGGGAGATGACAGTTACATGGTGAGTTTCTGTGGACACGGTTTTTGTCATGGGAGTTGGAGTTTGTAGAACTTCTTTCACACTCTGAACGCCTAGGAAGTCTGGGGAGAGGGTCATCTCTGCCAAACAGGCAGCCTTTTGAAATGTTTCAGCTGTCTCCGGGAAGATGCCTTTTGTATTCTGGTGTTTCTAGTGATGTTAGTTCACACGCCAGTCTTCAGTCGGCCAGATCCACGGTGGCACTAAACCAGATTCCTGGTGTCCTCCGTGTGAGAGCAGGCTAGAAGCGAGTGTTGTGTCGTGTGTGAGACAGGAGGTAAACACCCTCCTCCTGCTTCTCCGCTTCTCCATTCTCTGTCTCCTACCCTCAGTCTCCGTGTGTCTCTCTCTGTTTCTCTCTTCTTCCTTCCCTCCTTCTCTCTAATTTTTCTTGTTAAATTTTTAGGTGTGATAACATGTAGGGAACAAAAATTTACCATCTGACCCACGTCTCAGTGTACATTCAGTAGTGTTAAATGCGTTCACGTTATTGTGTGACTCGTCCCCAGCAAACTTTTCATCTTGCAAAACAAAAACTCTGGGCCCATGGAAAAACAACGCCCCACTTCCCCTCCCCGCCCCCCACCAGCCCGGCACTCCCCATTCTACCTTCTGTCTGCACGAGTTTGCTGCTGGTACTTCCTGTAAGTGGATTCGGAGAGCGCCCGCCCCTTGGGATTGGCTGATTTCACAGAGTCGGATTTCCTCGAGGTTCATCCATGTCATAGCGGGTGTCAGAATCTCCTTTTTGTAACAGTGGAATCCTAGTCTACTGTTGGACAGCGTTTTGTTGGTCTGTCTGTCAGTGGGCATTTGAGTTGTCTTCACGTGTTGGCTTCCGCGTGGGGCTCCTGCTCATGTGGGTTTACTCGTTTGCTCCTGAACTGGGCTAGCTTTGTGCAAAATGCATCGTGAAACTAGGATAGACGTTAGCACAGAATAGAATAGGTTGCTTTAGGGACCCTGGGATTGGAGAGAGAGCGCTGTGGGGAAAAGGCAGGAGCCCTGAACAAATGTATGGAGGCAAGAGGCATAGAGCACTTGTGAAAGGAGGTTTAGGGCACGGTCAGGCTGTGGCCGTGGCCGTGGCTCCCAGAGTTAGAGGGGACGACGCTGGCCTCCCAGGAGAGCAGATCTCCGGTGCTACAGCAAGAAACACACTCATTTGGGTTGTGTTTGCTCTGACCCTCAGATAGGAGGCTTCCTTTCCTGGCATCCTTCAGCCTGGAGGTGTTAGGACCAAGGGCATCCTCTCCAGGACCACTTCCCTGTTCTGTATAAACATCTTCCTCTGGGTGCCGTGAGGCGAGCAATGGGAGGCCTCGAGGGGGTGTTTGGTCTCTCGGCCGGGACAGCTTTCCACGGCTGGAGGGTGGGGGTGCTGGTGACGGGGCCAGGCTGATCGTCAATCAGCACGGAAGACATCACTGCCGCTTTCTCTTGTTTCGCTCAGAGAACTCTCCCCGTCTTCCCCAAGCCCACTGAAGTCCAAGTTAAAGTGTTGAATATAGGGAACAGTAAGATGACGGCATCTTTTCCTGGAATGCAAGTGACACTTCCCCAGATGAGTCAAGTAAGTAGAAAGAAATGCAACTTTCTCTTTTCTCTTCTGACCTGAGTTATAATAGGCTTGGGAGACACTGATCTTCTCGATCTTTATGTAATTCCTACAAGTATGGAAGTGAACTGCCTTAGTATCTCAGTCTCTTTGGGCTTCGCACTAGACCAGTGTGCCTCAGACTTTAATGGGCATGTGAGTTGCCTGGGGAATATGTAAAATTTTGCATTTTTAACATGCTCTCAGGGGAGGGGTGCCGTGGTTGGAGCGTGGAACCACACTTTAAATAGCAAGGCTCTGTCCGTGGTTCTCTACCATGTGGCTGCCTCAGGGACATCTGGCAATTTCTGGAGACGGTTTTCAGTGTCACAACGGAGAGCCTGCTGCTATTGGCATTCTAAAGGAGGAAGCCAGGGAGGCTGACAGCACGGTTCCACAACCTAGACTTATCTCGTCCCAAATGTCAGCCCAGCCCAGGCTGGAAAGCCCTCATCTGGATGGTCACTGGTCTGAATTAGAGGTTTTTAACCTGAACTCCACATTAGAATCACCTGAAGAGCTCTGAAAATTCCAACAGCCCAGAGGTTTGGATTTACCTGGTCTCCTTCCTGTTCAGCCACAGTGGAGAGCTGCTCCCTTGGAGTTTATGAAACTGACGATCTTATAGAAAAAAGAAAATTTGACTTCTGGTGCCTGAAGCAGCTCGGGACTGATTTCCTTCCAGGTTATTCCTTTATCCCTGATGCTGTTCTCTGCCTCATGGTAGAGATGATTTCCAGAACATGTATTTTCAGAAAAAGAAACAAAAAGTTAAGTGCTGTGCAAAAAGCCTAATTCTTGCGTAACAGGAGACGTCATGATGGAGTCCATGGTGGGGGAGGGGCGGTGCTGAGACAAACCAATGCCAGCTCTCACAAGGCATTTTTTGATGCGTGTGAACATGAACTGAGGCAGAGCCAGACTCTATGGTATTAATTGTGACTCCTTCTCTCCCAATGCAGACAAATGATTTCATGACTTTTGACGGAGACAAACTGACAAGTATAAACATTTCTTCTCCTGGTTCACCAGTCAATGTGGTGACTTATAACTTTGAGCAGGGCCATCGGCACACCCTTCTAGTCTGGGCCCCCAATAATTTCCAAGTGGTAAGTCATTGGACACCTACAGCTGATTCTTTACTGTGAGTGATGTTGGTGATAGAGCCTTTCAGTTGTGTGGCATTGCTTTAGCCCAGGTAGTATTGTGAGAGTTAGTCCTCAAGTTCTTCCTTCTTTGAGGATACAAGTCATTTGACTTTGAAAAAAACATTGGTGGATGGGAAGGGTTAATATTAATTTAAAAGTTAATTTAAAAATTTAAAAAGACCTTTTGTGGGGGAGGTGCCTGGGTGGCTCAGTCAATTAAAGTGTCCGACTCTTGATTCCAACTCGGGTCGTGATCTCAGGGTTGTGAGATCGAGCCCCGCGTTGGACTCCGTGCTGGGTGTGGAGCCTGCTTAAGATTCTTCCTGTGCCTGGCCCCCACACCCTCCCTCCAAAAAAAAGAATTTGGGGTCATGGTAGTGGGTGTGTGTGAGAACATGCAAGTCACACAGAGTACATAGGTGCATTCTTAGCAACTTCTTGAGATAAAATTTTACATACATCTTAAACTGTATTGGTTAAAAAATCACACTGGGTAATTGGAAAGTTAAAACAGTCTCTAAAAAGAATATAGTGAAAACATCAGGTAAAAGCAATAAAAATACATGTGAGATATTTCATGACAAGATATCAGCATCTAGATGGGCCACGGAACACATTAGGAAACTGTGGAAATAGAGTTAAACTGAGTGGAGGAGTGGGAGGTGTTCTGTGAGGTGACCTTCTGTGACCATCTAGAAAACTGCCGTATGGAATTAAGACTTCTTGGTCGTGTATTTTATTAGGGAGCTCTTGAGTGATTTGTTCTCAATTCTTGAATAGTCGTGTTCTGTGGAAGCACTAGAAAGCAAACATCAAAAATTGTAGAGACTCATTTCACCTTCAGGAGAATCGGGATTGAAGGACGGAGCTTTGCAAATGTTATCATACGCCCTTAGCTCCTAGGATAAATGTCAACATCGCTCTTTTTCTCAAGTGCTGAAATGGTCATCTAAATTTATTCTAATGGATTAGATTTGAAAACGCTTTCTTTCTCAGGTAAAGGATGGCCTTAACCAGAAGCCAGAAAAAGGAGAAAATGGCATCAGGTATGTACTTTTCTTTAAAACTCTAGTCTTATCAGCTTCTTGGAAGTAATGCCTTCCCATAGTAAAGTCCCACTGCAACAAGGCTGTAAAATGAGAGTATAGGAATTTATCCCAACAATGTAAGGCGGTTCAGCATTCTTAAAAATATCAATCGATATCATCTATCATCTTAATAAATTAAAGAGACAAATCCATATCATCATATCCATGGGTGCAGGAAAAGCATTTGATAAAATTCAGTGTCCATTTATGATTTAAAAAGAGCCCTCAGCAAACTAGTAATTGAAGGGAACTTCCTGACTCTGAAAAAGGATGTCTAAAAAACCCAAACTACTATTACAATGAATGAAGACAGTCTCAATGCTCTTCCCATAAGATTGTGCACACCCTCCATTCCTTTTCAACATCCTTCTGGGCGCCAGTGCAATGAGACTGGAAAAAGAAGTAAAGATCTTAACTGGAAGGAAAGAAATAAAAACTATTCCTACTTACAGATGACATAAGGACCTGCACAGAAGGTCCCAAAGACTCTACCAAAAAAGTTCATAGACTCAATAAGTGTTTAGATATGAGTGTAGAAATGTTACAAAATATAAGATCGACAACAAAAATCATCTTTCTATGTGCCAGCAATGAATGATTGGAAACTGAAAAATTAAAACTATACAATAGCTCTCCAAAAAGACAAACTACTAGGTACAAAGCTAATAAAAACATAGATGAGATTTGAGAACTAAAACTACAAAAGGCTTATGAAAAAAAACTAATGACGAGTGAAATCAATGGAGAGATATGCTAGCTTTGTTGGTTAGAAGGTTTAATACAGTGACAATGTCAGTTCTCCCCAGATGGACCCATAGGGTTAGTGCAATTACTATCAAAATCATAGCGTTATTTTTCTATGATTTTTTCCAGTTTTACTGAGATATAAGTGACAAAATCAATTATATTTGAAGTGGACAATATGATTCAATGTATGTATCCACTGTGAAATATTTACCAGAGTCAAACTAACAGTCACCTTACAGTGAACTTTTGTGTGTGTGTGTGTGTGTGTGTGAGAGAGAGAGAGAGATAAGAATGGTTAAGACCTTAAAAAAAAAAAAAAGAAAAAGAAGAAGAAGAATGCTTAAGATCTAACTGCTTAGCACATTTGAAGTATACAATGTAGTATGACGTATAGTCACCACATTGTACATTAGAACTTACTCATCATGGAACTAAATTTGTAGCTTTCACACAACATTTCCCTGCTTCCCACCCCTCGGTCCCTGGAAATCACCATTCTACTCTTTCTTTTTCTATGAATCCAACTGTTTTTTAGAATCCGTATATACGTGATACCATGTAGTATTTGTCTTTGTCTGGCTCGTTTTCACTTACTGTTTCTAGGTTCATCTGTGTCACAATGGCAAGGTTGCCTTCTTTTTAGTGGCTGAGTAATGTGTCCTTTTAATATATACATATAGATATATAGACGTAGGTAAATTAGATTTCATTCAAACTGAAAACATTTATTCTGTAAATCTCACTGTTAAGAGAATGAAAAAGGTAAGCTACATACTGGTATAAAATATTTACAAATCACATATCTGACTAAGTGTCTGTATCCAGAATATATAAAATACTCTTGAAACACAACTGTAAGGAAATAACCCCGTTGAAAAAGAGCAAAAGATTTAGACATTTCACCCAAGATATACAGATGGCAAAGAAGCACATGAAAATGGGCTCAACATTGTTGGCCATTAAAAAATATAAATTAAAACCACAGTGAGTTGCATGACATACCTATTAGATGGATTTAATAATTTTTTTTTTAATTGACAATACCAAATGCTGGGGAGGAGACAGGGCAACCAGAACTCCCATGTTCTAGCTAACAGGAGTGCAAAATGGTACTAAAAAGCAGTGAGGCAGTTTCTTATAAAGTTAAGGGTACACTGACCACACAACCCAGCTATCCGGTTCTCAGGTATTTATCCTAGAGAAATGCAAACTTATGTCAACGTAAGAACCTAAACATAAGTGTTCATAGAAATCCTATTCGGAATTGCCAAAGACTGGAAGTCACCCAATGACCTTGAGTGGGTGATGGATCAACAGACAATTGACTGTAGACTATACTACATCCATACAACAGAATAGTTCTTAAGAAAAAGGAACTAGTGATACAGGCAATAATATAAATGAATTTCAAACGTATTGTGCCATGAAAGAAGCCTGTCTTAAAATTTACATAGCTACTGTGTAATTCCATTTATGTGACATTCTGGAAATGCCCCCCCCACCAACAAAAGATAAGGATGTGGGAACAGATCAGTGGTTGCCTTGGGTTAGGAGGGGAGGAGAGGTTTGGCTATGGGTCTGTGTGAGGGAGATGCGGGGGCCGATGGAACTGGTCCATATCTTGGTGGTGATGGTGCTTCTCTGAATCCAGACATGTGTTCAAATTCATAGAATTGTACACCAGAAAGCCAATTTACTGTAAACATGCTTTTTAACAAAGATTTTATTTATTTATGTGAGAGAGAGAGCATGAGGGGATAGGGTTAGAGGGAGAAGTAGACTCCCTGCTGAGCAGGGAGCCCAATGCAGGGCTCGATCCCGATCTTGGGACTCTGGGATCAGAACTTGAGCTGAAGACAGACACTTAACCGACTGAATCACTCAGGCGAACCTGAAAATACACTTTTTAAGTAAGATTAGAACATCTGAATAAATTGGGGGAGAAACGCGGATAGGGCTCCTATTGGCCTCAACTCTTACAGCCAATCTCTGTTTCCCTGTGACACTCCTTAACAATTCCAGATTTCAGCTTTTACCAGTTACCAGTAAAACATGAACTAGTAGAGAGAAAGTGTATGATTACGAGGATGAATATTAACTTACTAATGGAAATTGTGGAGACATGGAATTAATTTTCATCTCTCTTTACCTCTGGCTTGTTTCGCATTGTTACCATTTGTAATGTTCACTTTTGTGGGTTCTCCATGTGCTAGGTCAATTCTACAAATGATTAATAGACAGAATTTACAAGTTGACTATCAAAATATTAGTCACAATGCACTAAAAGCCTGAAAGGGAAGGAAATGTAACTTTATATCCTTGAAAATATATCCTCAAATGGAAATGTTCTGAATGTCAAGGTTAATTGGAATAGCCTATTTCATACCCTGAATTGTTCCATGGTTCTACATCTTTAAACCAAGGTTTTCTTGCACAGCTTTTGGGTTTTCCTGTGACTCACTTGGCCTCTTGTTGACAAAAGCATATGAGCCTTTACCTCCTGGGTGATCCAGAGAATGGACCCAGGGAATTCACCTTGCTCTTTGAGAACCAACTCTTCAGCATGCCCTTTGATGTAAGGAGGGCATTTTGCTCTGTGGTCCTTGTGATGCCACTGTCCTCACAGAATTTTTACCATTTGTCCAGGTTAGTGTCTTTCTTTCGTGAATTCTGGGTCACCTTTCTTGTTTGGCTGCAAACTTGTGCTCAGATATCTGACCGAGAAAATCTGTGAGGCAGTTTGCAAGTCCTTGCTTGCCCAAAAATGCTTTTCTGTTCTCCTGCTTAGTCATAGGTTGGCCGCCATTTTCTTCCCAGAGTCCTGGAGGCTTGTCTCTATTGGCATCCAACACCCAACTGTGCTCAAATACACACACACACACACACACCATCTGCCACTCTCTGTAGTTGATTTAATTTCCCCCTCACCAAGCATTGGGGATCTTCTTTCTCCTTGGTGTTCTCACATATCTCTGCAGTAAAACTACATGTGAATAGTAGCCAGCACTATGTTCTTTTGATTTTTGGTTCCTTCTCATTTTCTTTGTTCTCTTCTGTATGAGTTTGCTAAGGCTGCCATCACAAGGTACCATAGGCTGGAAGGCTTAAAAAACAGAAAATTATTTCCTCATGATTCTGCAGGCTTGAAGTCCAACATCAAGGCATTGGCTAGATTAGTTTTGTCTGAGGCCTCTCCCCTTGCCTTAGAGAGAGTTGCCTTCTCTGTCTTTACATGGTCTTTCTTCTGTGTGTCTATGTCCTGATCATCTCTTCTTCTAAGAATACCAGTGATCTTGGATCCCTCATGACTTCACATTACCTCTTGAAAGGCCCTGCCTCTAGGGTCTCCTGGGTGGCTCAGTCAGTTAAGCATCTGCCTTTGGCTCAGGTCATGATCTTGGGATCCTGACATCAAGCCCCACATCAGGCTCTGTGCTCAGTGCAGAGTCTGCTTTTCCCTCTCCTTCTGCCCCTCCCTGACTCACACACACATGCACACACATTCTCTCTCTCAAATAAATAAAATCTTTGAAAAAAGAATAAAGACCTTATCTCAAATAGAGTCACATTCTGAGGTCCTAAGGGTTAGAATTTCAACATATGAATTGGGGGAGGGGTGGAGATACAATTCAGATTGTTCTTCTGTCCTGCACACATGCATATACATACAGCTGTCCTGCACACATGCAAGGAAATCCTCTAATGCTGGTCATCTGGCCCTTTCCTAATCTTTGCATCTGAGTCTCTGAGCTGGAAGTACCTCTGGGATGTCCTTGGTGGCTCAGAACTATCATTTTGATTTCTTCAGAAATGTCTCTAAAACTTTGGAAACTTCAAACAGTCTAAATTGTGGTATCCTTTCTTGTTCTGGTGCTATGCTAAAGTTTCATTCTTCTTTAAAATTGTCTTTGTTGAGATTTGGGGAAAGGACACATAAGATCAGCAACATTTTACCTCACCAACCCACTCATGTAGTAAAAGATAAGCCAGGACCTTTTTTCTTTTAATTGGCATCATCATATCTTCCGTGGATCAAAAGATTGATTATTTCAGCAATGTCCAAGAGACAATCCATAAAATGGGGAAGTTCTGAAAAACCAATGTCAGAAACTAACTGATAAATAGAACAACTTTGAGAAAGCCAGGAGGTTGGATTTTGGAATAATATATGAATTAAAGAAAGAGTAGAGAGAATTTTAAACACAATGGAATCGTTTTAATTATGTGGTATCAGTAAGTTGTGAGACTTCTGTGGACTACCTTCAACAGGGTCCTTTAAGTAAAGCGACAGGGGCAACTGGGTGGCTCAGTTGGTTAAGTATCAGATTCTTTTTTTTTTTTTATTTAAAGATTTTTTTTTTTAATTTATCTGACAGAGATCACAAGTAGGCAGAGAGGCAAGCAGAGAGAGAGGAGGAAGCAGGCTCCCTGCAGAGCAGAGAGCCCGATGTGGGGCTCGATCCCAGGACCCTGGGATCATGACCTGAGCCGAAGGCAGAGGCTTAACCCACTGAGCCACCCAGGTGCCCCAGTATCAGACTCTTGATTTCAGCTCAGGTCATGATCTCAGAGACATAAGATCGAGGCCTGCATTGGGCTCCACGTTGAGCATGGAACCTACTAAAGTTTCTCTCTCCCCACTCTTCGTTTGCCCCTCCCTCCAATTACACATGCTTGCTCACTCTCTCTCTCTCTCAAAAAAAAAAAAAAAAATGACAATACTGGGGTCTAAATTGGTTGAGAATTTGATATTGATCTTTCTCATGAATTTTTTAACATTACATATTGCTCTCTCTCTCTCTCTCTCTCTATATATATATATATATGTATATATATTTACAAACAATGTTCTTGAGAATGTTTTAAACTTAATATATTATGGTCCTCTGTGTGTTCTGCAATATTATATATTATAAAGTATAGTATAAAATATTTTAATACTTATCCATATTTCTATAAGTATCCCTTATCCACTCACACAAACCACTATATAATATTCCATTGCATGTACATACCACAATTTACCCATTCTTCAAGGAAATTTAGGTTGCTTCCATTTTTCCAAACAATACTCCAATTCCCGTTCATATATGATTTTTTTTGTCCCCATGTACAAAGTTTCTCTAGAGAGGTGGCCTTTAAAGCTTTTATCATGGGGTGCCTGGGTGGCTCAGTTAGTTGAACAACTGCTTTTGGCTCAGATCATGATCGCAGAGTCCCAGGCTCGAGTCCCGCATTAGGCTCTGAGCTCCACGAGAAGTCAGCTTCTCCCTCGGACCTTCTCCCCCTCATGCTCTCTTTCACTTATTCTCTCTCAAATAAATAAATTATAAAATCTTAATAAAGCTTTTACCACATCCAGTAAAAATATTTAAGCATATAATGCATGAACATGGTATCTGTTAAAATTATATATAATTATTATACCAAATTAATTTGAGCATTATAAGTAATTTAAAAATATATTAAGAGAATGAGAAAAATTTTAAAAATTTTACAAGTATTTTTATTCATTAGTGGTACAAAAATCATTAATGTAGATGATGTGATTATATATGCTTCATTAATTTCTAAAAAGCTCAATTTCGGATTTAGAAAAATCTAGGCATAGGCTTAGTTTTAAGTTTGGTTCATTTCAAGCCTTGGTTTCCATGACTATCATACTGAAAAAGATCTTTCAAGGAGGGAGTATGGTCATAAGTAGATTAAAGAGAAATCTTCATTTAAAGGTAGTTGTGGGTTTATTAAAATCATTTTGGTACTAAGACAACCAGATACCCATATGCAGAAGACTGATGTCAGACCCTACCTGAGACCACACACAAAAATGTACGCAGTGGATCATAAACCCAATATAACTAAAACAATAAAATTTATAAAGGAAAAATAACAATAAATATTTGTGACCTGGGGTTAGACAGCAGTTTCTTGGATACAAAGCCAATAAATAAATAAATAGTCACTTGGGCTTCGTCACATGGAGAGCTTTCGTGCTACAAGTGATACCGTGATGACAATGAAAAGACAGCTCACAGAATGACAGAAAATATTTGCAATCATATAATTGATAAGAGATTCTGAATACAGAAGGAACTCTTTCAGCTCAAAAGTAAAAAGACAAATAACCCAGTATCTTAAATGGGCAAAGTATTGGGAGAAGGTGGGGGGGTGGGATTATGGACATTGGGGAGGGTATGTGCTATGGTGAGTGCTGTGAAATGTGTAAACCTGGTGATTCACAGACCTGTACCCCTGGGGATAAAAATACATTATATGTTTATAAAAAATTAAAAATTAAAAATTAAAAAATAAATAAATAAATGGGCAAAGTATTTAAAGAGATGTTTCTCTGGCACCTGGGTGGCTCAGTGTGTTAAGCCTCTGCCTTCAGCTCAGGTCATGATCTCAGGGTCCTGGGATTGAGTCCCGCATCTTGCTCCCTGCTCAGCAGGGAGTCTGCTTCTCCATCTCCTGCTCCTCCATCTCGTGCTCTCTCTCTGTGTCAAATAAATGAATGAAATCTTTAAAAAAGAGAGAGAGAGAGAGTTTTCTCCAAAGATAGCACAGAAAAGTCAAAAAGTCTAGGAAAGAAGTGCAACATCATTAATTATTGGGGAAATGAGAATCAAAACCACATTGAGGTACCACTTCACACTCACCAGGCTCTCACCAAAAACCAAAACAAAAGCAACCAAGAAAACAGGTAATAACTTGAATGCTAAGTTCAAGGATTTCAAGTGTGGTGGGGATGTGGGCACATCAGAAGACTTTTACACTGCTGGTGGGAATATAGAATGATAAAATGATGCAGACAATTTGAAAAACTGTTCCTCAAAATGTTAAACAGAGAGGTACCCTATGAGCCAGCCATTTCACACGGAGATGTCCGCCCAACTACATAGCTCCTGCTGGCCCAGGTCAGGAGTCCGTTCTCAGTGAGGCACCTGTCACACTACACCAGGTCAAACGCGCATGGACTTTAAGGCCTGAGCTTAATTCAGAGAAATGTTGTCCCAGTACCTAGAATTTGACCAATATTACTTGTCGCCACAAAGCCGATGAAATGTGGCCACATGTTTTAGGAATGTTCAGGTTAAATTGTTGTCTGCAGTCCTTGGGTGTACGATCTTATGAGTGCCCATCCTTTAAATTGGATAATCTGCTGAAAGCTTTCCCTCAGCTGTCCAGGGAAAATCCACTAGTCGCATTGGAGGCAGCACCCTTCTGGCTGGTGTGCTGCAAGAGTGTCAGGGTCTCCTATAGCCTGGAGCACCGAAGGAGGGGATCCGATCTTCTGTCCATACTGTCACCATCTTTATGGTCCTTTGAAGGCAAGCCGCTTAGGCATAGAGGACTTTGCAGCCCCTGGAAGCATTGAAACCCAGGACCAAGGCTCTGGGTGCTACACTCCCATCCAAGCTCTAGAAGAGTGTCAGTCACCACTGTTCCAGGTCCTGCAGACACAGAACTCCCTCTCAGAGGTGAGCTCCCCAAAAGTGTCTCTGGTTGCCGGACCGACCCTTTTCTTCCTCTCCACTCTTTGGGGCCCCTCCCTGCCCAGGCTCCTACAGGTAAAGGACAGAAAATGGCCTTCCATCCCCAACCCCCAGAAAGAAGCCCGGACGGAGACTGTTCGGGTACTAAGCAACTTCTTCTTTGATCTTTTAGTTCTTTAAAGCTTCTGAGCAAGGAATACAGAGCACTGCCTTCTTGAAGGGGGAACCAGCTCCTGTTTCCATCCAGGCTAATATCTCAACACACCATTGAACTACTCCTAGTTACCAGGCACTTAGAACAGCTCCAGGCAGAAGACTGTGGTCAGCTCTTGTGGGTGTGTTCTCCTGAGTGCGTCAATAATAACAAACCTGGGTTGGCTTCCTTCTGCCTTTATAAGTCTAGAACTCTTCCATGGACATCTTAAGTCCCTTCCAAAAGAGATCACAGTCCAAGTTCAGGGGTATATACTGTGACCTAAATAAAGTACCCCTTGGTCCAGTCACAAGACGGATGGTTTTCTGTTTCAGATTTATAAACAGTTTTGATGAGAGCTTCAACATCACCATGGACGACAAGGTTTATGTGAATGTCACCAGTCACAATGCCAGCGAGTATCAATTTTTTCCTTCGGGCGTGTAAGTACCTCTCCTAGACACTGTGCTCCCAAGTTCAAGGATTTCAAGTATTTTTCCTTAAACATTACATTGAAGCTGTTAATACCAGTAAAGTTAACCTATATCATTCTTTCTTTCCACAGAAAACACTTTACGATAAACTCAACCCAACAGATTCCGCAAAAGTGTGAAAGAAATTTCCAATCATCCAACCTGGAATTTGGTAGTGCGTTCACCTATGTCATTGGAAGGACGGTCAGTGAGTCATTCTGTTGAATCAGAAGTTCTACTCAAACATTTAGGACCTGGTCATGACTGAAATGGAGGAACATTAGCATCTGTCTTTTAAACAGGCTTTGAATTCATTCAGTTGGCCACTAGTTCTTTAACTCACTGTTGACTTCAGTGTGCTGTTATTTTTAGAATAAAACTAAACAGACAACTGAGGCTGACTAAAAGTCCATGTTGACCAGTATCTGATGTCTCTTCCTAGACTATTTACATGGACTTACAAACTTTGAGTTCAAAGAGATGGCAATGTTTTAAACAAACCCTGACTTCCACTCTACTGTCTGATTTAAGAGCAAAATGCTAGTGAACAGATTTTCAAAACCAACGCCATTTCGTAGAGAGGACAAAATGCACTGTTGCATATTTTAAAAGGGCATAAGGGCTTGTATTGCATAGAGCGTTGAGTGTGGTGCATAAACAGTGAATCTTGGAAAACTGAAAAAGGTAAAATTAAGATGTTAAAACAAATAAATAAATAGATAAATAAAAACCATATTTATTTGACAAATTGTATGACATAGTTCTAGAAGTCCAAGCTCCATTTGCCTGTTTGAGCAGTTTTTATTCTAGAAGCAATTCTCCATTTTAATATCTTCTCTCTTCTGCCTTATTGGTTTAGAATATCGGCTGCCCCGAACTGCACATCTTTGAAGATATTTCACCCAACACAGTTAACATGGCTCTGCAGATCCCACAGTATTTCCTCCTCACTTGCGGCGAGGTGGTTTTCTCTGTCACGGGACTGGAGTTCTCATATTCTCAGGTCTCTTGGTCATTGTTTCTACCACCCTTCTCCTACCCCCACCCCCGTTGGGACCTAACTTCAATAAGCAATATATTTATAGTTTAAAAGATTCTGGGGGGAGGAGGGAAGGTTCTAGAAAGCATTATGGTATCTTCCATCAAACAAGGTGTTTGAGATCCCCCAAGTCATGTTTTTATCAAGTAATAATATGACTGTTTAACTTCTTGGGTGCATGTATCATATGACTCTGCATTCCCACATCCTATACCAGAGATTTACAGCCCTGAGGGGGGAAAGCTGTATTAATGATCGTGACCAGGGCCACGATAGGCAGCAGAGTCTATGTTCTGAAACAACTAAATGATATCAACTGTTCATTATGGTGTCCATTTCTGGGTTGTGTCCTCATAATCGTTAAGACTCAGGTGAGATCTCTCCATAGCTACATGCTGGTTGAAGACCAGCTTTTAAAAGTTGAAAGATATTGCTTTCAACTGTTCAAGATGAGACTCATGAGGTAAATTCTGCTGATTAGAAGCTAGTTTCTCAACAATTTCATCAAAATACAGTTAAGGTCATTGTGACCCTACAACGCCTAGCACCTTCAAGTCTTGCGGTGAAGATCGTAAATATGAGTTGGACAGTCCCTTTCTGTGATGACCTCACAATCGGATAAAATGACATATCATAGGTGACAAGAGGGGTGTCGTGACGTGACAGGGAAGCTCACAGCAGAGCAAGCTCCTGGCCCAGAGAGTAGCCTCCATTTAGGGGAAAGAGAATGGGATGGATGGCTCTGCTTGGAAACTCTTCTGTAGACACAGAATTGATTCATCTGTAGATTTGCCCATTTAACTCAGGACAACAACGCTGTGAGGATGTGGAGAGTGGGAAACAAGGAATTCTTGTATGTTCGTACATGAGTGTTTGGGGTGTCTTGTTACCCAAGTGATAAGCCTTTTTATATGTGACCCCACATATAGATGCGAAACCCACTTTCGATGCGCATTTTTAGGGCGGACTGCCCAACTGAATGCATTGGTAAGTTGTGTTCTGCAGCTGTGCCGTTGCCATCTAGAGACTGACTGTGTGTTGTTTCCCCAGGCCCCCTCCAACATGAAGTCAGTGCTTCAAGCAGGATGGCTGTTGACGGTGGCTGTGGGCAACATCATTGTGCTTATCGTAGCGGGAGCAGGCCAGTTCAGTGAACAGGTACGGGGTGGGGAAAGAGTCTGTGTGTGTCTGTGGTCATTATGATGACTCTCCCTCACCACCTCTGTATACACATGGTCATCTAAGCTAATGGTCAAATAAAACCAGCCAGAGAGGATGATGACCAAATGCGTTTTTGGCCAAATGTGTGCCGATTCTTTGTATTTCTACTGGGTTGTGTACAGTTAGATAGTGACAGACAAAATACCAAGTTTTGCCTTAATATACCTATAACCTAAAGTGGTTTACTATCAAAGGAAAGATCTTTCCTAGCTTCTGTGAATGTTGCATAATGGCCCCAAGCCAGACATGTTTTCCAGAAAGTTTCATGTTACCTAAAGTTAGAGCCCTTCTGAGGGTAGTTGTAATTTTTCCAGCTAACATAAAATGAGAGCGTCTCTGAAACTGAAACCCTCTCCTTTAGCATTTCAGTATTTGTCTTGTAAGGGGGTCGTCCCTTACCCTATCAGTTTGTTCACTTCCCCCTCCAAGTCCCATCAGAGCACGCACCCCTGCTGTGAGCTCGTAACCTCAAGATTCTGCCAAAGGATGATGTGGAGGTCTTAACTTAGAATACTTCTGCATGTTATTTTTTGCTCAAGAGTACTGTATGCTGTTCTGTTGGTCCCCATCCTTCTAGAGGCCAGCTCTGTCCTTTAACATGGGTTTTTCAGAAATTTTCTCTCATCCTCCCAGAGTCTTGGTTTCTGCCCTCCTGTGTGGTTCCAAAAAAATGTTATCTTTGTACTTGGGCATTCAAGAAAAGCCGGCCATTCCGGATCTATGGTAGTCACCTACCAATTCTCCATCACAGTTCAATTGCAGAGCACCTCCTACCTAGACATAGCAAGAAAATGTACTCCCAAAGCACACCGTACCATAACCTGTGTTGTTTTTGTTTTTTTCTTGCTCCAACTCCAATTCCTTCCAAGTGGGCTGAGTACGTTCTATTCGCGGCATTGCTCCTGGTGGTCTGCGTGATATTTGCTGTCATGGCCCACTTCTATACTTATGTCAATCCAGCGGAGATTGAAGCCCAGTTTGATAATGAGGATGAGAAAAAGAACGCGGAGAAGATGAATATATATTGCACGACACCTCCTGTCTCACAGACACAGATGTGAATGTCAGGAAGCAAGTGGAGAATGGACTGGGGTCCAGAACACGCCCTGACTTCTGTCCCCTGGTGGCAGGACACTCTGATGGGGAAGACTTTGGAATTGTGAACCAAGAAAGCTTTTTTCCAAGCAGCCAGCAATGAACCTACACCTCAGGAAGAAGTCTTTTTCTTTTAAGAAAAGTCATATTTAAAGCAAACACACACACACATATACACTCTTTTCTACAATGGCGAATCCATACCCTGCCTTTAACTCCTTTTCTACCACATAAATGAAGTTGTTTTGGACTAACTAGTCATTTTCTGAAAGAGTGGCAAAGTTGTATATTGTTTGCATTCTAACTCTCTTTGGAAACACTGTTAAGTGAGGCAGGAGCTGGTGTGAAAAGTGAATTTACATGCTTTAGAATGGCATGTGATAAGCACCAGCTAGTATTAATGGATAACTTTACCTTTTGTTTTTTTGTTTTGTTTTTTCCATGCCCTACCTCTGCTTAACTTTTGTGTGACTCAAAAGACCACTCAGGTAATGGCCAGTAATGATTTTTTGGAGTTTCAAAGATGAAATACATTCCTACTCTTAAGACTAGGAGTCTGTAAGTTTTGGGGGTAGGATAAGAAATCTGTGTCCCGATTCTAAAAGTTGTGTGCACTCAATAAAATGGCATCAGAAGTTGGAAAACAGTATGAACAAAAGCAATGTCCACATATAATAAATTTCAGGAACATGAAATACCAAGGTTTGTTTCTTCCTGGTCCTCTTTTTTTCCTGGGGAAATAGATACCCAAGATTCTCTTCAATTACTTAGTTTTGTATGTGCATATGTATGTCCCACCTTGAAGTGTTTTTCTCAATACAACCATTTTTTCTGCTCAAAAACAATTCCTTTTTAAAAAAATATTTATTTCTTTTGGGGGGGCACACGTGGAGTGGCAGAGAGAATCTCAAGCAGATTCTGTGCTGGGTGCAGAGCCTGATGCAGGGATCAATCCCATGACCCTGAGATCATGATCTGAGCTGAAATTAAGAGTCGGACACTTAACCAACTGAGCCACCCGGGCACCCCTCAAACAAAAATTCTTATAAAATAGTGTAAATTATTCATGCTTGATTCGTCCTATCAGTACTTCTCTCAGGTATCAGACCCAGAGTAGTTCTACTTTGTCCCTCTGACAAAACCAAGAAGCGGTTCTCAAACTTTCGCACAGCCCAAGAATGGGCTCGAAGCCCAAGATGGACAGCCGAAGGCGGGGCTCGATGGACAGGACGGGCCATCTGTGGGGAAGGGAGACTGAACACCGGAACTTGCTTGTGTGATCCATCTGGAGGAAGGGCCCGTGGTGGACTTCCAAGATGCTTCGTGCAAAAACTCTTCATTGCACTGAGGACGCGGACTGAAGGGGAGGCTCCAAACCCAAAGTGAGAAACACGATGTGAGTCAAACCCTGCTGGAGGCCTTTCCTACCCTTCAGATCAAGCCCTCCTCCCTTCACTGAGGCTTGCAAGATTTTTTTTTTTTTTTAATATTAATTATTTATTTGACAGAGACACAGCGAGAGAGAGAGAGAGAACAAGGGGGAGTGGGAGATGGAAAAGCAGGCTTCTTCCTGAGCAGGGAGCCTGATGCGGGGCTCGATCCCAGGACCCTGGGATCATGACCTGAGCTGAAGGCAGACGTTTAACGACTGAGCTACTTAGGTGCCCCAAGACTTTTTTTTTTTTTTTTTTTTTTTAACTCATGACACATCTCCTTTCTCTCTGCTCACATGGCTCAGACTCACAGTGACTTTCTTCTGGAATGCATCAAGTTCTCATTTCCAGGTCAGGAGAAAAATCGAGTCCTGAGACATGCTCTCTCCCAGCTTTGCCCACCCCGGCCGCCTGGCTGAGTTCTCTTCACTTTCAGGCTTAAGGCCTCCTCCCAGGGAGGCTTCCCATCCCCCAGCCCGGCTGTCCCACTCCCGACGCCCTGGTGGGTCCTCACTGCCCAGCTCTGTCTAGGCTGAAAGCTGAAAGCTTGTGTCTTGGAACTCGGCGGGCCTGGACGTGTTACACGAACACCTAAGCCTTGGGCTGGGAGGGGTGAGATGTTAGATGATGGGGATGACACCGAAGGGAGTCTGGCCAGCGTGTACCGCTCCCATCACTCTGCCCTCTCGCTGACATATCACGCCTCTGACGGGGCAAACCAGGGCTCCAGTGCGGAGCTCTCGCTGGCCGTGTCTGCTCTTGCCGGTCGCTGCAAGAGAACGGATCCTGGATCCTCTAGAGATACTGTCATCCTACGTGTCCGTGCAGCGGCTGCGTGACACTGGGCGAGTCTTGACCTTTCCGGTGTCATTCCTCCTACAAGGCAAAGCATACCACACACTCTGAGGTTTTAAAAACCCTCTGTTTCAGAGTGGCTGGCACGCAGTAAGCTCCCAAATATTTTGAATGAACTCCCCGCTCCGCTCTGATAGTAACACTGTGGTATGCTTTGCCTCTGAGTGGAAATGATGCCTACGTGATCTGCGCTGCAGTTATTTCCATTCCACAGAGGGGAACACAGCTGCAGAGTAGCCAAGTAATCCGCTGAAGGTCACGTCCACAGTCTGGTTGCAGAGCCCAGGCGGCCGGCCACACCACAGACCTGGCGATTTCAAGGACAGCGTGGATTAACTCAGTGTGAGCCTTACAACAATCCGAAAGAAGGCCTTATTTCTCCCATTTCCGAGATAAGAAAAGTGAGGAACAACCAGCTGAAGTTACTTGGCCCGGGCCATCTCCCCAGCAGAGGGCCAAGCCAGGGTTTGAACGCAAGCCAGTGGGAGCAGAAAGGCCTGCCTCCTAAGCCCCTGGGCTATTCTGTGTCCTTCCGCAGAGCAAAATGCAAACACGTGATGGGGCACCGGCTGAAGGGGGTCCCAGAAAGCTTCCGAGAGGCGGCCGTTCCCTCGAAGCCCAAGATGGACAGCCCAGGGTGGGGCTCAATGGACAGGACGGGCCGTCTGTGGCGAGGGGAGACTGAAACAGAAAAGATGAAACAGTTTACCATCGTAGGAAGGAGGCCTCCTGGAAGGCCTGTGTGATGTTCTGGAAACACCGGAAGCTGCTCCCAGGGGTCTGAGCATCATGCCAGTGGGAGGCCCAGCCGTGGCTCCTGGGGGTGGGCTTAGCTCTGAAGACCGCCTGCTGCGGGGCAGTGGCCTGAGTCACCGAAGGAGTAGTGGCCGGCGACAGCGCAGGAGAGAAAAGGAGACAGGGGAGTCACAGCAGGCAGAAGACAGCAAAGAATGTGCAAACTGTCCTGAGTATTTTTTTTTTTTAGTTGCGATAAAGTACACAGAACAAAACTTGCCCTGTGGCCATTCTTAAGTGTAGGGTTTAGTGGCGTGAAGAGCGCTCGCCTTGCTGAACAAGCGCTCCCCGTACCGGGGTGTCAGGCTCCGTGGGTTATGTGTCTGCTTTGGCCTCAGGTCATGATCTCGGGGTCCTGGGATCGAGTCCTGCATCAGGCTCCTTGCTCAGCCGGGAGCCTGCTTCTCCCTCTGCCTGCTGCCCGCCCCCGCTTGTGCTCACACACAAATAAATGTCTCTGACAAATAAATAAATAAGAACTCCCCATTCCCAATCCTCCCAGAGCCCCCAGAAAAATAAAAAGCAATTCTCCTCCACCTGCCTCCGCCCTGTGGTGTCAGAGGGTCTGCGGGCTTTCTAGAGAGAAGCCCACGCGTCAGGGGCCTCTGACTCCAACCTGATCAAAGGCAGTGGAGAGAGGGCCTGGGCCTGGGGCTCTGAGGTCCACCTGCGGGGACCCAGCCCCACTCCAGCCCCGGGTTCCCTCATCCCGCTAACCCCTGCCAGTTCACGGCCGATGGAGTTTTGGCGGGATGTCAGCTCTGGTTCGCTCTAGCGAGACTTGGCGGCTCCATGGGGGTGAAAGGAACCGGGGCTGGGTGCGGGGGGCTGCCCTCTCCGAGCCCCTGGAGCACAGCCAGGCACGTCTTCGAGCCTCGTGGGAGTCAGAGGACTGGTCCCGGGCAGCCAGCCTTTGTGCCTGGGGACCGTCCGGTCCTGAGTGCTGAGCCCAGAAAGTGCTTCCCTGCAGGTCTCCCTGAACTGCTCTCCGCCCTTCTCACCGGGAAAGAGAGAGAGAAGGGAGCTTCAGGCCACCTGTCGCGGAACTCGGTTTGAGAGCCTTCCCCAGCCTTGCTGTCACCCGCAAAAGAGGCCGAGAACCCCTTCCTCAGCTGGACTTTGGGGCCCAGACGACTGCTGTTCAGCTGGGATTTGGGTCACCGGTCAGAATGAGCTCCGGCAGGACTTGAACTAACCTTGGCTAAGTCATTAGAGTTACTGGGGCCCTTGGTTCAGTTTACAAACCTGGAAGGAATTCTTAACACTTTCCGCTCGGCTACTCAGAGTCACACCCAGGTGTGTCCAATGAGCATTCAGGACCTACAGCTGGCGTCCCCGGAACCAGGAACCAGGGAGAGCTTCTGGGAGGAAGTAGTGTTCTAAGAAGAGGAAGCGGGAGATTTCTCTCTCTGCTCTCCCTCCCCGCTCTCCCTCCTCTCCCGACCACCCTCTCTGTTTTTCTCTCTCTCCACACAGCAAAAAGGCAGCTATCAGGGCATCTGGGTGGCTCAGTCAGTGAAGCATCTGCCTTTAGACAGATCCAAAGATCATGATCTCCGGGTCCTGGGATCGAGCCCCAAGTCGGGCTCTCTGCTCAGTGGGGAGCCTGCCTCTCCCTCTCCCTCCGCCCCTTCCTTCCCCACCCCCATCTGGTGTTTGCTCGCTCGCTCGTTCTCACTCTCCCAAATAAATAAGTAAAATCTTAAAAAACAAAAACAAAAAGGCAGCTGTCATAAGGCAGGAAGAGTGGCCTCACTAGAAGCTGACCCTGACGGCACCTTGATCTTGGACTTCCAGCCTCCAGAACCGTGAGAAAATTATTTTCTGTTGTCTAAGCCCCCAGGCCTGTGGTATTGGCCATGGCAGCCCATGCTGATGAATTCAGGGACCCACTGTCCCTGTTGGTCTGGGTTTAAGGGAGTTCCAGGGCCAGCCCTGGGAGTATCCTCATGATGGGTGAGACCTGGTATGGAAAATGCTCGGGCTTCATCCAGTGCAAGGTACGCAGTAGGTGCTCTATAAATGCTAGCTAGCAATTATTATTTTATCCCTTCTACAACTACTTAGTAAGCACCTGCTCTGTGCTAAATGTGCTTTAGAATACTGGTGGTTACAAAATAGATAAATAGATAAACTTGGGAAGTTTACAAGCCTTTAGTTACCTGGACCAAATCACAGGGGTCTCGGTGTGACAGGGTTCATAGTGGAAGCCGCGTCAGACTAGGAGAAAAAGGCCAGGTAAGGTGGGGCTCAAGGCAGCTGGCCCTTAGGCACTTCTCTCAGCTGTCCCCCAGCAAAAGCCACCAAACCGAACAGTCACCTCCATTGCTTCCTGTTTCTAAAAAATGGGAGCCTAGGAAGATTGGTAGCATCAGGGCCTGGTCAGATGTGCACAGTGTTTTGCCAAATGGCTCTGGCCAAACCTGGCCAACCCCAGCTGCCGGGAACTTTCCTTTTGACAGAGCCCGGGTATGACGCCCGGTTTGTCTGGAAGTGCCGCCGCTTGGCCACAAGGTGGCGGACGAGAACACGCTTGGCAATATGTAGCACCAACAAAAGGCTTTTGTAAATGTCAGAAAGGCTTATCATACATTTTTCATGCATACACATCAGAAGGCCTCATCAGATACCGAGTGTCTGTTTCTAGAAGCTTCTTTCTTGGGACTGGCGCTAGTGGACTTCCATTCTGTCTGTGATTCAGGTACAAATCCCAGTTGGGGTCGCTGTTCCTCAGGATGGCATCAGGCAGTATAAGGAAGCAACTGGGCTTTTTTGAGCTGGGAAGCAAACTCAGAGCACTTCCTTCATGCCCGAGTTTGCATGATTTTATGTATATCCTCGTCCACTCACCGATTCATTCAACAAATATTTATTAAGCTTCTGCTGTTTCCCAGGCATTAATGTCAGCCAGAAGAGTAAATACAAAACGTAACAGCGGATGTTGATAAAGTGCTATGAAGTCAGGGGACAGAGACTGGGGAAGGCTGGTATTTTAAATGGAGTGGCCAAGGAGGACCTCTCTGAGGAGGTGCCATTGGAGCAGAGACCTGAATGGAATGAGGAAACCAGATAGTCAAATGTCCAGGGAAAGAACATTCCAGAAGGGGCCCCAAAAGGGCGTATGTCCTGAGATGGTAATAGGGTTGGTGTGTTTGAGCACAGCAAAGAGGTGCCTGTGTCTGGAGTGCAGTGAGCAAGGGCGGAGGGAGGGGTGACCCAGATTGATCGTGTGGGCCTTGTGGGCCACACTGGGAACTTGGATGCCTGTAGGAAACTCTCAGAACAGTGGTTTCTCAACACTGGCTGCGTTTTGGAATCACCGGAGAGTTAAACCATTCTTTAATACCAATGCCTGGGCCTCACTCTAAACCACTAGAATCAGAACTCCGGGGTTACAGGCTGAGAACCCATTTTTTTTTTTTCCTGGATGCTTCCGGGGACTCTAATAAGCAACTAAGGTTAAAAAATCACACGTGTTTGATATTGTGTAAAAGCACAATAGAAACCATGAAAACAGGCCAACACTATGATTAATGATAATATGTGCCTTTCTGGAAAAACAACTTTAGATCTAGCAAATGTGTGGGAATGTAGTATGGGTCATTAAAGACAACTACTTAAACTATGGACTTTAGGTTGGAACTCCTGCCTCCCATCAACCCGAAGGAATCCTTCTTGGGGAAAATGCAATTTCTAAAGCATCATGGGTCACTAGAAGCTGCAATGCGGGTGTCGTAAACCTAGTGATAGAGCTAAAACATGGGCCTGTCTCTGTTCTGTAGACTTTCCAGATTTGTTATGTGTGTTGGCTTTCCTCTGTGGGGGAGATGTGTGTTGGGGGTTCCCTAAGAAGCCCACTCAGTGGTGCTGGGAACCCCTGGTGCAGACGGTTCTCATTTGTACATTATTTTCTCCAGCAAGGTATGCCAGCCTAGGTCACTGTGCCTTTTCTTCCGCGTCTCACAGAGTGACTGTGAATATTATATACAGATGCCCTGCCTGGGCCTTATTTTGTCACAAAATAAAGGTGTGATGTGATTCCCTTCACGCCTGAGTTAGGCTCCCCGTCTTTGCCCTACAAAGATTCCCGTCTGGTTAAAATACTGCCTCCATTTGCGGGAACTCCCTACAGGCATTTTCCTGCACTCCCCAGGCCCATGGTCTTGGCCGTTCCCCCTTTCTGATCTTCTCCTGTCACAGGGCCAACAACATCGGCCCAGGCCCATGAAGCCTTACAGGTAGACAGTGTTGACGTGTCCCATCTTCAGGCTGAAGGTTGAAATCCATGTGGATAGAAACCAAGTCTCAGTTGGGTGTGGCATCTATCAGAGACTAAAGTGCATAGGAAGGCTTTTGACTGGTCTCTGAAATTTCTGTCTCCTTGCAGTTAAATCAACAAACCACAAAGAAGGGCGGACCCTACAGCAATATGGTTTGGGCAGCAGAAATAGAAAAGAGCACCTAGTGCGGTGTGACGAGCAGTCAGTTAACCGACAGTCTGGCAAGACTGTGCAGAGGCCCGGACCCTATGGCCTCAGCGCTCCTTTTACAAGATGGCAGCAAAGGCAGCCGGTCGGCTTCTGGAGCTCTGTGCACATGTCATCTCTCTACTGCCCACCTCAATCAAAATGTCTGTCCAAACTCAACCCACCACCCTGAATACTCTGTACGAATATAGCACATTCTGAAAAATTAGTTTTTTATCCTTTATTGATTCAGGAGTAGCAAAGTCTAAAAAGGCAAAGATCTCCACAACTTGTCTTAAAAAACAGCAATCCTAAAAAAAAAAAAAAAACAAAAAAAAAAAAACAGCAATCCTTGGGTTTTCGTGTCCCACCGGGTTCCCACTCCCTAGGGCAACCACCTTGAGCTCTTGCAACTAATTGTTTACCTCCAAATAGCCTGCTTATTAGCTTTCCATATTAACTTCCTACTGGAGAGAAGGCGTATTTGTCCTTGACGCACACCCTGTCGTTCACACAAGGGCTACAAATGCACACTTGCCTGAGGCGAGGACAGGGTCCCCATCGTCTCAGCACAGCCACGTGCTGATTTTAGTTCGATCACTATTCATTGGTCCATTGTTGTGCTTGCGTCAACGTGATCTTCACATAAGCCACACCGTTCCCTGGGATTAGTTTTCCCCTCCCTGCTTTCCCTGGCCTCTTGGCCCTGGAGTTAATCATTCCTCTCCGAGCTTGCTTATTTTTCTACAGATCTTCACAAACTCAAACTCCAGATCTTCCTCGGCTTCGTGAATCTCCTCTCAGTGTGATCAAATGCACAACATGTCCTAGCAATTTCTTCATCACCTTCAAGAGGTGTCTTCTGGAACCTACTGAGAGATTTGTTAAAGAGAAAATCCTGGGTCCAGGGTGGAGTCACTTGTCCCCAGGACAGCAAACCAAGATTTAAAGAAGCAGGTTCAACCTCTGCAGGAGTAGAATTTTAAGCCAGTGAATCTGGAATTTTCTGGTTAGCGTCTATGAGGTGGTCTTGCTTGGGCCTTCTCTATCCCCCAAAGGAAGAGGAGGTCTTCTTCACCTGCATGATAAGAAAGACCCCCAGCTCCTCCCACAAAGGAAGTCCACAATCCTTTTGCTTCTTGAGCTAATAACTTCTTGCCGCCCTCCCCTTCCTATTAAATGCTTCCATTTTGTATGCCCCCCTTGGGACACCCCACCCCTCCTTGCCAGATGGGACGCTGCCTGATTCCAAATCACTTAAAGCAATTAGATCTTTAACTTTACTTAGTTGGATTTTTGTTTTGTTGTGTTTTTTTTTGTTTTAACAGATTCCAATCTAGAGGCAAAAAAGATCCTTATAAAACAATCTTCAAATCCCCATCATTTCTTGACCTTGGGACCTCCCCTAGTATGTATTTTATGCCCTCTTCTCCCTTAGTTATTCCTGGTTTTGGTCAGGCACTTTTCTGTGGTTGATTCCTGAGAAGTGGACATGGGGGGTAAATTTTTCTAGGATTTTCCATGTCTGACGGGTTTTCATTCTAGTCTCCCATTGGCTTCACATTCAGCTGTATGTAGAGTTCTAGCTGGAGGCCATTTTCCCCAGGAATTCCGAGACCATCCCCACGGTCTCTGAGCTTTTCAGTGTCACTGTTGAAAAGCCCAAACCATTCTGATTATTGATCTTTGCTAGGAAAATGTTTTCTCTAAAGGCTTGTAGGATCATCTCTTGGCTTCTGGGAATTTGAAATTTCATGGTGATGGAGGTTAGCATGAGCCCATTTTTTAAAAAATTTAATTCCAGCTAGTTAACATACAGTGTTATATTAGTTTGGGGTGTACAATACAGTGATTCAACACTTCCATACATCACCCAGAGCTCATCTAAACAAATATATTCCTTAATTCCCATCATCCGTTTCAGCCATCAGCCCAGGCATGGGTCTATTTTTATCTGTTGTTTCCCTGGGTGGCTCAGTCCATTAAGCATCTGCCTTTGGCTCAGGTCATGATCTCAGGGTCCTGGGATCGAAACCAGGGTCAGGCTCCCTGCTAGGTGGGGAGTCTGCTTCTCCCTTATCCCCTCCCTCTGCTTCTGCCCCTCCTTCCCCCCACCCCACCCCTGCTGGTGCTCCCTCTTTCAAGTAAATAAAATCTTTAAAAAAATTTTTTAAGGGCGCCTGTGTGGCTCAGTGGGCTAAAGCCTCTGCCTTCAGCTCAGTTCGTGATCCCAGGGTCCTGGGATCGATTCCCGCATCAGGCTCTCTGCTCAGCAGGGAGCCTGCTTCTCCATCTCTCTCTGTCTGCCTCTCTGCCTACTTGTGATCTCTGTCAAATAAATAAATAAAATCTTTAAAAAAATTTTTTTAATTAAAAAATAAAAATAAAAAAATCATCTTCCCTCCATTTCTTTTGCTCTCTAGACTCCTATTATTTAGTTATTCCTCCCCCTTGACCAGATTTGAATTGTTTTATTCCTTTTCCCTTCCTTTTTTCATTTGTTTGATTTTTTGAGAAATCCTCAATTTATTTTCCAAACTCGCTAACGTATTTTTTTTTAATTTCTGCCATCATATCTTTATTTTTATTTTTCTGCCATCCTATCTTCAATCCAAAGAGTCTTTCTAATTACCTGAGTCCTTATTTAGTCACATCCAGCTTCTGTCTCGGGCTCCCCGCTCTTCTGACTTCTAGACCATCGCTGCGGGTATTTTGAGGTCTTCGTCCCCTGTGTTGTCTCTGTTCCCTCTAAGCTGTTTTTAGCTGAGTCGTTTGCTTCTTAGTCTGTTTCTCAAATGGCACATTTCCTCAAATATCTTGGGATTCTTGGCTGTCTGCTCAGATTTCAGAGGAGGGGTCTACAGAGCTGGTTGGAGGCTCCGTGCACGAGACCGTGGTCCACAGATAGGGAAATCTGGGTGAACCATTTTAGTGCAGAAACCCAGAAGGTGGCATTTTTAGATCTTCCCTTTAGCGGATCCAGACCAGAGCATGGAAGCATGAGGAGGAAGGGAGAGCTCACAGCCAGCGTGGAAATCTTCCTTTATGCCTACCTGTTGCTCTGTCAACCTGCACCTTACCCCCAACTGTGTCAGCTGTCTCCGGAGCCTGCGACCCTTGGTTTTACCCTCTCCAGAGAGGAAGCCACCACTGAGATGGTGGGGCGGAAGAACCCAGCTGTGCAGTGGGGGAGGACTTAATGATGGAACTCCCACCTCCTGCCCCACATTCACGCCTACATCCTAACCTCCTGGTGCTGCTGATTTCTGAGGTGTGTGTGTGTGAGCGTGTAAATATGTGTAAATGTATGCATGCAATTCGAGTTGCTCTGTCGCTTCCCTACTACTACTGGCTTGGGATCCAGCTTTTTGAAGTCGGCTAAGTTACCATTCATCTATCTGCTGTTCAGCTTCCAAAATTGTCAATATTGTCTTCTCTCCAATTCTTGTGAGTTTCTACATTTTAAAAATATATATTTCACCATCTTTACTGTCATTTAGTGAGTTTAAGGAGGGAATAGATGTAAATATTTGTATTCAGTCCTCCTCTCCATCCAGAAGTCCTAATTGCAGCCTTCTTTTTAATGAATATGCTTTCTATCTCTATTCTTTCCAACAGTCTGGTCACAGTGCTTGAAAAAGCTGCCCGCTCCCCAAGGTGTGGTTCCCTGACCTGTTTTCCCCAAACCCACGGTTGTCTGCCAGACCCTCGTAGGTCAGCTTGCCATGTGAGCTCCCTCTGCCACATCCAGCCACGAGCCTGTTGGCACGTCCACTCAGGACAGACCTAATGGGGCTGAGACCCCAGGGATCTGGGAAGAGTGGAAGTGTCTCCTGGTGACATCCTGACACCGAGAACCAGACAACCTCAAGTTCTGATCTGGCCATCTTGCATCCAAGAAAGTGGTTTTCTTATTTGTTTTGTGTTTAATCATTTTCCATCTGCTTAGTCGGTTAGAAATAAGAAACAAAACAAAAGGAAATAAAATCCGGGTGATACACTTGCCTTTGGCTGCAAGTCACAGAAACCCCAGCCTAAACCAACTTAGGTAACGAAGACTTGGTTGGGCTTCCATGATTGGAAGTCTGATGCGGGCCAGCCCTCAGAGCTCATTGACCCAGCTGTTTTGTGATGTCATCTGTGACCAAATCTCTTCATTTTCTTTCAGTTTCCCATCCACATTATTCTTGTCTCGTTCTGAAACCACTTCCTCCTACCGTTATAGGAAGTTAATACCCATAGCTGACCTTCCTTTGTCATGGTCGATGTGAGTGTATGCTCTTGAGAGAGAGCTAAAGGGACGGAGGGAGAGAGGGTCAAACGAAGGAGACTTTACCCCCAAATTCCTTTCCTTTATGATTGTGTGGACACATGTCACATGTTAACAGAGAACACCATGCAGAGTTGACAGTGGTCTGGGAGGTGAGGAAGTCAGTCAGAAGACCAGAACAGGACAAAGAAAATGCATGCCTTCAAACAGGAGTGGTGGCTGGGGCCCCCAGCTGGCTCAGTCAGTAGAGCATGCAACTCTTGATCTTGGGGTTGTGAGTTCAAGCCCCACTGTGGGTATAGAGATTACTTTAAAAAAAAAGACATCTTGGGATGCCTGGGTGGCTCAGTTGGTTAAGCATCTGACTCTTGGTCTCAGCTCAAGTCTTGATCTCAAGGTCAGGAGTTCAAGCCCCATGTAGGGTTCCACTTGAAAAATAAAAAATAAAATCTTAAAAAAAAAAAAATTGGGTGGGTGGCAATGGGACCAGGACAGAAAGAAGAGTTTGGGGGGGGTAATTGGAAAATCCAGTAGGAGAGCAACTTGAAGAAAGTAAGCCCAGAAGAAGGCCTAGTGGAGGAGACCAGGGGGCATGGGATGCTGGAGGGAAAGAAAAGCCCCCTTGGGGCACCATATCATTTGGGCCCTATTGTGGGTTGAGCTGTACCCTCCAAAAACATATGTTGAAATCCTCACCCCTTATTCTTGTCGATGGGACCTTATTTAGAAATAGAGTCTTTGCAGATGTCATTAAATTAACATGAAGTCACACCGGAGTAGGGTGGGTCCTTGATCCAATATGGCTGGTGTCCTTAGAAGAAGAGACAGAGAGACACACAGGAGAGGTGCCAGCCCTGTGAAGAGGGAGCAGAGATCAGAGCAACACACCTGTAAGCCAAGCGCCGCTGGCAACACCAGACGCTGAGAGAAAGGCCTGGAGGGTTCACCGTAGAGCTTCTAGAAAGCTTGTCCTGTTGGCAGCCAGCACCTTGGTTCTAGAGTCCCAACCTCCAGATTGTAAGAGAACAAATTTCTGTTGTTTTAAGCCGTTCTGTCACGGGTATTTGTCACAGTGGCCCCAGGAGCCTAGCACAGGCTCTGAGCAGAAGACATGGCACACTCCAAGAGGGGAAATGAGAAGGGTCTTTAGGAACATGGCGGGTGTGGGTAAAGCTTCTGGAACCAACATAGCAAGAGTAAGCACCAGGGTCTCGTAAAGACTCACCAGGGCCAGACTTCAGGGGCCAAAGGAGGGAGCCATTGCTGAGAGCCAGAAAGAGCTCCTCAGCTGTATGGAATGCAGCCAACCAAGCTAATCTGGAAGGGGGGATTCTGGGCTTCCTTCTCCTCCTGCCTTTCCTTGGCTGAATCCAGCCAGAAGCCAGAACAAGGGAGACGTTGACTCTGTTCCTATAGACCGGCGTCCCGGGAAAGAGCAGAGAGGCATGGGTGGAGACCAGACCTGGCAGGGCCTATGGAAAATATCCCTGGGGAAAAAAACAAAACAAAACAGGAAATGTGGTTTCAGTTAGAATGTTCTTAGAGAACCAGTCCACACACTTAAAGCTTTTTTTAAAGGTAAGGAGGTATCTAAGAAACAGAGCCAGTGAGCGTGACAATAAGGGATGTTAGCCCTATTTCCGTGTATCTATTTATGCAGAATTCATCAGAACACAACAGGTCTGGTTCTCTAAACTACCAAAAGATGGGGCGGGGGGGGGGGGGGGCGGATACTGAGGCAAAGAAAAGACTGAAACCAGAGCTCACATCAGCACTGACTTTGATGTTAGTGCCTTTCTCCAGCTTGTCTCTGTAAATTCTCATGAGCCATATTTCTTCCAGCGAAATGTGCTCATCGGGTTTTCTCGTCCCGGCTAACCAGCTGACGGTAACGTGCTTCTTGGTCTCTCCAGCTGGAATGGGGCTTAAGGAACCATTAGAATGGGGTGCGGGTGTTTTGGCACTGGGAGACCATGCCTCAACCCTCAGCTGGCCTTGCCCGGGTTTTGTTCCTGTCCCTGGAAAAGGGTATTACACCACCAGGAGCTTGTTCTTAATAACTCAGGACTCCATTCATTTCAGATTTAGGCCAGCATGCTAGGGTGGAAATCATTCAGGCACTTTATTATGGCACAAAAGGCAAGACTTTTAATATCTAAATGAATTAATTAGAATCAAAAAATATACCTTCAAATAACGAAATTGCAGTTAAAAACGGGATTATTGTGCCTCCTATCAGTTTAAGTCTATGACCCAAACATTTCCAAGGACAGAGGACTCAGAATTATCATAATGATTCTGATACAGAACAAAACCATCCATTACCATCTCTTCCTGAATGAGCAGGGCTTTCATCCTCATTAAATTGTAAAAATGATGAAGTAATGGCCTCCATGAGAAATGTAAAATGTTTTCAATTAAAAGATACATTTAGGGAGAGGATTTTATTTATAGATGATCATTAGCATTTAGTCAAATTAATGTATCCATGCCAGCTAATAAATCATATCTCCATATTATAAGAATTATCTTGAGCTTCCGCACCATACAGATTTGCACATACGAAAATGGTTGGAACTGGGGTTTTTCTGACCACATGAGATGAAAGATCACTTCTGCAAAAAAGAAATAATTATAATAACAATCACTACCATGTACCGAGTTCTTTCCATGCTTGACCCACATGTATGAATTCTTTTAACCTTCAGGAAAGCCCTATGGGGTGTGTTCTATTTTAATGACAGACCGTGATTTGGCCATTATGCTTTCCATCCTAAGGTTTAAAAGGGGTTTTGTTTTTTTCATTTATTTAAAGCAAAGTCCAAGATTTGATTTTTAGGAACTCCCATAGTTCAAGGGTGAATTGATGACCTGGATTACAAGATTGCCCATGAGACCTCAGAAAAGGGAAACCCTCCCCAATGAAGCTGTAGACTCTTGAAATTGATTTGTGAAATTAACATGCTCCACATAAAATATAATTTTTGTTTGATTGATTGACTTTGAGAACTAGATTAATTCTAGAGTTTACCAGGACAAATAAGCATGCAAGAGTACCAGGAGAACTCTAACCAAGAGAAGCATTGAGGAAGGACTCCCTTACATAGTGATGTCAACAACTGAGTCAGAGATTTTACTCTACCTGTAAAGTAACAAGTTAGCCTCCCACTGTTTCATGATATGGTAGAAGACACCAGACTCCTGGCTAAAGCAGAGTGTCAGTATTATCAGTGTTTTCCTGGCTGGGTTCCTAAGCTCTAATTCCCACAAGTGACACAAAGAGGACCATGTGGGGTTGCATGACAGGGGAGAAACCCTAACCTTAGGGAGCCCAGATCTTTTATGATGGACGAAAGCATGCTTGCCATTTTCTTCCAGGGGACACGATCTCTATCTTCCACAGCTGTTTGTTAGGCACATATCCTTAAAAGATAGCTCAGAACAAAGGCAACTTCAGCTCAAAAGAGGTGCAAAAATGCAAGAAACGCAGAGACAATTAGCACAACATATTACACAAGCTTTATAATTAAAGCAGAGATTATGGGCCGTGAAAAGACAAATAAGCAAATGGAATAGAATATAAACATCAAAATGGACCCAAGTTATATGGGAATTTAGAATTTGATAAAGGTGTCATAGGAAATCATTGGAAGAAAATATGGACTTTTAACAAACAATGATAAGAAAATAAGGTCATTATCTGGGAAAAAATTAAGTTGGCTCCATATGTCACAACGTACTCAGAATAAGTTCCAGATGAAGCGAAGATTTAAATACTTAAAAAATGAAACTACGTGGCATTGATGGGGGACCGTTGCATCAAAATAATTATACCCCTTACCTCTGGGAAAAAGTGGAAGAACTTAGATTTATCTGTGATATTCTGGGTTGTTTTAAAGGGCTAATAAATGTAGAAGGAATTACAGAACATTGCCTTTCGAATCATCATTGTAATGATTGATTAAAGCTAAAATTATCAGTGGATGCTCAAACCATTGGATAAAAGTTTGAAGAGTGTGATGATTGTGTGTGTCAACTTGGCTTGGCCAGTCTAAATGACACCATGAAGGTATCTAACATTCAAATCAGTAGACTCTGAGTTAAAGCAGATTGTCCTCCAGAATGTGGGTGAGCCTCATCTAACCAGTTGAAGTCCATAAGAGAAAAAGTCTGAAGTTCTCTGAGGAAGTGGCAATTCTGTCTCCAGTCTGTCAGCCTACCAGCCTGCCCTGCAGACTTTGGACTTGACGGCCTCCATGATTGCATGAACCAACTTCTTAAAATCAATCTTTCCTCCCTCTCTCTTTCTCTCCATACATATAGGTTCCGTCGTATTGGTTTTATTTCTCCAGAGAACTCTGACAAATACAGTGGATTATAGGCTATTTACATATCTCAAATAGACTCCCACAATTAACTTGTTAATTGCAAAGGGAAAAAGGGGACCTTTGTGGAGCTAACTGGAGGGTAATACCTTATCTGAGTGATCTCAATAACGGGCTGAGCCAACATCACGTGCCCTCTGATGTGATGCACTGAAAATGAGCCGACATTATTAATGTAGGAACCCTGCCAAAAATGAGCCAGCTGATTCTAATCGAGAGGAGAGCTTATTGTGAGCATGAGGAAACAGTCAAATCTAAAATGGATGAATGGAGGAGCATCACACAAAGCAACTGACCCGTACTCTTCAAAACGAAATGTCAATGTCATGGAAAACCGAAAAGAAGAAGAAGGAAAAAAAGAAGGAGAAGCCTGAGGAACTGGTCTTGAACAAAGAAAAGAAAGACATAACAACTAAATATGAAATACGATCATGAATTAGATCGAGAGCCAGAAAAAAATTGCTTATAAAGGGTATTACTGGGCAAATAGTTAGACAAGAGAATTGAATTATTATGAAATCCCCTGACTTGGACTAAGAGTACCATAGTTAGGTAAGAGAATGTCTTTGCACTTACGAGATCCTGTGAGTGAGAGAAAGGGAGGAAGGAGGGGGAGGGAGAGACAGAGAGGAGGGAATGAGAGGAAAAAGCAATGCATAAAAATGACTAAGATCAGTGAACTCAGGGGAAGGGTATATGGAGTTGATTGTACTTATTTGTGGTCTTCTAACTTTTCTGAGGTCTGAGGTTTTTTCAGAATAAAAAGTTTAAAAAAGAATACATAAGCATTGGAAATTTCTTTTTAAGATTTTATTTATTTATTTGAGAGAGAGAGAGAGAAAGAGTGGTGGGAGGGGCAGAGAGAGAGAGAATCTCAAGCAGACTCCCAGCTGAGCATGGAGCCCAATGTGGAGCTCAATCTCATGACCCTAAGATCGTGACCCGAGCTGAAATCAAGAGTAGGATGATGCTCAGTCTTCTGAGCCACCCAGGTGCCCCAAGCACGGGCAATGTTTAAACCTAATAGTAATAAGTATGCTTTGGAAAGACAGATATGGAAGAATTTCCAATTCATGTGATTCTATGGCACATTTTTTTGGACTACTCCCCTGTTTTAGACGTAGAATCGCGGTGAAGTAAGATACTGCAGCAGTAAGCTATCCACTTGCCCTCTCCCATGATCTGGTATGATTCTTCCTGCGGTTCTTACTCCCCGTTAATTTGTAAAATGAGTATCATTTCAAGGCCAGGTATTAGGTGGCTCAGTACCAGAGCTATTTTTTAAATGTCTGTACCTCTGATGTGTTTTTTCTTCCTTTACCTATTTATTCCAAAAACTTCTTAAATTCCAGTTCATTGTGTCTGAAAGCTCCGATCGAGCACATTTCTCTACTTAATAGTGCGGCAGCTGTATCCCTGATATGGGGTCTCGGCTCACGCGGGTCAGGAGCAGAACCAGACCATGGGAGCAGGTGTTGCTCAGCTCAGGAAGGGGCGCACAGTGGGGTCACGGGTAGACTGTGAGACGTGGAACCCGGCAATGGGCATTAGGGATGCAGCTATAGGCTTGGGGTTTCGAGAGCAGGCTTTGGGGCCCTTCAAGACTTAGGGGACAAGGCAAGATCCCAGTCCTGGAGAAACCAAGGGATGGGGACACAAGAACTCAGAGTTGGAGTGGGGACAGGATGGGGTTCAGGTGCTAAAATGCTCATACCAAACAGAACATTGGTCTCCAAAAAGAAACGCAGACACCCCTTCTTTGAGAAGGAATTGGGGAGGTCAGTGTAGGATGAGGGCAGAATCCATGTTATCGCACACCACCTCCTGAGCTCGTAACTCCTTCAGCCGTGTGGTTACCCTTGATCTTTGCTTTCGCTGTCCTCATCCACCGCCGACTTCCGCATGGACCAGCCATTTAGAGCTGTGTAGACTCAGCACAAGGCTGTCCTCTGTGACCACAGGGGCCTTGAATGCTCATCTTGGCTGGATGGGAAGACTGACCGTTACAACTGGTATCCAGCTGACGTGGAAGCCAGATAGCGAAGACTAAACTTAGCAAAGTCTGAACTCGTGGGCTACAAGAATAAATCTGAAATATCGCCAAAAGTTATTTGATGATCACCGCAGTGGTATCACGAGAAAAACTTAGAAGTCAGTTCTTACATTTAACATTTCGCTGTAGAGACAATAATTTCTCTTGTGATCACTAAACCACTTTACGAGATTAGCCACTCACGGTCAGCTGAACTCAGTGGGGAGGTGAGATTTTTTTGGCTTAGCTTTGCCAGGGCAAGGACCCGTGTTGCAAATGTTGTCACTGTGGGGTCTCGCGATTGGATTGGGGGTGCACCGTATGTGGGGTGACCCAACTGGGTAGAGGCCAGGGGCAAGGGCAGTGAGAGAAGCCCCCCAAGGCAGAACAGAGGAGATGGAAGGTTGTTGACTACACCAGAAGGGAGCGATGGGCAGGACAGCCAGGGAGAGGCTGTCTGCCACAGGGCCGTGGTGCCGTCTACAGTTAAGGGGGGAGGTGCGGAGGTAGGGACCCTATGGAATTTTCCTTTTTGTAAGTAAGGCATTCACCGGCCAGTGTTTACGGATGTTTTGAAGTAGGTCATCTAGCGGACCTGTTTGTGTTCATCCAGCGGTCTGGGGCTGCCTGTGGCCCTTCCCACCTCACTCAGACTTTCACCATCCACAGTGGTTGCCTAAAAGTGGTCTCAACAGTCACCATGTTAGGAAGCTTCCCTTCCCCTCCAGTGGCAAGTTAACTCCTTAAGTTCTTAAAGTTTTTTTTTTTTTTTACTTTTCTTATTTTATTTTTTTAAAAGATTTTATGTATTTGTCAGAGAGCAAGAGATAGCACAAGCCGGGGGAATGGGAGAGGGTCAAGCAAGGAGGCAGATGTGGGGCTCGATCCCAAGACCCTGGGATCACGACCTGAGCTGAGGGCAGACACTTAACGACTGAGCCACCCAGGCGTCCCCCGAACTTAAAGATGGAGCAGTGGTAATAATGCGAGTTCTCTGAAGCAGTCCTGCAAGCGAAGACCCGTGCCATACTTTGAAATTTAACACACTTCCTCAGAGTTTTTTTTTTTTTTTATTACACATTGATGTATACTCGTATTGAAAATCAGCATGCAGGCACAACCGTAACTGAGGACAGCGTTCCCTATACTCCCGGCATCCCCATCTGATCGGAGTTAATGATAACCTAGATGCTTTAGACTGGCGTGCTCGAAAAGATGAAGAAGTTGGCTCCTTGACCTTGCCCGGGCGTACCTGACTACATGGCTGAATCACAGACTTTGGCCCAAAGCCGAGACCACAGCTCAGCGTGCCTGCAGCCTTATCTGTTGCCTGGTATTGTTCAAGAAAGCTTTCCTGGTCTTCTTGCTGCACACTTTTTGGGAAGGTTGAGTCCACAGAAGGACTGACTTAGCTAACTTTATGTTTTAGCAAGAGCCTTTAGCCTGAGTGATACATCAACTAAACCTTTCTTTGCTTATCTACAGATCATGCATTGTTTCCTAGAAACACTCAGAGCCAAGCCCTCTTGCCCAACCTCCCCACCCCACCCCCATAATACACTCCCTCTGAACATCTGGAAACATCTGTAGCTGGCACCCTTGGGTCTGTACATAATCGAGTGTTACAGACCACGGGGTCTCCCTTCTATTGATCAATGGCCCTAAAATTCCTGTACAACTCATCAGGCTAGTCAGAAACCTCAGAGCCATTTTTGGACGAGGGTCTGCCTTCTACCCCCAGGTGGCTGGCCTCCTGGAGAAAACTCAGATTCTTTTCCAATCAGAACCCGTTTCTTGAGTGTTGGCTTTTCCAGGGACAGCAGCCAAACCTGGGTTTTGGGTATGGAGGTGAGGATCACCAGGATTCAGAGCACACTCCGGGGGACACTGCCAGGAGTGTCTCCTCGCGGGTGGCTCAGACCCCACAGCTTGACGCGTTTATAGGGACCCGCAGAGGCAGAACCTGTCCCGTGTCCACACACCGTGGGAGCGACGCCCGACACCAAGCCGGCCATCGATGTGTTTCTGCTGAACAGGAGAGCAAGCCAACAAAGGAACAGGAATGAGCAGGAGACTGCGGCAAGGTCAGCATTTATGACCCGCGGCGGTTAGAGGCCCCCGAGGACATTCCGTCCTGACCTGTCTGGAAGCAGAGGGTTTGACCTTGTGATTTAACTGAGATCTTTTCAACCTCTGACAGCTTTGCTAGAAAATCCACCAGAGGTGCCCAGGCCTCGGAGGGAACGTTTCAGAAACCGCAGGACGCCCACTCCATCAGAGAGCCCTGGAAGCAACAGCAGGACAGGGGCGGCATTTCCAGAGCCTTCCTCAGGGGGAGGGGGAAGGAGTGCGTGTGCACCCGGAAGGCTCGTGATGCTTGGCTTTCCGTGACAGCCCCAGCGAGCAGGCTTCTTAAATTGCGGGCTGAACAGCTCTGACTCACCGCCTGACTCGGTCCTGCTCTATTTTCCATTATAGAAACCTTATCTTGTGCGTCAAGATCCGAGATAAAAACGTGAGAATCTGAGAGGGTGGGAGCAGGGAGGGGGTTGGGCTGTGTGGGAGGAAGGGAAGAGGGACAGACGCCCTCATCGACACCCCCCACCCCTTTGCCTGGGAGGGTGTCTCCCGCCGGAACGCAGAGCCCTGTTCCCTTACTGTGGCTGCTGGTGGCCCAGGGAAGAACCTCCTCCAGGGCGGGAGCTGCTCCCACGCCCCGGGGCCATCCCACAGGCTCCATGACTCCTGGATGCAGGCTCAGTCCCCCAAACCAGCTCCTGATCCCTGACTCCTGACTCCGGGGTGGCTTTTGTAAGGGCAAATATAAACGCAAAATAAGAAGTTTAATTCTCCCAGGGGGATGGGAGGGGGGAAAGACTCCCCCACTTTTCCTTTTTCTTTGCAGAATTCCTTTTTCCATCCTCCTCAAATGCTCCTACATCTTTTTTTATGGGCCACAGAAGCCACTGGCCAGTCTTACAACTCAGGATTGTGTCCTGAAAGACCTGGGGGTCATCTCTTTGTACGTAATCATCAAGGAATACCCCATTTCCCCCAGGGGAAGATGCGCCTACTTTCTCCCCACTCGACCTTGTGAAAGCTGCCTGATGCAAATGCAAAAGATTTATCCGTTTAGCTACGGAAGACAGACAGACAGACAGACAGCGTTTCTCTTTGCAACTCCTCCCGATGCTGGCCTGGGATTCTCATCACGGTTCTGGTTTAATGTGGGTCAGTGATACACCTGTTGGCTTTCTCGTCTACCTTTGCAGAGGGGGTTTGGGGGGTCAGGAGTCAATTTGGTTTTTAATTGTATTCCCCACACTTTGTCCCACACCAGGGACATGATTTTCACATCAAAGACAAGTGGGGAGACGAGAAATTCTATTGACCCAACGAAGGTGGTGCAGACCCAGCCTTCGGCAGCTTGTCTCCCAGATTCCTGGCCCCTGCTGTTCCCCCCACAGTGGGCTTTGAACTGAACAGAGCCCTGGGAACAGGATTTCATTAGTGACGTGAAAGAGCTGGGGAAAGCTGGTGATGGTCCCTGGAGCACCAGATCCATCTCCAACCTGAGAGGTCAGGGAACGATCCAGTGTGGTGACAGTCCTCTGAACTGTGTCACCCAGGGCGGCCTTAAATCCCTTGTTCAGTCCTGGGTTTGTGGCCTGCCCAGGGCTGTGGCTGTCCTCTCAGCAATTAAGGAGTCCCTCCCGCCATATAGGACCTAACTACCTGCTCCGAGATCCTCCCATCCCGGAACAGCCAGGGAACCTCCCCCTGAATCACACCCCAGAACTCGCATGAATTGGAGCGGCCTAAGCGTTAACCAGCATCTTCTACAGAGATGCAGAGCCGTCTGGGAAGGCCCTGCAGGCGTCCCCACACTTTAATCAGTTCGCCATTTGCAGATGTCCACCGGGACCTTGCACTTGGAGTTTTAGAAGGAGAAGGTGAGGGCTGAAGAAAGGTTGTTGAAGGAAGAAGCTGATTTGAGGCTGGGCACATAAGCAGATGCATCGGGAGGGAGGGGCAGCTCGGAAGCCAGCCTGCGGTGCAAGTCAGCCCTGAAGGCGGCCACTGCCTCTAAGCAACCAGCCCAGGGAGCTCGACAACAACCACTGAGCAGTTGGGGAAAAATGGCCAGGACCTGACAAAGAGCTGCACGCTTCCCTTTTGGACCCACTTACAACTTAATACCAATCAGAGAAAACCAAACATGTGCCCTAACCCATCACCTAGGACACCCTGATTCTAGTTAGCCACAGACAGAGGTGTCCTGCCACGGGCCGGCTCATCCTTCCAGAATTCCCACGTTGCCCTACAAGACAGGCCTGCCGTGCATTCCAGCCCGCCCTCCCTGGAGGACGAGAAGATCTGACAGGAGCCTGAGGTGGTTTCCACCATGTTCTGGAAGCACCTCCCCCACAGGAATACTCCAGCTCCTCAGGCCTCAGACCTGGGGGTATCCTTCTGATGCTTTGTGAGAGGTGACCCTCTGGTCTGTCTCCTTTGGAAAGCAAATGCAAGTCCCACCAGGGGTCATGCTGGAAGCAGGAGGAAACCAGGATGCACGACCCCCACAGGATGAGCAGGACCCTCTGCGTGGCAAGGCCTCGGGGGAGGCCTGGTGAGAGGGATGACCAGTTGCGAAACACAGGGCGCCTCTTCTCTCCCTCCCAACCTTTGGACAAAGACTGAGTCAGCTTCCCAACACAAACAGTGACTCAGGCCCCGAGAGACAGAGTGGCCGGCCCTTTCTCTGGCTCTTCCTTCAGGAAATGGAATAACTTCCCATGAAAATATTCAGAGGCGGTAATGAAGGCCCTCGCCTTCGTCTTTTTAAGCTAAAGCCCTCGGGAAGAGACTCCTATTTCCTTAAAAGTGGTTCTCCCACATTTTGAGAGTGGGAACTCAGCCCTGTGGGATGTCCCGGGGAATAGAAGGACACATACCCGACCAGGCCCCCAAATGTCTGTACCTATCAGAGATTAGATGGGACTGGCGTCCTGACTAACTCCAGTGTTGTTGGTCTTTCCTTGGTTCCTGTTACTATCCACAAGGGTCCTGGGGGCCTCAGAGAAGGAAGGCCCTAGATGAGAAGAAAGACATCCACAAAGCAGATGCCAGCGAGCATCTCTGTGGCTGAAACCACCACGGACCAGCATGTTTCGATTTCATCTTGTCATCAAAATGTCGCCAAAAATGGATTGAGGGCCGGCCCCGTTGGCTGGAGACCCCACTGATGTCTGTTGGGTCTGAGAACATTCTCGAAAGTATCCCCCGCATGAACACTTACCCGGTGGAGGCACTGAACGCCACTTTTGCGGACCTTTCTTGACTTGGGAGAAATGCTTTCAGAAGTCCCTCCGGGGAGCCGTGGAGAGCGTGGTTATCAAACTCGCAGCGCTCTCGTTCTGCTCCAAGCACCTTTTTAGTCCAAGTACAATGTCATGGCTATTAAGGGCCCAGGAGACTTTCTCAGCCTGGCTCATCTGTAACTGTCTGTCACCACGCTGGGTCCTTCCACTTCCTGTTCCATTCTCGTGCTCCTGCATCTTACCATCACTGACCCTTATCTTAGCCAGTACGGGTTTGTGGTGGAATGGAAACCCCATCGGGAGGAAAACGCAGGGGAGAGTCAGCACTAACGGGTGCTGGGGGACGCTAAGCCTGCAGACCCTGGGGTTCTCCTCCAGGCTCTTGGTCGAGGGGTGAGCTCCTCTGACCCGCTTACCAGCACCTCTGGAGCCCATGTTTAATGATACGAAGATGTTCCAATAAGAACACTTTACCAAGTGAAGGGCAGTTAGTCCAAAATGGGTTTCTGACATTAAGGAGGCAGTGAGCAGTTTTTTCCATAAGAAAAAACGGTGACTCCCGGGCTAGGTCATATACTTTCCTCCTTCACGGCAGTGTGTCCTCATTTGGTCTGGAAACGTCCAAGAGAGCCCAGATGATCAATGGAAGATCTCGGGAGAGGCTCGGGGCTCAGCCAGCGCTTCGCTGTGTACTACGGGGAGAGAGTTAACCGCTCTTGACCTTGGCTTTGCCGTCTTGCTTGCTCTTAGTCATTTTGTGGAAGAATACAGTGCAATTTCCAAAGTGAATGAAGGGGGCGCTTCCGGGGTTGGGACAGACCCAGCAGATACAAAGCAGTGGCCGGTTCCAGATCAACCCAAGAGAGGGCCGAGGGCGAACTGTCCACACTGTGCAAAAGCCGTCAACGCCAGGCTTTTCTACCAAAACGGCTTCTCGAGATCAATTTCTTGCATCACTAAGCATCACACCAAAAGTTATTTTTAGGCTTCCCCTGGCAACAAGCACATGTCCATCACATAGACACTTGCCCATGGCTCTGCCAGAGTTATTTCATGGGACTCTGAGTCCCTCTGCCTCAGCCCCGTCAGAACAGAGCTCACCCATGGGCTCCCCACTCTGCCTTCAGTTTTACTTGCTCCCCTAGGAGCACAGGGCAATGCTTGGCCCTCAGCTGCCTTTGCACCCCGAGTGTAAAGCCTGCAGAATATCAAGTCCTTTTGGGGGCAACTGGGTGGCTCCTTTGGTTAAGCATCTGCCTTTGGCTCAAGTCATTATCTCAGGGTCCTGGGATCGACCCCATACTCCACTCATCTCTCTCTCTAAATAAAATAATATCTTAAAAAAAAAAAAAAAGAGTATCAAGCCCTTCCACTCAAAGACCAGTTTTGGTGGTGGTGTCCCCATTCATCGGAGTCACAACCCCAAATTATGTACTCCCTGGACCTCATCTGCCATTATCTTGAAGACTTTCTCAATGTTTGAGCCCTGCGCTTCTCCCTGGACTTTGCTTTCACTGTGACTACTAGCGTGTAAGATTTCCTTAGTTATACACTGTCCCTGTCCAGTCTCCGGTATCCCCCGACCCAACACACTGGAGTTCCTAGACTCCCGGTCCTCGTCTGCCCAACGTCACTGCCTCCTATGCCTCCCCGGGGGCTTCTGGCCTCAGTGTGACCAAGGGGAGGAGGAGCTCCCAGAGCCACTGCTGGAATCTCCAAGGGGTGGCCTCACAAAGCCAGGCTATCATGACGCTGTCTCTCTAGCCCAGTGGCTCTCAAAGTGTGGTTCCTGGATCAGCCGCAGAACGCGTTCAAAATGCACAGCTGTACTCCATCACAGTCTGGGCGTGAGGCCTGAGATGGGAGCTTTCACGAGCCCAGTGCAGGTGGGCTGGGGTGATTCTGATGGCCACGGGTGAAGTGGGCTGGGGCGGGGGGGAGGGGTTCAAGGAAGGCTCTGCTGACCTTTACACGCCCCCTTGTGATCCAGACGGTCACCGGAGGGTTCACAGCCCTCAGCCGGCCCACGGGGCTCCCAGGCCATGACCTTAGGCCTGGATTTCTGGGCTACGGCAGGAAGTCCCAGATACCCAGATGACCAAGGACAACAGGCCAAGACTTCCTGAAACGAGAGCCCCACGAAGACCAAGGGGAGGCAGCCTAGGCCCTGCCACTTCCCAGGGCGCCCACCTTGGCTGGAAGGACACCATGCTGTTCTGCTCCAGAAAACAGACCATGTCGCAGTGCTTCGGAAGGACCACCCAAGGCCGACTGTGGCTGAGCACAGTGGACCCAGAAAATCTGCGACTGGAGGTAAGTTCCCCAATTTTGAATTTTATGCATCCAGTAATCCCTGAAGAGGGACACCTTGCCTTGCCCTTAAGAAAAAAATAGCGTGAGTACTCCAAGACATCTGGGAAGATGAAGGTTAAAATAAATCCCCGTGTCAGGTTAATAATTAAGTATTTTACATTTATTAGCTTTTTACATTCCAGGCATTATGCTGGGAGTTTCTTGGCTAATCCTAGGGAAACTGTGTGTGAAAATACATGTTGATGAGTGTCGGGCGTGGAGCGAATTACGCTGGTCTCTGAACACTCGGGTTTGGGTCTTGGTTCTGCCACTAACCACAAACTCAGGTGAAACAGGAGATAAGAGTGCGGGATTGCTGGGCTTTTTTTAGATCGGTACATGAGAAAATGCCTAGTAGGTGCTCAAGAAATAAGTTTGGATTATAAATGGCCACTTCCACTTTACATCCAAGGAATGAAAACTTTGGAGAGAGGCTCAATGCTGGCTGAACAGCAGAATCGCCTGCAAGGCTTTTTAAAAAAACCCGGTAATCCACGAGCCCAGCCGGCACAGCAGGCAGGTTGGAGCCAGTGGGTTAAATGAGTCGCCCAAGACCCCGAGGCCGGCAGGGGGCGGGGCCAGGTCAGGCGCCCAGGTGTGCGGATGCTGAAAGCCAAGTTCTGGTGGAAAAGTGGGTTCATGGAGGCTCCGGTGCAGCACGTGAGTCCTGCCTGAGTTCTGGGGCCCATGCGGCGTGAGGATGCTGGTTTCTACTGGACGTCCCTTGGAGAGCACTCCCTTGTCCCGGTAAGCCTGGTATTTTGCCGGCAGAACCAGTTCGGAGTCTGGCTTAGGCAGGGCTGATCTCAGAGAAGGCTGCCCTTTGAGAACAGAGAGGACAGTAGTGCAGAGAAGAAGCTAAAGGTTTCTTGCTGATTAATGGGAATTATTCTGCCACTAGGGGAAAAAAAAAGAAAGAAAGAAAAGAAACAAAATCCCAGCTGCCTCCAGACAGGTAGAGGGGTAAGCTTCACGAAACACGTTTGTACTTACTTCCCAGCTCTGTCACTTCCTGGCTGAGCGTCGTTGGGCAAGTTACCTAACCTCTTTGTCTCTTACTTTCCTCCTTTGGAAAACTGGGATGATAACTATATCTATCCCACTTCTGTGATGACTGGATGAGATTGTCCCAGTAACACACTGGGAACAGGGACTGGCATGTTGTCAGCAGGTATTAAATTCGGGGTTTCACAAAAACCTGAGGCTGGGCGTCTGACCCCAGGTTAATGGCCAGTAGCATAGAGCTGGTATCCAACCCGGGTTTTGTAAGTCTGGCTCTAAAATTCCTCTCCCTCTACAGCTGCCCCAAGCAGGTCCTGTCCTCATCAGAGCCGCCCGCGTACATGCCTGTGCCCACGGCCTTCTCCCTCCAATTCCTTCTTCCTCCTTTTCATTTCATTTTTAAATTTTTATCTGCGGTATTCATGTTATTTTTCTTGTAAAAGTAAATTATTTCTCACCGTAAAGGTAAAATAGCAGTAGCAAAAAGTGTGAGGTGAAGGAAAATCCACCAGTGATCCCACACGTCCCACACAGCTCCTCGCTGCCGAGTTCCGTCCTAAGTTCAACAGTCTTTCCACCATGGCTCTCATTCATTCTTTTTGGTTTTTTTTTTTAAGATTTATTTATTTTTTTATTTGACATAGAGAGAGAGAGCGAGCATATGTAGTCAGAGAGGCAGGCAGAGAGAGAGGAAGAAGCAGGTTTCCTGCCAAACAGAAAGCCCGATGCAGGGCTTGATCCCAGGACCCTGAGATCATGACCTGAGCCAGAGGCAGAGGCTTAACCCACTGAGTCACCCAGGCGCCCTTACATGGCTCTCATTCTTTTTTCTTTTTTCTTTTTTAAGATTTTATTATTTATTTGACAGAGAGAGATTACAAGTAGGCAGAGAGGCAGGCAGAGAGAGGAGGAAGCAGGCTCCCCGCTGAGCAGAGAGCCCGATGCGGGGCTCCATCCCAGGACCCTGAGACCATGAACCCAGCCGAAGGCAGCGGCCCAACCCACTGAGCCACCCAGGCAACCCCATGGCTCTCTTTCTTTAGAGTCCATAAGAACTGCAAGGAAAACTTGGTTCAAGTTCAGGTGCCTGGGCTCTAGCCTCCGATGTCATGATTAGGCAGAACCAGGACTGGAGACCTCAGACAGCGTGGGCTCGGAGGAATATCTCTGTGGCATCATGCGTGGTCCTATGCGGTGTCGTGGAGACAATTCACACAAGCACCTCTTCCTGGCCAAGACGCAGGCTTTACAGCGGTCACCTGTCCTCCACGCGGCTGCTGGGGGCCTTCATGTGCGCATGTCGCAGTGCAGCTGGTGTTTTCCTCCCGACAGAGCTCAGACCCTTTCTCTGTTGCATTGATGTCAGGATGAGCCAGCGGCGTCTGCTGGAAGGAATGCGGCGTTCCTTCTCGTCTGGTGGACTCCGTTCGAGCTGTGTGTCCGGGCAGCTCTGGTGTGATGAAGCCAAGTGGGGAATGCAGCCTGGAGAGGCCACGATTCTGGAATGAGCAGGAGAAGAGGAAGAGGAAGGGGGAGGAGGAGGAAGGAGAAGAAAGAAGAAGAATGGAAGAGGGGGAAGAGAGGATGGAGAAGATTCTGGAATCTGAGCAGGTTCAATCTACTGGACAATGGCAAAGTCCGGAGCAGAAGGTTTCAAACTGCAGAAATCCCAGAAGCAGCTGGATGAAGGCCTCAACCACCAGGGGAGGGACTAGGGCGAGCACAGCCCGGGGCTCAGTGTTGGGGGGCGTTTCTCCCGCGCAGCCCTCAGAGAGAACGCCTCAGCTGGCCCCTGCTCGGGTAAGCACGCCAGCCTCGCCAGCGGCTCATGGGAGTCTGCTGAGTTCTCTGCTAGAAAAATCTTTCATGCCTGTGGAGCAGCTCAGGCCCATTTATCTGTCCCGCTCCTCTGGATGGGAAACCCTCTCCCTCCGATGCTGTCGACCACTCGGGACTGACAAGGGCCGTGGCGTCAGTGCCAATCTGCCAATCTGCACAGAGAACCACTCATGCCGGAAAC